>NW_004443950.1:5984300-6005420 GCF_000243295.1 Trichechus manatus latirostris
GCTTTCTTGATGGTATCAGGTCCCCCTGTCTCACTGCTCACTTCTCTCTTTTATATCTCAAGAGATTGCCTCAGTACCCAATCCAGTCTTGTAGATCCAGTCCTGCCTTACTAACACAACTGCCACCCATCCTCCCTCATTAACATCATACAGGCAGGTTTACAACATACAGGAAAATCACACAGTACCAGGAATCATGGCCTCGCCAAATTGATACACACATTTTTGGGGGGACATAATTCAAACCATGACAGATATCATGCTTGGTAAAGTAGAGGGTCAGTGAAAAGAAGAAAGACCCTCAACGAGATGAATTGACACTGTGGCTACAACAGTGGGCTCAAGCAAAAAAACAATTGTGAGGATGGTACAGGACAAGGCAGCGTTTCCTTCTATTGTACATAGGGTTGCTATGAGTTGGAACTGACTTGACAGCACCTAACAACAACAACAACTATTGATTTTATAACTCTTTGATAACTAAATAGAGAAATTGATAATTTAAAACTGAAGTTGGGGAAAATGCTATGTGTCTTGATACATGTTTAGAAATACAACTTAAATCTTAAATTCGTTTTTTTTTTTAATTTTAGTCTTTTTATTTTCTTTAAAAATATCACTGTCTTGAAAATATATATATCTGACTTTAATGAAATTTTCAGGTTTTAAGTTTGAATCATGGTTTTAAAAAAATACAACACATTAACATTAAAAACTTTCAGGCTGTGCATATGATATTGTAATTTAAAGGCATAATTTTAATTTTACTAGTTATTTATGTCACTACTATTGCCATTACATTCAATGAGAAATGGTAATAATGATTTACAGGTCACATTAGGACAAAAAACATTACTAAGGATTCTGTATGATCTGGTACAGGAGGAGGTCCAGGGGGGAGGGGGTGACACCTTGAATTACCACACTGGATGACACCAAGCCTTGTGAAGCCACTGATTAGCACCTCTCTTCCTACATCTCTTTGGAAATTAGAGTTCTCAGGGATGCAGCCCAGGCATGGAAGCTGGGAGCAAGCGAGGGCATGTCAGATATGTCATGGGTTTTGTAGTTTATTATGCGGTGCTCCTGACAAGGTGAAATCTATACATCGCTTCAAATTACTCTTCATGGTAAGCTCGCCAAGCAATAGGAACAACAGCAACAACAACAACAAAATCTTCCTAACAGGAAACAGGGTGAATTTAAACACCAAAACCTTGACTGGAGTCAGTGTAAACAAACTGCCCCCTCAAAACGAGTGAGACACCAACGGAACCCACGTATACTGTGAGAAGGCCCAAAGAGAATACCTGAATTCTTTTTCCTAGTCAACATTGGGCCTAGATATCTCTCTTTGTTCAAGATGTACTGAAGCATTAACAGAAGAAAACAAAATAAGACCTATGGAAAAAGACATTAAATGGGACAAAAGCATTTTCTATTACAAATAGCTCATGGAAAAAAAAGCAACAATATTTAACCTTTATATGCCAAATAACATAACAACCCTGTATAAATCAAAACATGTTAACAGCTTTAGGAGAAATTTCCTGAAAATCCAATTATAGAAAACCTAATTTGTCTGGGACAAAGGAAGCACAATTGTCTCTATTAACAAGATTAATATAATAAAAATATGTGGGGTACAATATACCCTCATACAGACATTAGGGCCCCGTTGCAAGAAACATGTACCTTACTATGGCCTATTATTACTAATTTCAATAAAACACAAGTAGTAATAAGTATAAATATAAACCTACAACTATTTGGAGATTAAGAAGAGCAAGACAAAACAAAACAAAATCCAGGAAAAAATTCAGAATTTCAAATGCATTCATTCTTGTAAAGCAATGTTAAAAATGAATGACATTTCACAATGAGACACTCATTCATACCCACAAAAATGGCTAAAATAAAAAATAAAAAATTGATAGTACCAAATATGAGCACACATGTGGAGCAGATGAGACTTTCATACATTGCTGATGGAAGTATAAAATTGTAAAACCCCTTTGGAAAACTGGCTTTGGTTTTTTTTTTTTTTTGTTACTTATAAAGTTAAATGCTCATCTTCCCTAAGTAACTAATTTAGCAATTCCTTGGTTCTTACTCCAGTATATTAACAAAATGAAATACTACTTATTCATGAAAAAGAAACAATCAAGTTGTTGCAAAAACAAAGAAGAATCTTAAGCACTTTATATAAATGAAAGAAGCTAAGTGTAAAAGGGTACATGATTCTAAAGATATGATGTTGAACGATAAATAAAAGTAATCTATGGAGATAAAAGTCTTGGCATTGAGTAGGGGGAAGGAGAGTAATTGATGGGGAGAGGCATGGTGATAATAGAAATTTTCTGGAGTGATGGAAATACTATCAATCTTAATTTGGGTGGCAGTTTATAGAAATATTCATTTGCTAAAACTCATCAAACTGTATACATAGGGTCTGTGCATTTCATTTTATATAAACTATGTCTCATTAGAAAAAGCTTTAAAAGTGAGGAATGAAGTAAACTCTTAACAAATAAGCAAATAAAGAGCAATACTTTCAACGATAAAAATCAGGAGCAAAGCAGGAAGAGTGAAATTAAAAAAAAAAGGAAGAAAAAAATATAAAACTTTCACAAGGAATTAGAACAGTGGTTCTCAGATCTGAGCATGCGTCTGAATCACTTGGAGGGCTTGGTAGAACACAGTTTCTAATTTGGTATGTCTGAGGAAGGCCTCAAGAATTTGCATTCCCCAAGGTTGAGAAGGGGAGAGTGTTGTTATGTCATGGGATTGGCAACCAATGTCACAAAACAGTATGTGCATTAATTGTTTAATGAGAAACTAGTTTGCTCTGTAAACCTTCATCTAAAGTACAAAAAAAAATTTAAAAAAAAAATGATGAAAATGTAAGGGGGCAGGGAAACCAGATTAATAGAAAACGAACAACCAGAATGGAAATATTGAGAATGTTCTTGCATTGTAAAGAATGTAACCAATGTCACTGAACAATTTGTGTAGAAATTGTTGAATGGAAACTTAAACTGTTGTGTAAACCTTCACCAAAACCAAAATAAAATATTATTTAAAATAAAATGCATTCCACACACGTCTTCTATGGACATTGTTGTTACTGGTCTAGGGAACACACTTTGGAACCAATGAATCAGAAAATAGAAAAATAGCCAAAGTAATACACCTAAGTTTTAAAATATCTAGAGAAAACATCAGAAAATGTTAATGTAAAAAATTAAGAAAGGTACAATAACTAGTCTCAGATTTTAGAAATTTCAAAAATACCACTTTTAAACATAGGCAAACTCTTTTCGATTAAAAACTTTGGAAGGAATACATGATATTTTAAATTTTGAAGATAAGTTATCTGAAACTTATCCTGAAAAGTATCCAGATCATTCTAAATTTTAAAATTTTAAAACCTAGAGACTGTTCTCATAAACAAATGGATTTGAAAAAAGACACCCATTATAGTTCTAGAAAGTTCAGCCAGTGGAGCATGTCGTAAGACAGAAATGCAAGACACAGTTGTTAGAATGTACCATTTAGTAGGTAGGTAGAATTAATTCCAGATTGTGTGGGTATGAACACATACAAAGAAAAAAAAAAAGAATATATGGGAAAACACCAAAATGTTGACAGTTAGTATCTGAATGTTTGTTATTACCTGTTTTCTTCCTTGTAACTGTGGATTTTCAAAAGTTCAAACAATGAACATGCATTGTTTTGTTTTCTCCAATCAGATAATGAGAAAAAAATCAGAAATAAATTCCTTAACAAAACAAATAATAATAACGTAATAATATTTCAGTCAATGCACATCTATTTTTGGAGACAGAGTTTTGCATATTAAGGATATTTTATACTTAAAATACATTGGGCCACAACGAGTTGTTTGCTCTCTTCCAGATAGATTCTTGGATTTCAAGAGAATTTCTTTAACCTGCAGCATACTAGATGAAGAATCTTAAACAAAAATCCACTGAAACTCCAATAACTTGGAGAGTCTAAACATTTCCCAAACTAAGTATAAGCACTGAGTCTGATTTACTTAGTAACAGCATAATAATTTGATTACTGATTTATTAAAGAAACACTTTCTCTTGGCCTCTGTATCATTGTTTAGACATTTAATTGTTGTCAACAAAACCATAGCTTGGAGTGGCGATTATGGTATACATCACAGAATTGAACCAAGTGCCTCAAAATTTCAAGGGTGAATATTGTCAAGGGACCTGGAAATGTCTATCCCATCCTTCACTTTTCAGCCGGTACTAAGTCTCACTGAATATGTTCCATTCCTACTGCAGCTTCCCCATTTAGCCCTCACCTGCTCCCATGGGCACAAGTGTAACTGCAAACTGCTGCTTTGCTTTCTACCTCATCCATCCCAAATCCATCCTCCTCCCAAAGCAGGAATGTTCCTTCTCAAGCACAAATCTCACCACACCATTCCCTAGCTTCTGACCAAACATGGCAGCATTGGGTAAGAAGCTCAATTTCTGCCTATACATCTATTTTTCTAACACATGCCCTGTTTCAAAATGCAAAAATACAGGGTTATACACAAATCAAGAGTCAGGTTCCCCTTCTCTTCTCTCTCATTATAAATATATAGATGTAGACAGACAGAAAGATACATAGATAGGTGGTAGATAGGTAGACAGATGATAGAAAGACACATAGACACAAATAGATACGTAGATAGATATTAAAATATCTTTTATTATTATTATTATTGAGAATGCCTTTTCTCTTATTTGATTTCCTAGCTGCAGAACTATGTTTAGCAAGAGTTTCTGGGGGAGCTGGTTAGTAGCTATGTGGATAATTTGTAAGGATTTTTTTCAATAAATGGTTAAAATATCAGGCGTAATTATTTTGCATTGGAAAACACAAAAATTGTTCCATCTTGGAGAATCTAAACACCACACACACATGCATATACACCTGCATATGCATATACATACATATGCATATATATGTGTATATATACCCACACACACAAATACAAACATTATCCTCCTTTATACCTCCTAAAATCCATATCTACTTACCAGCTACAATTCTGTACTTTTGAACATAGAACACTTGTCTTAGAACAACAGTGCTCAACCTTGTCTACTTATTTGAATATCCTGGGCTTGATCTTGATTATTTATAAGAAATAAAAGTCATGATGAAGATGGCCCTAAATTCCTAAAAAAATCTTCCAGAGTATAAAGTGAGAGTCGACTCTGGTGTTTTGCATAAAGCAAATTTAGGTGCTGCCCACAGAATATCCAAGTAGTCTCTTTGCAGAGATGGAATGCCTCAGATTTGAGTGAAATCTTAGCAATTACCTGGAGGTGGGAGAGAAGCTTCTGTGTTCTCAGTCATCTGGGAGGACTGACTGAGGCAACATATATAAAACACCCCCAACAGAATAAAAGCACTCTAAATGTTAGTTCATGTCCCTCTAATCTTCTCTTTCAAAAGCAGTGTAATGAATGTGCAGTGCATCTTCTCCTCTGGAAAATGTCCTTTTGGGTCTCAGAAAGGGATTGCCTAAAACAGGAATCAGCAAACTACAGCCCGAGGGCCACATAGCACAGCCTATAAACTCAAAATAGTTCTACATTTTTAAATCATTTTAAATCAAAAGAGAAATAATTACATGGAATTCAAATTTCAGCATCCATAAATAAAGTTTTGTCAGAACACAGCCATGCCCACTCATTTCCATGTAGCCTATGGCTCCTTAAGTACTCCAACAGAGTTACAGCAGTTGTGACAGAGACTTTATGGCCCACAAAGCTTTAACATTTACTCTCTGGCCCTTCACAGGATGACTGTGGTAACTGTTCTTTAAAAGCATTTGAAAAATAACGGTTTCTAACTCTAGAAATCAGTATTCTAAGACATTGAGCCCATTCTGACTTTGTCAAGAAAAAATCAAGCAAATGTCACTCTCAAATTCTGCAAAAATAAAGTTGATGAACTAATAAAGAAATTTCAATAAGAAAAATATATCAGCATCACTTGCCTTTCAAAATAAAACAAGACAAACAAAGAAATATGAAACCTTGGAGCAATTAGCATCCCAATCAGATACAAGCAACACAGTTTGGCTGTTAGACTTTGTTTCTGCTAGCAAAAATACTGCTATTTTGTACTAGACTGAGAAACTACTGGAAAAATAAACTAAAGTTTGAAATAGCTGAAACAGAGCCTATAGATAATCATACTAACAGAATACCTTTTAAAAAAATTATTTTGTATCATTGGATATGCACATGTATACCACTTTATTATAGAGAAAAACAGATTATCTAAATTAACTCTAGATGTCAATGTATATTTCATATTTTTCTTTTCAGATAAACCCATTAATAAGAGACATTATTAAAATAGAAAATGGAAACTTCTGATTTTGTGGCCACTCCCCAATTCAACTGATTTCATGGGTGGGGCTAAGCCATCTGCATTTTACTAATAGTCCAGAGTCACATACAAAAGAAAATTTGAAGAACTGAGGCAGAGAGTAGATGACACATAGTGAGTTAATGCTGGAACACATAGGGTCAAATCTTAAATCCAATACTTACTTCCTTTTCAGATTGAGCAATTTATTCCTCCTCCCCATTTAATACATATATTTGCAAAATAAAGCTATTAATAGTAACTATTCTGAAAATGGGAGCCCTGGTGGTGCAGTGGTTAAGAGTTCGGCTGTTAACCAAAAGGTCGGCAGTTCAAATCCACCAGTTTCTCCTTGGAAGCCCTATGGGGCAGTTCTACTCTGTCCTATAGGGTCGCTATGAGTCGGAATCGACTGGACGGCAACGGATTTGGTTTGTGGTTTTTATTCTGAAAATTAAGGTCTCTGGTTGGCGCAAACAAGTTGTGCTCAACTACTAACCTAAAGATTGGCAGTCCAAACCTACCAGTGGTGCCACAGAAGAAAGGCCTGGTAATCTGCTTCTGTAATGATTACAACCAAGAAGACCCTATGGAGCAGTTCTACTTTGTAACACATGCAGTTGCCATAAAGGTGGAATCAACTCAGTGATAATGGGTTTGGTTTTGATTTTTTGGTTGTAAAAATGAAAGGCAATTAACCTTTGAGAAAAGATTCTATGAAAAAATATATATATATATATTTCGTACCTTTTTATTTGTGGGTGTCAGTAGTGGTAGCTAGGAAGCAGTGGAGCTATATACACTAGGGAGCTTGGCCTTTCCAGACTATGTCAAAAGGCTCCCTCAACCTATGGTTTATGGTTGGGTTTGGCCAATAGGAAGCCCCATCCAGCGACAAGGACTAGAAGGCAGGAGGGGACAGGAAAGCTGGTAATAGGGAACCCAAGGTCAAGAAGGGACAGTGTTGACATGTCGTGAGGTTGTTAAGCGTTGTCATAAAACAATATGCGTACTGTTTAATGAGAAACTATTTGTTCTGTAAACTTCATCTAAAGTACCATTAAAAAAAAAAAAAAGATTTAAAAAAAAAAAGAAGCCTCAGCAAGAGTCCAAAGGGAGGAAGAAGGGAGATGTTTGGATATTGTTTTGAGTGGCTCTGGCTCCATTATTGCACGGTCAATGCAGGGTCCACCGCCCTCTACTCTGGTCTGAGCTCCTGGGAGGTTGTCCTCTCTATCCACCCCTCTCTATATGCAGTTTCAGTAACTGTTCCCTCTCCGTCCCTTTCAGCCCTAGGCTTAGTAACAAAGTCCCACTGTGACTAGTCCAGGGATATTGCGCCATGTATATATATATGGTGGTTTCCCTACATCTTGACCACACCATTGTAAACAAGTGTCTTTATTAATCTCTTCCCAAAAAAACAAAAAAACTGTTGTCACAGAGTCCCACTCGTGGGGTAAACCCATGTTTGTCAGAGTGGAACTGCACTCCATCAGGTTTTCAATGGCTGAGATCTTCCAGAAGTATATCTCCAGGACTTTATTCTGAGAAGTCTCTGCATGGTTTCTAACCACCAATCTTTTGGTTAGTAGCTCCTAATCGTTTGAAACACTCAGGGACCCCTGATCTCTCCTGAAATTACCCTAAATTGAGTGTCCTTAATATTCTCTATTGGGACCCTAACTGATACAGCACTTTATGCAGTTGTCAGAATAAAATAAGAAAGTCCCTGTAAATGTTGAAAACAATTCCTGTCTTGTACTAAAGTTCTCAATAAGACGTTAGCTATCATTAATCCGATTGCTCAAGTTTAATCTCTATCGCAATGGCTTCAAAGCACTTAGTTTCTGCACTGATAAATATTTCTGAGCATGTTGAAAATCTTTCCTCATCTTACCTAGGTCCTGCTGGGTATCTCTCTCAGGGACTCCAGCAGCATCGTGGCAGTCATTCAAAGGCTGCAGCAGCCTCGGGGTCAAAGATCCCGCCTCTCCAGAGGCCAAGGTCACTTGGCCTGCTCAAGCAGGGCCAGTTCCCTCTAGGCCGTGTGGGAAAGAAACATCTTTCCAGAAGCAGAAAGGGGGGTTAATCTTCTAATTTTATTGGGGTGGGAATAGAGGTGGTGTTCAATGATCTCATTTAGCAAACAAAGCAAGTTGCATCTTTTTTGAGAAGGAGAAAAAATAATATTTTTAATTTGGGCCCCAGAAAAAAAATATTTTTTGCACCTAGATGTGGTGCTTCATAGAGATAATTAACTTTTTTTTTTTTTTTTTGTAAGTTATCTGTGAGGAGAATATCTGTTCTGTCTCCCTCCTAATCTCTGACCTAACCACACAGCAGCAAATTTCCCACCTGGCCTCCCAGGCTCTAGTATCATTTTCCACTCTGATGCCTGAGTCATCTTCCTGAACTCAATACCTGGTCAGGTTTGCTCCCCAGCCTCAGTCTTTGCAAGATTCCCATTGCTTCCAGGATAAAACATAAGTTACTCAACGTGACCCTCAAATACATTTCTAGCTTCATGTGCCATTCAACAAAAACCCTTGGAGTTCGCTGGACAACTGGATGTGCCTTATATTCTTATTCTGTGGAGTATTAGTTTAATTTGTTTCTTTCTTGACAACCTGCTTTGATGAACAAACAGGTGAATCAAGGAATACAAACTGATACAGGCTCTCGGGATTGTGGTTACAATTATCATTATTATGATTACATTTAGTTTTCTCTCCAAAGCTGTTCATGGATAAAATCTTTTTCTGAAAGCCTTTGCCTCAGCCTAGTAACAATGAGGAGCCCTGGTGGCTCAGTGGTTAAGTAACAGTGTTGGCCCCAGTTTGACTTTCTCACACAACAGCACCCCCTTAATCAACACCTTTGTCTCTGGCCAAAGTCCCCACAACTCAGCAAACAGTCCCCCAGTGCTCTCATTCCCATGTTCTTTAACCTAGTTTTGTTTGACCTACATTTTTCAAAGTTTGGATCAAATCAGTCCACCATGAGCCTTTATCATACTCACTAATCACTATGAATCTCTATAAACCTTCTTACACTATCATATCTAGCTACTATAGGAGAGTGGTGATATAATCTAATGATAACTAGATTCGTGTGATGACTCAGCCAACCGTAACTTGAACATTGGGAAGTAGTTTACCCACTCTGAACCTTTGTTTCCTCATCTGAAAAGCAGTTACAATCATACTTATTTTGACTTTGGATTGTTAGGATTATATGCAAATAGGTACGTGGAAAGAAAATAGAACAAGTGCTGATGCATAGGGGGAAAGCAGAGCACTTATTACACTTGTATGTCTTGAATTCAAATGATCCTAGAAATTCATTGGTCGATCTACCATTATTTGAAATTTAAAATAAGTCTGCTTTTCATTTAACCTGTTTAACTATTTAAAGTGCTTTGTGTTTTTTAATGAGCTTTACATTAATAATTCTTTATGAATTTTCTTTAAAAAAAACAAAACATTAATACAGTATTTGCGTTGGCAGTCCTGAGTTTTGGAAGAACTACTCTCTTTGAAATGAAGTCACCATCTGTTTGCTATTCACACTTGAGTCCCGCTTGCTGCTTGACCTCTTTTAAACAGGCACATCCGTTTTCGTCCTCAGATGTGTTGATTTGATGAGGTCACCGACTGCGTTAGCAATGTGCGTGACCAGTGGCCAAGATGGGCCAAACCAGCAAATAGTGGTTCAGCATTGTCAAGGCAGATGAACAGGAAAAGAAGAGAGAAAGCAGAGAAAGGGGAAATACAACCTCAGCCAAATCCACAAAGAAGAGATTGGACCAATTTGTACGAAAGCTGATCAAGTTTCAAAAACCTTCAACCCTGAGTACATTCAGGGCAAAGTCTGACGCAAAATGACAAATTACTTTGCCAGCAGAAGCAATGGCTGATAACTATGTAGCCAAAGTTTTAGTGTTGTCAAGCCATTTTAATTAATGCAACCCACAATGCTTGAAATCTCAACTGTGTTTCTTTTCTTAAAACTTAATTTCTTCTTTATTTGGAATTTGGGGAATGAGAGCAACAGAAATCTTTCTACTAATTATCCTAGAATATTTCAATGTGCCCAGCAATGAAATCTTGCTTTTGCAATTCGATAGAATTAATGGAGAATTCTTCTTCCTAGGAAAAACAAAGAAAGGAAATCTATGTGGAAATAAATAAATTATTCTATGTTGTCTATCTGCAACAAGCTAAGAAAAAAAAGTGATTTAGCAATTATTTTGCAGATATAATTTGTAAAGAATGTTTATTAATGACCCTCCAGTAAATTTAATTTTGGTCTAGAAAATTCTGGAAGACTGATCAATTGACTAGTTTCTAAAACATACTTGTTTCTACTGAAAACTTAGATAACGTTATTCCTGAAATTGTCAGTTATTTTATTTTTGCGTTTAAGATCATCATTGGCATATTACCGTTAGCAGCAGAAGCCTTCTTAGAAAAAAAAAAATCTCATGTATAATCCAACTATTAAAGAAGAAAAAATAATCCTACTTCAATCACACCTGTTCTTAGTGAAATCGCTTGGGGACCCTGGGACCCAACTATTTTGAAAACTATTGAAATTTCATTTTATTTCTCCCTGGGAAGAGAATCCTACCTAGAAATTCAACATGATTTTACGGAGTTGTTCAGCCATAGCACAAAGTTAGAATGTTTAACTTCTAACTGGATGCCCTCCTCCAGTGTAGTCAATGGGAGATATACAGCTGACTCATCTAGAACATATGCTAAACATATGCTAAAGGATCCTGAGCCCCATCTCAAAATTACTGAATCAAAATCTTTTGGGGCAGGGACCAGGCATCTGCATTTTATTAGCTCCCCATATTATTCGTATGTACATTAAAAATTAGGAAGCATTGCTCTTTTTACTCCGAGACTCAATTAACCATTTGTTTTGTAGGCATCACCTTCCATTTGCTTCCATTCATGTATCCACTCATTTCACAAATGTTTATTCTTATTTTGTGTTGAATTTTGTACCAAGCGCTGAGCATACAGTGTTGAACAAAACATTGAATGCCCCTTCCTTCGTGGAGCATGAAGTCAATTGAACATTAATGAAGCTGCTCAAACAGTATCACACACCAAACAGTGGAGTTCTTTGCAACATTTCCTCCCTGATAAAGGGACTATTAAGAGTGGTGAGTTGAACTGAATTACTTCCTTGATGGTGGTCTTCCTTCTCTAGATTTTCCGGGGATAATTTCCATGCATTTACACAGCCATACTTAAAAATAGCTTTGCGTTCCCAGTGATTCCCATTGATTCTTTTTATATTTTGCTTCTTTCTTTGGCCATCAAGAGCTTCAGTCTCTTGGTAGCAGAGGCACTACATGAATTACCATGGTAACAATGCATTTGGGGGGATAACAAAAGTAAATATGCAGGTACTATGTCAGCACATCAGTTGCTAATTCCTGGTTGAGGTCTGAAATTGTGTACAGCAGGCTTTTGCTTTGAAAATGGTCCAAGTGTTTTAAAATACAGTTTGTTAATTGAATACTTGTAGTTTATTAATTGGAGTCAAGAAAGACATTTTAACAGCCATTTAGGAAGGGTCAAAGAGAGAATAAAAATGTATCCTTTAAAGACAAAAATAGTTTAATGAATCTAATAGGGCTAAATTAGGCATGCTAAAAAAGATCAAAATGACATCCAATTTTAATTCTTGTTCTCAAAAAAGATTTTTGCATTGATGTCTTAAATTCAGAGCATGGAGGAAGAAATACAGTAGATATATATTAAATATTTATTAAGTAACCCAATGTCAGAAAAATAGATTCAGAGAATATGAGAGCAAAAAGGATCCTTGGAAACCATATCCAAACTCGTTGCAGTCAAGTCAATTTTGACTCATAGCGACCCTATAGGACAGAGTAGAACTGTCCCTTAGGGTTTCCAAGAAGCAGCTGGTGGATTTGAACTGATCTTTGGATTAGTAGCCAAACATTTAACCACTGCAGCAGCAGGGCTCCTGGAAATCATATAAACCGAAACCAAACCTGTTGCCGTCAAGTTGACTCTGACTCATGGCAACCCTATAGGTCCAGGTAAAATACTGAGTTAGGGGAAACACCCAGTCTTGAACTGATTCCTTTTCACTCCCTCCATGATTTCCCCAAGAAACCATGGAGTGTTTCTTTTAGCAAATAGGGTGTAATAAACAGGTGTCCCATTCTTTATTATTCACTCACCCTGTCAGTGAATAATCTTGTCACCTCCTTCTCACCTATTACCTGGAATATTGTTGTAACATGCTTCAAATTGTTATCCCAATCTTCTTTTGACCTCCCCGATCTATCTTCCACACCTCCAGAATAAACTGTCTGTTCCTCAAAGCATGTGGCATAGTCCATGTTTCTTGGTTTGACTTTCAAGGCCCTTCAATGAGGTGGACCCAGCCTTGATTTGTAGGATAATCCTCCACCATGTCTCTATATGGAGGCCCAGGTGGCACAGTGGTTAAGTGTTTGGCTGCTAACCAAAAGGCTGACAGTTCAAATCCATCATCCACTTCTTGGAAACCTATGGGGCAGTTCTACTCTCCTCTAGGGTCCCTATCAGTTGGAATTGACTCAAGGGCAGTGGATTTGGTTTTGATTTGGTTTATGTCTCTGTACATCCTTTTTGCTCCACAACTACCAAACTACTTGCCCTCCCGTGAACACTCTGATCCTTTGTCATGTTTTCCTAGTTTTGTTCAATTGATCTACTTTGCCTGTGGTGCATGCAGCTTTTGCCATACTAGAAAAGCCATGTACCATTTAGTATGCTGTACAGAGAACATCTTCCATTTCATCTGTCTCATGATCTAATCCCAGGCAACAGCACGGCTAAACTGTGTTTTGTTTTGGAGATCATACAGCACTTTGCACACCTGACTCTTAACATTTCGCCATGTTGCAACTACAGGTTTACAACTGTATCTTTCCCTCTTGACTGTGCTCAGGAGCACATGCTGTATTTAGCTCACTTTTGTATATCCAACGACAGGCATGAGACCTGGAAAAATGATGGTGAATGACTGAATGAATACCCAATCCTTCTGAGGTATAGAATTATTGTTCTTGACACCTACTAAGCGGGAAATTGTACATAAAAGCAAACAAAAAATCCCTTATTCTCTCCCTTTTAGTAGGCCTGAAGAAGATATGCTGATAGAAAGAAAAGAAATATTGCCTCACCTCCCCACTCATCAACCAATTGTTAATGACAGACCCATTCTCCAAAGGTAAAAGTTATTCTAAACCTTCATGAAGTGTTCAAAGGAATGACTAACTTCATTCCCTGTCTAATATACACTACTAGAAAATTATATTGATAAAGCCCTTTTTGCATCCAGAACTGATAATCTCTTCTCTGTATTTGTAGATCCAAATTATGTCATCTGGAATCACGAGGTTAAATTTACTCTCTCTCCCACGTAAGAATTTTCAAATCTTTGATCACCTTAATCATATCTATCGTCCAGACCATACTCTTAACTATATCAGCTCTTTATCGTTGAGCATCATATCCAGGTCCTTCATCATTCTGGTTACTATACTAGCTGCATGCAATACTCTTTGGCAAATTCTCTAGGGGCCAATTCTAGTAGCAATGAGAGGTCCTGGAAATGTTTTTATTTGTTTTTAAGAGAGAGAGGTAGGTTTGTTAATATTATAGCTTATACATTATTAAAGTATTTTTATTATTATTGATGACATTATTAAATAATAATAACCAGTTATTGATATTTTTTTCTATGAGCCACGGCCTGTGCTAATTGCTCTACACTCATTGTCTCATTTAGACCTGCATACCTCAGTCTTAAGAAGATATGAGACTCATATCTAGTCTAAGGGGAAAAGATGCTCAAGTTTCTGACTCTAAACTACGTGTCGTTTTGACAAAAAATTAAGAAACACTTTGTACACTTTCTTTACTTACTCTAGTTTTTCTTTTAATTTACCAAAGTCAAATCCTCTATTAAAATAATTAAATTACTATCTTATGGTTCCATTTCAGAGATTCGGATGGCTCAGTAAAATTAAACAAGGACATGGATATGTAGGAATACAGGGAGAACAAATATTGTAAGTGCCTTAGACGAATAAATTCCATTTCCTGATGTCTTCTTGGCTAAGAGAGGTTTGGCACAGTGCAGTTTGTATATGCTATTGTCTTCTTTGCAAAGGCAGCTTCAATAACCATGTTGAAAAAAATTATCATTTTGATTGTGCTGCAAAATACATTTTTCATCTGCAGTATACTATGTCGCAATGAAGACTACCTATGAAACTTGCTCCTGGAAGTCTGATTATTGTTTCAGATGAATGGCTGAAACATAATTTTGTAGACTGTAACTTCCAAGGAATTCTAAAAGTTTGAATCAACTTTGCTTTCTTGAGGAATTTCACACCCAGAGGCAAGGAAATGATATCTCTTAAACACTCATCCTTTGCCTAGCCCCAACGACTACCTTTGTCTCAAAAAAATGAAGCACAGTTAACATTTTTATTCTCCCACCAAGAATTTATCATTTTCAACACCTCTGTCTTTTGAAACTCCAGGTTTCCAGGTGACAACAGATGTGAGTGAAGGCAAAAAAAAAAAAAAAAATTAAAAAGGGAAGAAAACAAGATTGAGTATGAAGAAAATTCCCTGTTGAAGAAAACCAGGGCAGCAATCTTAGAGTTGCTGCCTTCCAGTAGAAACCTTTTCAAAAATAAGTTGTAGAAGTTGAGGGAAGGAAGAGAAAACAAAACAAAAGAAGGAAGAGAACTCAAATAAACTGAGTGCTCTCTGATAGTTCATTAAAACTAAGGCCTAAGAACAAATGCATGAATGCATTTTGTGTATACCGCATTTTGTGTACACTGGAACACAACAATTTTACACTCAGTTTCCATAGATTCACAGATTTCCCAAAGCTTTCCCACGTACTTTCTAATGTGTACGTATGTGTGTGTCTCCGGTCTATTCTTTGCAGTAAAATCTGAAAAGAAGCTTTATCATCCATATTTTATATATAAGGGGAGTAAAAGTCAGAAATGTTTATTACCATATTCAAGGCCACCTAATCGACAAAGTTGGAAATTTAAAATTTAGATTGTCTGATGTAACTTGCATGCCTCCCCCATATACAGTATTTTGATTTTTTATAGATGTGTGTGAAGTGATTAAAAAAAAACAACACTGATATATAATTGGCAACATCTGTATATTTTACCCCTTAAGAGTACCAACATAAATGAAAGGTCGTTTTAACACTGAAATATTCCAAAGGTACTAATTTAAATCAAAAAGAGCTGCTTAACTTGAATAAGCACATATATTTAGCATTACATTATGTTCAATAACTATGGCACAGCATTTCACATCTTCTTTCCCCCCTCCTCTCCCCGCCCCCAACACACACACACACACTCCAGCCACTCTGTAGCCACCACTATGCAAGAGAGGCTTGGCAACACCCACCTGGGTCTTCGCCTTCTAACTCTTGGGCCTGCCTCAGGGCTTCTCTGAGACAAGGGGCAGGAAGCCAGTACAAACTCCTTAACACTCAGGGCTGCCCAACTCACCAAGTAAGAAAGAGCTTTCTAGAAGGTCCAGGCAGTATTACACGCTGTGCTGCCAATGCCGCCGCAAGTGCAATGATACTAGAGTTATCCAGGCTGGATAGACTGCTGTGCCACGCCTCCGGAAAGTCCCAATAGCCATGCCTTCGGCAGCAGAGAACTCCTTGGAATTTGAAAAGCAGCTCCTGGCTTACTGCCCGGCCCTTGTAGAAATTGAGAGCCTGTCCAAGGCTGAGCATCACATATCCCTGTGACAAGAGCTGCCCTTCCTGACTTTTCAGGAGGTCAAAAGGATGCCTCTGCAATCCACCAGGAATGTTACAATCGATGGAAATGTTACATCCAGAGCGAGGTCAAGCTGTTTCAGAGAACACAAATAAGTTACATACACGTGCAACCCAGACCCCTACACCACCTACACGTGTATCACCAAAGCCTTTCCCTCAGCTCACGGAGGCCCTCAGCACCTGCCTCTTGTTTGTTTTTTTGCTTTTGTGGGCAACTGCTGTAGAGGGAAAGAACTTGAGCCTGGTTCAACAAAGGGTCAGCATGATAAGTACAAGCCTCAAATGGACTGCTGCCTTACCAAAAACCAGCCAGGTGTACTCCCAAAGGAGAATGGTGAAAATCCTCTCAGTGAGTAGATCTTCTTGCAGTATGCCTAGTCATCAACATTGTGTGAAGGGGCAAGTGGCCTGAGGTGACAATTTGCAAAGTCTCCTCGGTGGGTGGTTGGCTGGTAAGTACAAAGACCTAGGAGGAGCAAAACTAGAAATCTGGAACAAAGAAGTCTGGGAGGAAAGTATGACTGCGCTTAGAGGAGGCAGCACAAAGTGTGAAGATGTTTATGTCTCACATCAATGACCACCTGAGAGAATCCACTGACGAGAAGGCAGTCAGCTACCGAAGGAATCACTAGTGCTGTGCATATCGGTTAGTTTTTTTTTCCCCAGCCACCCCAGTGTTACTACAATGGCCTACAAATGGAATGGCCATGAGGCAGGGATGAAGGCTGTAATGGGCCAAAGGGCATGAGGTCCCTGTCAACAAGGATGACAGACCTACTGTGAGTGTGAGTACTGAACCCCCAACCTACAAGAGACAGAGACAGTGAGCCTGCATCATGGACCCTTACCTTAAATGGACCCACTAGCCCCTTGATAGCAGGTTGATAGTTGGACATCTTCTCTGCTGAAGAGGGCAGTGATCCTTCACATTCAGGCTTACGTTTTTTGTTTGCAGTGCCTGTGGAAACACCACCATTGAAAAATTTGCAGAATTCCTGAACTATTGGCATGATATCCTGCTCAAAATTGCCTCAGAACAATGGATCAATTTTGTGCCACAAAAATACCCAATAAAATGACCTGTGACTACAACCCACCAACTGGTCTTATCATATGCATCTCATTACCCAAAAGTAGCCAACCTCAAAGAACAATGGAATAGTCCATTAAAGGTTCAGCCAAAACAAGCATTCAGAGACAAGATCCTGCAGGGCTGAGATGCTGCACTCCAGTTTGTGGAATATTCACTAAACAGCAACTCTTATATAGTGCTATATCCATAATAACTAGAACACATGGGTCCAGGAACCGGATTGTGGAAGCACAATTATGGTAAGTGTAAACCCATTCCCACAACCATAGACTCACCTGTGTTAATTGTTCCTTGTCTGGCATGGGGGGAGATGATTTCTTCCACTGGCAAAAACAATAAGTTACATATTGAATTTGAAACTAGTACTACCACCTAATCACCTTGGAATTGTGCTGGCACCAGTGGAAACTTTATCACGGACTCCATCTGCTCAATTGAACCCCTAGGTTAGATTAGGATAGCTTCATTGAGGACTTGACATTTGACATGGTCTCTGGTTATGATTTGGTCTTTAATAGAGTTTTGTTAATACACCCTCTTATGGGTAAATTACGTCCCTTCATGGAATGGAGAATTTCTCTGTCTTGACTTAAATGGTGCAAAAAAACATGGATATGGTGAATATTGGGCTCTAATGAAAAGCTATAGTTATGGATTCAAGGAGGATAGTGTGGGTCTGGTCACTGAAAGCATTTCATCAGAACGCATTTCATTAGCTAATATATGTGATACTACTGTGTGCTTGATGGATGTGTAGTCTCTTTTACTCCTTACAAACCTTTAAAAGGTAAGCTATTTAATTAATGTATTCAAAGTCATCGTTAATTGCTTAATTTGGATTTGAACCTAGACCTTTGTATTCCAAGGACTACATTTGTTTTAATACAATATGCTCTGCCTGTCACCAGGCTCCTTTTGATTACTAGGCAGAGTTTAGCTATGAGGATACTCAGGGATGTAGAGAAGGTCGCAGTCATACCTGAAGGGTATAAAAAAAGACTCATGAATCAAACAAATTACATCACATTTCATTTGAATACTTTGCAGGTCGATATTTTATAGAGTATATAAAATGGCAATAAAAGATAATGGAGAAAATAAAGATAATTCATTTTCTCAGAGACATTGATCATCAGGAGAGGTATATTTTCTTTCCCTCTTTTGTACCAAATGGGGAATTTGTTCAATATTCTAAAATTTACGTAAAATATACAATGCAGTTAGACACTTTAAGTGCTGCTTGCATTTAGTTCATAACTATAAAAATCATTTCCAGAAAAGAGAAAGTTCTCTGTGTGTTTTCTTTACATTTTTCCAAGTCCAACTTTGAAGCCATTAAATGAATAATTCACCACCATTGATGTTTAACGACTTCGTACCAGGCTTTTTATTTCGACTTCTCACTTGGTGCACACATTTGGCACAGACTTGTCAACAATTACTTGAGGATTCACCTCCTCTTCCCCATAAAACAAGAGTTGAAGCTCAGAAGAGTTTTCCCTCATTACACACAAGTGTTAGCCATTTCATGTCATATTGAACGGACAACTAGTCATGCTTGCCACCTTCCTTTAATATTTACCGTGGAAGTCAATTAGGTTTCAGTCACAATAATACAGCGCCTGTAATCCCCACAGAAGCAGTTCAGTGGAGTGGAACAGCACATGAAGAAAAGTGAGAATGTTTAAATAATGGATTTAATAGGGAAACTGGTGTAGACATTTTTTTAGAAAGCGGTGGTTCAGAGGTGGCTACGGGAATTTAAACTGATTGTGACTCTGGTAACAGTCCAATTGTACTGGACCTCAGAGGCCATTCAACTTAGTGATACTTGAAGGCTTTTCCCCCTGATATTTCAGAACTATAAATGTATATGAGAGAAAGTTAAACGGGCAGTTTACAATAAAACCTGCGAAAGTCAGAACCTGTGTAAGGCTCAGAGAAGGTTGTTGTTCTAAGGTGTTGTCGAGTCGGTTCTGACTCATGGCGATCCTATATACAATGGAACAAAACACTGCCTGGTCCTGCGCCATCCTCAAAATCACTGCTATGTTTGAGCCCATTGCTGCTGCCACTGTATCAATCCGTCTTGCTGAGGGTCTTCCTCTTTTTCGATGACCCTCTACTTTACCAAGCATGACCGGTCCCTCCTGTTAACATGTTCAAAGTTATCATCCCTTCTAAGGAGCATTCTGGTTGTACTTCTTCCAAGATGGATTTGTTTGGTTTTTTCGCAGTCCATGGAATAGTCAATATTCTTCACCAGCACCATAATTCAAAGGTGTCAATTCTTCTTTTGTCTTTCTTATTCATTGTCTAGCTTACGCATGCATATGAAGCCACTGAAAATACCATGGCTTAGGTCAGGCACACCTTAGTCCTCAAAGTGACATCTTTGCTTTTTAACACTTTAAAGAGGTCTTTTGCAATAGATTTGCACAATGCAATACATTGTTTGATTTTTTGACTACTGTTTCTATGAGTGTTGATTGTGGATACAAGTGAAATGAAATCCTTGACAAAATCTATCTTTTCTCCATTTTTCATGTTGTTGTTTCTCGGTCCTGTTATGAGGATTTTTGTTTTCTTTATGTTGAGGTATAATCTATACTGAAGGCTGTGGTCTTTGATCTTGATTAGTAAGTGCTTCAAGTTCTCTTCACTTTCAGCAAGCAAGGTTGTGTCATCTGCATATTGCAGATTGCTGATGAGTCTTCCTCCAATCCTTATGGTTCATTCTTCTTCATATAGTCCAGTTTCTCAGACTATTTGCTCAGTATACAGTTTCATTAAGTATGGTGTTGGGATACAACCCTGATGCACACCTCTCCTGATTTTAAACCCTGCATATCTCCGTGTTCTGTTCGAACAACTGCCTCTTGATCTCTGTACAGGTTCCTCATGAGCACAATTAAGTGTTCTGGAATTCCCATTCTTTGCAATGTTATCCATAATTTGTTATATGATCCACACAGTGGAATGCCTTTGCATAGTGAGTAATGCCTTTGCATAGTGAGAAAACTCTACTTTGAGGAGGCAGCTCTTCCCCAGTCATGTTTTGAACACCTTCCAATCTGAGGACTTCATCTTCCAGCACTATATTGGACAATGTTCTGCTGCTATTCATAAGGATTTCACTGGCTAATTTTTTAGAAGTAGGTTGCCAGGTCCTTCTTACTAGTCTGTCTTAGTCTAGAGGCTCTGCTGAAACCCGCCTACCATGGTTGACCCTGCTAGTATTTGAAATACCGTTGGCATAGCTTACAGCATCACAGCAACATACAAGACACCACAGTATGACAAACTGACAGAACAGCTGTGGGTCAGAGAAGGAAAACTCAAATATTTTCCACTAAAATGACTGATAGAAAAGTGCAAGACTGCAGCCTTTTAATAGTGGAAAACTTACGAGATCTAGAAAAACAAGGCAGTCCAATTGAGTTCCGCTTCTCACAGGTTTCAGTGTACAATATAAAATGTCTTTAGGTTGACTGTAATCATATTTATAACATCAGAAGGGAGCAGAGTATAGCAGTAAAAAGCCTGGGTCCACCTCTATTACTCAATAGTTGTGTGACTTTAGAAAAGTAAATTGATGTCTGTTATGGATTGAGTTATGTCCCCCCAAAAATGTGTGAATCAATTTGGCTAAGCCACGATTCCCAGTATTGTGTGGTTGTCCTCCATTTTGTGATTGTAATTTTATGTTAAAGAGGATTAGGGTGGGATTG
>NW_004443950.1:6005520-6062498 GCF_000243295.1 Trichechus manatus latirostris
GATTGTAATTTTATGTTAAAGAGGATTAGGGTGGGATTGTAACACCACCCTTACCCAGGTCACATCCCTGATCCAACATAAAGGAATTTTCCCTGGGGTGTGGCCTGCACCAAGTTTTATCTCTCAAGAGATAAAAAGGAAAGGGAAGCAAGCAGAGAGGGGGACTTTATACCGGCAAGAAAGCAGTGCTGGGAGCAGAGTGCATCCTTTGGAGCCGAGGTCCCTGCGTGGAGACGCTCCTAGTCCGGGGGAAGATTGACAAGAAGGCCAACAGAGAGAGAAAGCCTTCCCCTGGAGCTGACGCCCTGAATTTGAACTTTTAGCCTACTTTACTTTGAAGAAATAAATTTCTCTTTGTTAAAACCATCCTCTTGTGATATTTCTGTTACGGCAGCACTAGATGACTAAGACAATGTCTCTGATTCTTACTCTCTTCATCTACAACTGACAGACCAGGAAGAACAATATATTGGGTTTCTGCGCAGGCATAGATATGTAAAACACTTTTTACATTTCTAGTACATAAAAAGTGCTCGAAAAATAGTAAGTATAAATATATAATCACTATTCAGTATCAGACATGTTTAAGGTAACCAGTACCAGTAGCCATCAAGTTAACGCCGACTCCTGGCAACCTCGTGTGTGTCAGAGTAGAACTCTGCTCCATAGGGTTTCTAATGGCTGATTTTTTGGAAGTAGATCACCAGGCCTTTCTTCTGAGGTGCCTGTGGATGAACTCAAACCCCTAACCTTTTGGTTAGCAGTTGACCTCTTAACTGTTTTTGTCAACTATTGATACATTTAAATTAGGAAACCAATTGTTAAAAAAGGCCTTGATAGGAAAGAATTTGGATAACACTTTCTGAGCCCTACTGCGACACAAGTCTCTTGACTCATCTAGAGCCTCTGAGTAATGGAATTTTCAAAGAAGGTCATTGTTGCACCTCACGCAATATCCTGGTTTTACATCCAACTTTTCTGTCACACATTTTAAAACAGAAATGTCCAGAGTCCTACTACAGAGACTGTGATATAGTGGATTCTAGGGAGGGGTGCAGACATCTAAATTTATAAAATGCCCTAAAATAATTCTGATATACTGAAATTTAGAATGACAAAGTTATTGTTAATAATAATGATAATGATGATAAAATCCTGTTTATTGACTTTAAAATGCTGGGACCTATAATAAGTGTTTATATATATTATCTCATTGAGTCTGTACAATATTGCTGGTCAGCTTATGATCATCATTTTAAAAATGGGGGAACTGAGGCTCAGAGAGGTTAAATAACAACCAGTGGATGGCACAGATGGTATTCAAATACAAGTCGCCTAACTCCATAGATGATAACCATTCCCACTGTTCCATGCTGGGGCTTTCCCTGACACAGAGTTTACTTTAAAGCTTTGAGCCTTGAGCAGTGGGAATTAACACTCCAATCTTGTGTTCGAGCTCTGGTAGGTTTAACACACCATTTCAAACTTAATCTGAGCTCTTCTCATTTGAGTGCATGATCTGGAGAAAAAAAGAAAAAATCGGAGCAATTCCACTGAGAATACTATACACTATGCCCTAGTCCTTGAATCTGGAGCTTGTAAGTGAAACTGATTTTTAAACAATCTTTAAACAAAGGTTTCAAATACATTGGTTGGTCCCTTTTCTTGAAACATAAAATACTTAACAATATTTTAACTTCTGCCTGATTATTTACTGTATTTGAAGACTTGTTTCACTAATTACCTTCCTCCAAGTAGTCTTTCCTGAGCTCCTCAAATAGCAGCAGTGTCCCATGCTCTCACTGTATCCTGCACATACTTGTAATGGTGCACTTACACCATAATATAATTGTATATGTATTTCTCATGGAATTTTTGAGCAGCTGACTCCTAAATTATTGCATGTATAAGTTTGTGGGAGGAAGGAAGGTAGATGGGAATGGAAGGGTGTATTTGTGGCCAACATTCTGTTTGAGGGAAAGATCTACAAGTGGTAAAGGGGAGGGTTTCTAGACACCTTTGGAGAATCAGGGTTACAAATACGGGATATATTATACATGTGCACACTAGCTTAAGCATGGACAATGCTGGAATTTTTTGTACCCTTCTAATCTTATTTTTTTTTTTTTTTTTTGTTTGATGGCAAGAATTCATTACAGGGTGCTCCCTTTGGCAGCACATACACTAAAATTGGAACGATACAGAGAAGACCAACACGGCCCCTGAGCAAGGACGACACACAAATCCGTGAAGCATTCCATATTTTTCAAGAAGGCAGGAAGGGACAGGAACTGGATGAATGGACACAGGGAACCCAGGGTGGAAAGGGGGAACATGCTTTCACATTGTGCGGATTGCAACCAATGTCACAAAACAATATGTGTATAAATTTTTGAATGAGAAATTAACTTGAGCTGTAAACTTTCATCTAAATCACACGGGGAAAAAAAAAAACAAAAAAGGAAGCAGCTAGCAAAATATTTCTATTAGTAGGTTTACAGTAACCCAGATATCTGAAAATCTCAAAACCTCCCCATACCTTAAAATCTTTCCCGAGCTGGTATCTTTTAAGGTCTCTTGGTTATCTGTTAGCATTTGTGAGGTAGAATGAAGGTTTTATCTTGCTTTTGCAAAAGGAGAAGTTCATTCAATTAAAAACCATATTTGAGAAAACTTTTTTAAAAAGATATACTGGGTGCTCAGAGGGCTTTCTGTATGTTAACCTCCCTCGCCGCCCCACTCCAAGTCAAGACTGTATGAACTATCTGGTATTCAAATACCAGAATAAAACAGAATAAGCAAAAGTTGTATAGGATGTCTGATCTTTTTTTTCTTTTTTTAAATCTGAAAAGAAAGGAAGTAAGTATACAAGATTGCTAAAGAGAAGTAAAAATTGAATGTTATGTACTATGGAATCAGTACGTTAAGTTTTACTTCGATAGCCGGTGATTCTTATAATTAATTCTGCAAAAAAACAAAAAAAAACAGTTACATAGAAACAAGAATAGAAAATTCCCCTTTCTGAACCCTATTTTAATAAAACTGGCTTCCTATCTAGCTTACTGATTATACTCCGTTTCAGTTCTCCCTGTGCAAATGATACATGTATCATTACAATGGTGGTTCGATGAGCTGAAATCAATTTCTCTTAGGATAGTTCAACATAAATCCCAAATACAAAAAAGTTATTCAAGATTCACAGAGATAAACCAGTGCCTAGGCAACAGCTAATTCACTCATGTGCATAATAGTTTTATAACATATTTTTTAAACATAAGATCACGGTCAAAGACAATGGTAAGACATTGCATTCTCAGTGCATTACTTCATGTAGTGCATTCCTATGGCTCAAGTGGAGTTCACACCATATAACCACCACACTGCTAATGAATGGGCTTCTAACATACACAGATCTGTCCAATTCTTTTAAAAGTCTTAAAATCTCATAAGACCTTAAGCTTGGCATGTAAGGATTTTGTATTTTAGTATCCCAAACATTGGGAAGGTTAGGTGCGACATGTAGTAACCACCCCTTGTAAGCAAGACTGCACATATGCTTTTGTTACATTACCACAAGGAACCCTCAAAACAACTCATTACTGAGATTGAGAGGGGCACATTTATTATTTAGCCAAAGAAAATCCAATTGGCTTTCCTGGAGTTAAATGCACCCCAAGGCATAAAGAGTGAGCATAACTGTGGCAGCTAAAGAAATCTGCCACTGTGTAATAAATGCTATTATGAAATGATGTTACACATTTTAATAATACATAATGATTTGTTTGTTTCCCAGTACCATGGGGCACAAGAAATGATACTCAAGACTATCTTATTAGAACAGGACAAATGATGACCCCAGTTTTAAATAGGGTTCTTCATTGAAGGAAAAGATAGATCCATAAAAGTCAAATTAGCTGACTTCAAATGGTTTACATCCCAGAATGAAACAGGTTACACTGATTTAAGCCCAATTTAATTTAGGCAGGTTTTTAACCACAAGAATAAGGACATTCTTAGTACATATTAATAATTAAACCAACATATACACAATTAGTAATATCCTATTTAATATTAAGTGTTTTAACAACTTCTTGATTATTCTCTAGTTAATCTGTTGCTTTGTTGTTTTTTTTTTTTTAAAAAAAGCTCTATTTTATAATGTACTTGGTATTTGTAAGTGTATTCTCTAATTATTTCATTGAAGCAAGTATAGTTCTCCAGATTTTAAGAGCCAAATTCAACTGTATCTTCTGTTATCTGTTTGAATTCATAATTGCCTCTGCCATCCATATGCAGATACTACTCGTGATGTTTCCAAAGAGACTTTCTATGTGACACAGTGAAGAGGGTGATGCCAACCTTTCGACAATGACTATAAATGTAGTCTTCCACATCCACACTAACCGCGCTTGTGCATTCATCCAAAATGGCAAACTGGGGCTTATGATAAAATAATCTTGCCATCGTCATTCTTTGTTTTTCTCCACCACTGAGTACATCCATCCAATCCTGAACACTGTCCCAGCCTCCTTCACATTCCAGGATGTGACCCAACTGGACATTGTCTAAGTAGTCCTTCAGTACTAGGTCAGAGATCCCCTTCTTTTTCTGATCTTCTCTTCCATCTGGATATATCACTTGGTCTCAAAGTGTTCCAGGGGTCATATAAGGTCTCTGAGGAACATAAAATAACTTTCCTCTCTCAGGTTTAGTTAGACGTCCTCCAAAAAGAGGCCATAATTCACCAAGAACACGGAACAGTGAACTCTTCCCACATCCATTAGGACCACAAATTAGAACATTGGCCCCAGATGGAACTTCAAAATTAAGGTCCCGGATCAAGATGTCTCCATTTGGTGTTGCTAAAGGAACATGATCAAACTTTATAATGTTATCTGCGTTGATGATTTCTCCAGCACCAAGTACCAAGGGAATCACTTGTGGTCCTTCAGCACCTCTTTCCTGTTGTGAGACCATTGTACGTTCATATCTGCCATGATTTAAATCCTTTAGTACTTGCATTAATTCTGTAATTCGAGCAGTAAAACCAGCCAATTGAGTCATCTCACGACCAGCCAAAACTATTCGACCCAGAGCTTGAGACATTAGTAAAAGCGTTCTTCCACTTTGGTAGTGATCCTCCAGAAGTTCTGAATGTGTACTCTTGAGATGTCGAGGATGAGACAAATCTAGGAAAGGACAACTGACCACGAGGTAACCCACTACAGTGGCAAGGTATTTGGGAATTATGCTATCAATGAAGCCGATAGAGAACCGAAACAAAATGAAATTATGTAGGTGCTCCACCAGTTTTCGGAAGACTGAGTGGATCGTCTGCTTTTCTCTTTTATTCCCACTATAAAAGGCAATTTCTTCACTGTTTGTAATGAGTCAAGAATTAACATATCTATATTCTCCTTCATACTTTTGCTCAGTTATTGTCATCTTACCAATGGTTCTTCTAAGTCGAGTTAGGAATAGCCCAGAGACAACCAAGTAGGCCATCATGCTTGCTGGGCCCTGAGCTCCAATTGCACTTGTTAATTTGAAGCTATACAAAACTATGTCTAAAAATGGCTTACTAAGATATGAATACAGATCTACTACACTGTTACAAAACTTTTCTACATCTTGTGTAAGCAGCTGGTCTGGATTAGCTATTCTGTTGTCCAGATTTCCCATTTTCTAATATGTGAAAGCTTGGAGATATTCCTCATAGAGGTATTTAGTGAGTCTTACTCAGAAGCACAGTTTGAGCTCATTTAACCCAAACTTCAAGAAGTTATTAACCAGAGAGATGACAGGCATGGCAGCGATGAAGTTGAATAAGTATCTCTTGAAATCTTTTCTGCTACGACCAATAATACCACTTTCAATAAGTGTCCCATTTTGAATCATCCAAACATCACAATATGTTCGAGAAACCAGCATAACAGCAATAAGTATCAAGTAACCTGTCTCTTTACAAAATGTTCTAGGGACCATGATTTTCAGAATCTTTGTGAGCCTTGAAAAAAAACACGTTGTCCACCATAGCTCGCTCTTTTTTCCCCTCTTTCTCATTGTTCTGTAATGGTGATTTTCCATTTTTCTTACTTCAAAGGAGCAACAGTAACACAATGATAGCTGACTTCTCAATATGAACAATGGAAACCAGAACATGGTGTAATTAAATCTTCATTGTCCTTGCAGGCAGAGGTTGCGACGACGCTTACGGAGCAGGCATAGCAGCAGCAGCGCGGCCTCTGCCAGCGAGGAGTTCCGCGCTGTCAGGTCCTTGCTGAAGGCCGCCATGGCAGCGCCAGTACGAGTGAGCCAGGCAAAGGGAAACCCTTCTAATCTTATTTTCATGTGATTCATTGGAAACACCTATTCACTCATTCCACGTAATTGTGATAAGCTACTAGATGTGGGAGGGAGGTATGAGTGAATCAGACAAAGCCCCTCAAGAAGTCAACAGAGGAGACAGACATGTAAGCAGCTAAGCAGGGCCTCTGATGGCGTTAAAATGGCAACATTGCATGAAGATCACATAGCAAATTTAGCAGAATCACAGACGCTCAAGCATGGAAGGTAACTGAAAGAGAGGACAGCAATTTTCTCTGAGGTCAGGAAGTAAAGAAGGAGGAGTCTAGTGTGAAAAGGGTAAAGGCTTTGGAATAAGACAGATTTAAAGTTAAATCACCATTCTGCTTCTTTACAAGCTGTGTGACTTCTAGCTCTGCTGTAAAATAAAGACAATAAAACTTAACTCGGAGAGCTTTTGTGAGGATGTGAAATCATATTTATGAAGCATTGGCAGTATAGCAGACAATCAGTAAATAGAACCATTCTCTGTTAGCTGATACATTAAATAATATTATCAATCAACATCAGAAGATATTATTGAATACCCACT
Source organism: Trichechus manatus latirostris (assembly GCF_000243295.1). Classification (NCBI taxonomy): domain Eukaryota; kingdom Metazoa; phylum Chordata; class Mammalia; order Sirenia; family Trichechidae; genus Trichechus; species Trichechus manatus. Next base: position 6,012,419 of record NW_004443950.1, read on the forward strand.
CTTCCTTCTCTCCTCTCAATTATGTGTGTGAGAGAGAGAATATTTGATGTAGTGTGTTTCTGACCCTGCATTCATACTTCATAATAATTCAAATTCACTTTCTTTGCTTAAATGCTGAATGTTGTGAGTGTGCCTGTGTGTGTGAGTGTGAGTGCACTTATGTGTGTGGCATGTGTAAGCTACATGAGTTTGATAGAAAAGATGGATTTCTGAATTGTTGCTAATGGTCTAGACATTTCACTGTTTTGTCAACAAAGCCCTATTGTTGAAAGCAATGTTTTCTCACTATGTCAATATCTCTGCCATGTTGTGTTGATATTAATGGAACTGCCAGGAAAGGGATTTAATTAATCAGTTCCCAGAATAACTACTCTCCCCATTCGTTTCCCAGCTGATTGTGTTGAGGCCAGCAGGAGCATTTCTCGGCACATGTTCAGGCACCTGAGCTACACGGCGAGAACGTGTTTGTATAACTCCTGCTGAGATGCTGAGACAGAAGTTTGGTTGCCCTGATCAATGTATGAGTGATGGTTCTTTCCAAAAATAGTTACTTGGAGTAATATATTTTACTTCCGCATTTCAGGATTTCGTAGCATCAGCTCTGCTCTATAATGGACCAGAGAATAATTACTTGACTCTAGAACAACTACAGTGTTTAGCAAGTCCCTCTTTCACTGCCTAAAGAATAAAACAAACAGAAACCAAACAAAAATGATGCTTAAATCTTAAATTTATTATACATTGTGAAAACGCAGAGAAATGGGCTTAGTGAGAAGTGTGGCATTAAGGTTTGTACGCCCACCCCACTTACTCTTATATGTTTCCTAAGAGAAACAGATTGGGTCCTTTCCCAGGCCATCGGCTGGACCACGTGTATTAAAGGGTCTTGCTCTTTTGTCAGTTGAGTGTAGACGGTAGCGGAAAACAAGGGCCTGCCCTACTGTGGCAGGTCTGTTTTTACCCTTCTCTTCTGTGTCTTGGTATTCCTGAGCTTTGGTCCTCTGACCCTGGTGCAAGCCGGAGGGTGGTAATATTCAGAGTTTATAATTTGGACTAAGGATGGATAGGGGTTCTTAAGGGCTTTAGATTTATAAAATAAGGCCTATCCTCCACCTTGGGGGAGAGGGGAGGGAGAGACAGCGAAGGATCAGTGGTAGAATTCTTGCCTCCAGTGAGAAAGACCCAGGCTTCATTTTTGGCAAGTACTCCTCATGCATAGCCATCACCCATCGGTCAGAAGAGGCTTGCATGTTGCTATGATGCTGAACAGGTTTCAGGGACACTTGCAGACTAATGAGGCCTAGGAATAAAAGCCTGGCAGTCTACTTCCAAAAATCAGCCACTGAAAACACTGTGGATCACAAGGTTCTGATCCATAACCAATAAGGGGGATGGCTCAAGACCAGGCTTGATGGCAGCTAACAACAGTCCTCCAGCTCAGCACACCAGAGCTCTGAATGAGCATTTTAGACAGAGGCTCAACTGATAATAAAATAGCATCTTGATTTGATAGTTTCCTTCTGTGTATCTCCCCTAAGGAACCCCTGAGAAGGAGGGCGCCTGAGCTAAGACGAAGTTGGACATTCTTCTGTCAAGTGAATTCTGTTCAATATTATCCCAAACATATCCTGTCACACAAAAAGAGCCAAAAGAACTAACTCTTTAAATGAAATTATTTTCCCCCATTGAAGGAGCGATTTCTCACTTATAAGTTGGTTTGTCTTAGTCTGAAGTCCCTCGTAAGTTAAAACCTTCACACAAATAAAAACAGTCCCCAGAAGGAGACTACCTATTACATGAATAGAGATAGCTTCATTTTTGAAGGAACACTGAGGGCTCAACTTTTATTATTGCCCATTTACATCATTAAATATTGGTACATTTTTAGTCATCCAGTGACTAGTACCAGGATGGAATGGGGAAGATTTCCTATGCCATATGGGAAAATAAATGGAAACCCCAGTCTCACAATAAATGCATGCATCTTAGAATAAAACTAAAATAAACCCTATAAACACAGATAAATGAGAGCAGCAATTGTGTCTGTGACGACTGCTTCACCAAAGCTGTGTTTATTTTTCTGTCTGCGTTCAAATATTCTGAAAGAATCAGAAAGTGATTCTCTGAGGCCCCCAAATTCCATTTACTTGGAAGGAGGAGGAAAAGAAAGAGGAGGAGTCAGGTTAGTATAGCTAATCTCTGAGGAGCTGAAGGTTGAAATTTGTAGGAGGAAAGAAAGGTTATCAGGAAAGACGCTGGGGAAGAGCAATTTTAAGTAAATAATCTATCAAAGCTAGTACGGGGCTGTGGTGCAATGAATTCCCTTATTTGGCCTTTGCCCGTTGTTTTTGGGAAAATAACCTTAGGGGATTTCTTAATTAAGGTGTATTGACCACACTGGTCTGGCTAGAGAGCCCGTGTGGTAATACGTAACGTAACGAGCATGAGGACTGACTGATGAAACCCTGGAACATATGGCCTCAGGGAGGGTTTTCTGCTCCAAGCTGCCCCTGTTAGTAAAGGGTGGAACATGTTCTTCTTGGGAAACTGAAGCTTGGCTTGGGGGACCCTTCCAGACTTTGCCCATATACCTTTTCCTGACTCTGATATTCTTCTGCTCCTAAATTCTATCCTTTTACTCCTTAGTTGTATCCTTTTACGCTAATAAATCACATAACCTTAAGTCTATGAGGTCTGGTGACACCTTGCAGCGAATTACCTAATCCAACAGAGAAGGAGGAGGAGGAGATAATGAAGTGAGAAAGTGGAGATTAGATTAATCTCCACATTTTGGGGGTTGGAATCCAGGTGGGTTTTATTAGAGAAGGGTCCCTCTCTCTAGGAAGTGTCCTACATGTGGGGGATAAGAGGCATCATAGATGGAGGGATGCTGGTACAAACTGAGCTCTCTCCTGTCATCCTACTAGGTGACCATACTTGCACTCACACCACAGAAAGGAAAAGCAAGGTGATAATTTCAGCATGTCAGTCAAATAAATATTTATGTCCCATGTGTTTAGAAGTAGTGAGGACTACAATTGTTTTTTACTGTTAGCATCTCTGCATGCAATTTTTTTGAAAATCAAAAGTTAAACTCAATAAATTTTACCAGGAGTTATGTATACAGACTTGGACAACTAAACTGTTGCAGTTCCTTTGTAACTGTATTTTTGCTGCATCTAGATTCATTAGTAAGAATAGGAATTAGAGATCATCCCCTTATAATTTAGAAGGCAATGATCTGAGTGTGGAGTATACATTGGTGAATAAAACAGACATTGTCTCTGGCCGCACAGAGTTGCCAATCTAAAGAAAGAGGAAAACAATGAATAAGTAACCCAACAAATATGCATCAGATTACAATTAAGGATAAATCCCTGGGTGGCACAAATGGTCAAACGCTTGACTACTCTCCAAAAGGTTGGCAGTTCGAACCCACCCAGTCATGCCTGGGAAGAAAGGCCTGACAATCTTGCTTCCAAAAGATCACAGCCTTGAAAACCCTATGAAGTGCAGTCTACTTTGACACAAATGGATTTGCCATGAGTCAGGAACATTTTGGGGTGACAGAAATGTTCCAAAGCTTAATTGTAATGATGGTTGAAGGGCTGCATAAATTTATCAAAATATCATCAAATGGTACACCAAAAAATGGGTGAATTTTATGATACGTAGATTATCCCTCAATAAAGTCGTTTAAATAAAAAAAAAAAAGTACTTCCAGTAGTTAAAATATCTCACAATAAATTTCCAATGTGGCAAACTACAGCCAGGTGATAAAGCCTTGAAAGGGTACTGCCCAATCCTGTCATCCCCCAAAATAGACTGAAAATTAAGATCAATGTAACTTTATTATTATTATTTTTTGTTTACTATTGTATTTTAAATGAAGTTTACATTTAAAGTTAGTCTCCCATACAAAAATTTATACATACATTTTTATGTGACCCTAATTGCTCTCTCCATACTGTGACAGCACACTCCTCCTTTCCACCCTGATTCCCCAAGTCCATTCAACCAGCTCCTAACCCTCTCTGCCTTCCCATTTCACCTCCAGACAGAAGCTGCCCATTTAGTCTCTTGTATCTACTTGAGCTAAGAGGCACACTCCTCATGAGTATCACTTTACATACCACAGTCCAGTCCAATCCCTGTCTGAGGAGTTGGCCTGGGAAATTGTTTTAGTTCGGGGCTGATAGAGAATCCGAGGGCCATGCTTTCCAGGGTTCTTCCAGTCTCATTCAGACCATTAAGTCTGGTCTTCTTACTAGAATTTGAGTTCTGCACCCCACCTTTCTCCTGCTCCATCAGGGAGTCTCTGTTGTATTCCCTGTGAGGGTGGTCATTGGTGGTAGCCGGGCACCATCTAGTTCTTCTGGTCTCAGCTGATGAAATCTCTGGTTTATGTGACCCTTTCTGTCTCTTGGGCTAATACTTCCCTTGTGTCTTTGGTGTTCTTCATTCTCCTTTACTACAGGTGGTTGGGACCCATTGATGCATCTTAGAAGGCCGCTTGCAAGCTTTTAAGACCCCAGGCGCCACTCACCAAAGTAGGATGCAGAACATAAAATCAATGTAATTTTAGAACTGCACATAATTAAATTCAGATTATTAGGACTAAGGTGACAGTATTGGAAGAAGAGATCCAAGAACAGAAAGTAGCTATGGGGTAATGCAAAGAATCAAATTATCTGGGTTCCATTCTTTGTTCTGCAACCATCTTTCTTTGGACAAAACACTCATCTTCTTTGAAATTCAGAGTCCTTATAGGTGAAATGGGCAGATTGACTTTAGATAAATGTCTGAGTAACTCTAAGCATTAAGATCATATGTGAGTATATATGTGTCTTCTAGGAATAACTTTAAAAAGATACCTGGAGTATGAAAAAATGTACACTTGGGTCTTGAATCATGAAAATGTTTGACATGGATGAAGCTGAGGGAAAGAATATTCCCATCCTGGAAAAGAAAAAACCAGTTCTAGGAAAGGAGATCATGTTTGGTAAAGTAGAAGGAAATCCTCAGTGAGCTGGACTGACACAATAGCCATAACAATGGACTCAAACATATCAACAATCATGTAGACAGCACTGGACTGGACAGTGTTTCATTCCTTTATACATAAGATCGCCATGAGTTAGAGCTGACTTTCCAGTAACTAACAACAACAACAAAGGTAGAAACAAAACATTTTTCTGAAAGTGGAAGTAAAATGTATATTTAAGGTACAGATCTAAAGATTTACTGTTAACTGCAATCTTACATGTTCCTATGATTTGCTGCTTAGAAAGCATTTTGCCATTGATCTCACCTCATATTTACTACAGTCCAAAGAGGTGATTATTATTTTCCCTAACCTTCAGATCAAGGTCAAAGAGCTTAGTCACTTGTAAAGTGGCTTGAATATGACTCAGACATGACTAGGAACTGAGCCAAATCTTAGTGACAAACCCAGTGCTGTCTTCTTTCAATCATGGCCCTCTACAGCTGGCAGAATCTAGTGACACCCATTTCTCTTCCCCAGAGTTCTCTTTAAAATCTATCGCAGGCACTCACAGAGGTTAGAACTCTCTCGTTCCATAAGTGATTTCATGTAAGAGAAATATAAAATCTTGGTGCAAAACAGGTGTATCAACACTCTGTAGCCAAACTTGTTTTCGTCTAACATATTCTCATCAGGAAATGTGACACCTGCAATACTCTATTTGCATATACAATTTTATTCTTGCTCACTACGTATCACATTCATCTACAGAGGTCATCAATATGCTGATTTAAATTATAGGCTAGTCTTTGCCTGGTTACAGAAGCCTTTCCCTGCACAAAACTATCGGTCAAAAATTAATTCAGGACCCAAATTCACTGCTAAAACACACTGGCAGCACATGATTTTCTTGAATTTTTTTTTTTTTTTTTATAATGAGTTTGGATGTACCATGTATGGATGATTTATAAAGTAAAATAGGGATGAATTGCACAGACACATGTCAATATCTGAACCAAATTTGAATGAGTTTATGTATTTTTATTATTGGTACTTGAAAAGTTTCTCACGTCTTCTTAACGGAGGCAATTATTGTTCTCTAAGCTAGAGGCCAAAAGTCACTACTGTTTTGCAAGCAAGATGAACTTATTTAGTATTTAACAGAAATGCCATAAAAGAAGGAAATTTATTAGCTACACTTTTTGATGATCAATACTGCCTTAATTCTTCTAATATTGTAATCATGAGAAATGTTTACTGAAAATGTTTGGTGAGATTTAAATTAACCGTGGAGTGACATGGGGAAAAAAATAGTTCAGTAAGAATGATATTGCTCTATACGCAAACATTCCCATTTACAGCTGCACATGTCACACACACACACTTGTTTGTTCTTTCAGGTGGTTTGCAATTACCTATGGTTGCAATTCTTATGATTTAAAGAAAAAAACACATGCTAAGAACAGCCTTTCAAACATAACTCGTGTTCACCTTATTATAAGATGTATTACAGTATATTATTATTGCCTATTAACCCTATGAAGGTGAAGACATTACCTTATGAGGTTTTGTAGTATTTAAGGATAAAGATCAGACCTGTCTATCCTTCCATCATTAGTACCAGCAAATTTTTTAAAAAATACAGTTGCTGTCAAGTCGATCCTGACTCATGGCAGCCCCACATGTGTGAGAATAGAACTGTGCTCCAGAGGGTTTTCAATGGTTGATTTTTTCAGAAGTAAATTGCCAGGCCTTTCTTCCAAGGCATCTCTGGGTGAACTTGAATCTCCAGCCTTTGGGTGAGCAGCTCAGTGCCTTAACAATTTGCACCACCCAGGGACTCCCACAAAGCTATAATGAGATTATTTCTGGTAGGGACATTTCAGTTTACTCAGGAAGAGTCAAACTTCTGTGGTTGAGCACACTAACAAACCTAGGATATACATGAAATGAAAATAAACATTTTGTGTTTCCTGGGCATACGTACCAAATATTTACCATTCATTTAAGGAACATAGTACCTTAGTACCATAGAACCATAGTATTTGACATAGTACCTGGAATGCTATAGGACCATAATGTCTGCTAATTTCTGCATTTGCTTTAGGAAACAGTTATCATGAATTCTACCACTGTACTCCTTTGCTGTTGTCGTTAGGTGCCATCAAGTTGGTTCTGACTCATAGTAACCCTATGTACAAAAGAATGAAACACTGTCCAGTCCTGCACCATCCTCATGATCGTTGTTGCAGCCACTATGTCAATCCATCTCATTGAGGGTCTTCCTGTCTTTCGCTGACCCTCTACTTTACCAAGCATCATATCCTTCTCCAGGGACTGGTCCCTCCTGATAACATGTCCAAAGTATGTGAGATGAAGTCTCGCCCGCTGCTATTCATAAGGTTTTCACTGGCCAATTTTTTTAGACGCAGACTGCCAGGTCCTTCTTCCTAGTCTTAGTCTGGAAACTCAGCTGAAACCTGTCCACCTTGGGTCACCCTGTTGATATTTAAATACCAGTGGCATAGCTTCCAGCATCACAGCAACACGCAAGCCCCCACAGTACAACAAACTGACAAATGCATGGGGGATTATACTCCTTTAGTAAAGTAGTATTTGAATCATTTCTTTTTTAACTTTCTGGCATTGTACTTTTTTAAAGAACCATGTCTTCAGGAATGATCTGCTTCCAATGTTCATAAAACAAGAATTTTGTTCATTATTTACATTCTTACTATAGCTTGATAGTGTGTGTGTATAATTGTATTAATTTATGTATGTATACATACATGTATATATAATTATATTAAGTAATATCTATGCATACATATTCTTTTTCGTATTCAAATACAGACTATTTTAAATATCCAGGAATACAGAGAATAAAACAATTGATGCCCATGTACTCAAATCCAAATTAAACAAATTATTTAACAAAAGATAGAATTTTATATATTTGCTTCATTTTTTTAAAATAAATTACATGCTACAAATAGAGTTTAATACCCCCATAATGTTCATCTCTTTTCCTTCCTTCCTAGACCTCATTAATATCAAGAAATTGGTGTTTATTATTCCATCCATGTCTTAATATTTTTATTTCATATGCATGATTTTATTACATATTCATATTTTCATAAACAGTATATATCTTAGTCTATTTTTTACAATTTATATAAATGGTATGATACAGAACTTACCTTATTTGTGCTTGCTTTTTTTTATTTTATCAATGTTATATTTTAAAGATTCAGCCATGCTTATATATACTTAGATCTAATTCCTTCATCTTCATTGCTGTATTATATTGTATTGTGTGAATATATTTCAATTTATTTATTCCCCCATTTGTGAATTATATGTTCATTATTTTGAGCTACCAATAACATCTTGGATAGAAACAGATTTTACCCTAACAACCACTTGATAACTTATTGATTCAGTATCTCAGGAATGGAATCTGTCTCCGTTGTACAGAAACAAGAGTATTATCTCATTGCTCTAGTTGAAATTCAGATTTATATCTTTCGTATTTTGGAAGCTCCAAAAACCAATAACCTTAAATAACTACTTTTCTAAAAGCGCAAGTATTTTGTTGCTTTGAGATAGCAAATCAGTCAGCACTTACTGCGTGCATTTAAATGCCCAGCAGTGTGTTATTAACTAGGAATACCGGGTGAAGGGATGGGGGGATAAAAAAGGTTCATCTCCATCTCCTTTATCCAGGAATGTATTGTCTGGCTGAGATGACAAATACCAAGAAAAAATGCAAACAAACAGGAAAAAATCAAATGTAATTGCAAAAGAATATGGAGCTGGAAGCAGTTAGCCTGTGTTGTGATAGTTCTGAGACGGCTTTGTGGAAAAAAATTTCATGTATTTTGTAGGATTCAGGAAACTAACCCATAGCACCCACTCAGGGACAGGCACTAAAAATAAAGTTCAAATATGTGGGAATTAGAAGTGGGGCAACTCCATAGAGATGTTGTTTTTAGTTGCTATCAGGTCAACTCAGACTCGTGGTGACCCCATGTGTGCAGAGTAGAACTGCTGCATAGGTTTTCAAGATTGTGACCTTTTCAGAAGCAGATTGTCAGGCCTACCTTCCAAGGTGCCTCTGGAAATTAATTATTTTAGTTTTTTTTTTTTTTTTTTTTTTTTTAAGGTGAAGCAATGTTTATACCATTTCTAAAAAAAAGTACTGTGAAAACTGGGAGAAAAACATTAGTCTTTTAACACTAACATATATTAAAAAGATGAATAATACCATATGGCATAGGAAAGTAGACAGAACAGAATTTAACACTGGTGTTTTGCACTGGGTCCATGAATGATCTTTCCTTGACCTTGATATTTGTATAATTCTTTATGAACAGGGTATAGGAAGAAAAGCTAGAGTTGATGCAACTTATAACACATCTAAAAATTATTACGAAAGTTTCTGAAAACTTATGAGTGATTAAATATATTGAGAGGCATAGAGAGGTTACAAGCATAAATTCTAGAATCACACTACTGGGATTTGAATCCTGGCTCTACAGTCACTGGTGGCAAGACATGTCAGAACTTCATTTTTCTTATCTGTAGAGTGAGGAAAATAATGGATAAAATAACCTACCTCACTAGGATACTATGATGAAATATGAGAATTAAATTAAATAACGTATGTGAGCATTTAGAGTTTTTTAGCTGCTGTTATCACTATGATGGATATTATTTGCTGTGAGGACTAATTTCATAGACCCTCTAAGGTGTTTTGATCCAATTTATTCAGGGGAGACACCTTGATTAATCTTGTTTACATCCTAAAACCTGTCTATTGCTTAACTTAATAGCCTTAAAAAAATTATTTGTGCATCTACATGTATGCAAGTATATGTAAGTGTGTGTGTGTATGTGTAAATGTTATTTATCTAGCCATGATTCAACCACCAAGTCACAGGACTGTCAAAAATCACAAACCTGAGGTTGTCATGATGTTGTTATTCTCTCCATCACAAAAGCTCAATCATATCGATCTTTCAGGGAGAGCAAAATTATAAAGAGTGAGTTCTGCAGTACATCTTCTGGGAAAAAGTTATTTAAAAAAATCTAGATCTTAAGAGAAAATATTCATATCCATTGAAATAGTATTCGAATTTCTGAGTTTATGCATGGGCAGTCACAACTCCCACTGTGTGATGTAATATGATATGTATTGATTCCTAAACTCATAGTGCACACAAGTCTAGTTGGCACAACAAATATAAGCAATTATAATAGAACATGGTAAAAATAATGATGTTAATAAGTCCAACAGTGGCACCAAGGAGGAGTGCCTATTCGAATCTGCATGGTTGGGAAACCTCTCAAAAGAGGTGATACTTGAGATGGGTATTGAAGGAATAATAGAAAACCTTCGGATAGACAGAAAACGGAAGTATTTCTGGCAGACAAATGGACTTGTACAAGAAGAAGCAGCAGGAGCATGACATGTTTAAAGGACTATAGCTAGTTCAATAAGAATTGGAAAAGTTAGGAATCAAATCTTCAGGGGTCTTTAAGTCTTGACAGTCCTCCACGAATGTCTGCCAGAAATACATGTTCTCTTTGGGCAGCATAGCTCAGAAGTACTTGGAAGCACAGAAAAGGAAGAAAATTCCAGTCTCTGGAAGACAGAGAGGCATTTAGAGTGCATTCTTCCTTCATCACCCTTGATTTATCAGGGAATAGTCCGTCAGTGATATGAAGCAGATGGTTGTTGCAGCCAATGCAGTATGCACAACTCGTGGCTGGTGCCAGAACTCTGTAATTTCAGGTTCCTGTTGACTGAAAGGCTGCTCTAAACAGCTGTGATCTGTCACTTGAAGGTACAATATAGTCAAAGGTTAGGCCCATTTTTCTCTCATATGTGATGAAATCAGAATATTTGTTCTGTAGATCTACTGAAGTTAAGAGGCTTCTTGTATAGTTTGCTCCATGACTCCACAACTCAGCAGCTTATATAGGGTTCAGAAAAGATTAACACTAAGAGATGAAAAACTTTTCCTTTAAATCCAATATAATAAAATTATATCATCATCTTGGTTATAGAACTTAAGGATGGGCTACATTTGAATAAGCGAGTTAGGATGTGGTTGGCTTCCAAAGAAAAGAAAAGGAAATCATGTTAAATCTCCTTTCTGGTTTTTTGTTTTAATATGCTGGTGTTCTCTACTTACCAATTGTTGTGAAGTGGATCAACTCTCCAACTAGGAGACAGGGCAGTTCTCTACAGATTTTGGTGTCAGATGTGGCAGATTTCTGGTCAGTTGGTTGTGAGGATAGAATCCAAACTTCTCCAGGTTCTGGCACCTCCCAATGCATCATTCTGTCTTCCTGGTTCTTTTCTGTCTCCTACAGAAAAAAGCAAGGAAATAGCTTGTGTTTTCAAATTGAAAGAGATATATTTAACCATTCCCCCTTTTTTGGAAATTATTGGCTATTCTGAACCCATTTACCATAACCCGTCGTTGTCGAGTCAACTCCAACTTATAGTGACCCTATAGGACAGAGTAGAATCGCTCCATAGGGTTTCCAAGGCCGTAATCTTTATGGAAGCAGATTGTTACATCTTTTTCCTGCAGAGCAGCTAGAGGGTTCTAACCGCTGACCTTTCAGCTTTTTGGTTAGCAGTCTAGCACTTAACCACTGCTCCACCAGAGCTCCTTGAATCCATTTACACCTATTACTTATTATCATCTCTTGAAATTTTCTAGTAATGGAATTACTAGGTTAAAGATTATAACTGCTTTTTAGGTTTTGAATACATATTACATGTATACACTCATTTCTACACTTTGCCAGAAGAAATTTTGGGTTTCAAAGACCTTACCGCATAAGATGCATTTAAGGAGAGAAGAGTGGGGAATGGGTCCACAGCCAAAAAAATTGAAGTGAGGTTAAAATTCCTCCAGATATGTCTCCTCTCTGTCACCAAGAAAATGCTCCAATCATGATGGGAAGCATTTGGTGCCTTGTGAATTGGTCCATCATGCATTCATTCTTGCAGTCATTCACTTATGCATACATTCATCCTTTTATTTGCATATCGAAATAAGTGTTTTGATGCTGATGTCTCATAATAGTTACCTGCATAGACTTTGGAAACAAATTGTCTGGGCTCAAGGCCACTCTACTGTACACAAATTGTGTGTCTATGGGCAAGTTTCTTATGTTCTTTAGGGCTCATATATAAAGAGGGAATGAAGGTAGTACCGACATAGAATTTTTAGAGGATATAATATGTTCACTCATGTAAAGGACTAAGCACAAAACCTGCCACACAGTAAGCACTCAATTAATCCTATTTTACTGGTAATTTTAAATACTGATATTCATTGAGCTCTTCCTATATGTCAGACTTGATGCTAAGAAGTTTGCATGACTTAACTCATTTAACCATAATATATATACTATTCTATATATTATTAATGTATATTATATATATGTATATGTGTGTGAGTGTGGCAGGCATGAATGTATGTAAGTTTGTGTATGTATCACTTTGTTTTTACAATGATTTTGCAGATGTAAAAATAAAGGATCAGAGAATTTAAGCAAATTATGTAAGGCCATGTGTTCAGAAGAAGATGAGACCAAAATTAAAATGCAGACAGGCTGACTCAGAAACATGCACTGTCTATGATTGCCGCATACTTTCTGATTTTGATTTGCTAACCATACTCACCTAATTCAAAAATATTTGCAGGTATGGATATGTCACCTGCAAGTACATCTAACAAAAGAAGAAATTGAAGCTGCTCCTTAATAGAGGCATCTCTGTTCCTTTTACATATTCTTTCCATAAACAATTCAAAACAAATTAAACAGTGAAGTAAAGTACAAGCATTTAATCAATCCTAACACCCATTTATCGCTGCTTAAGCTACAAAACAATGGAGATTATTCCTTTAATATTAAATACATTCATAAATCTGCTCCAGAAAATCTGTCCCTTTCTGTATCTGTACTTCTTCCCCTTTGGTTTATTGCTTTGGAGAAGTTTGTTCTATGAAAGTTTGACAATGCTGAATCATCTCGAGCCAAAGAGAGAGCAACCATGTTACAACTGCAAATCCACCAGATTATATAAGGGATTATTGATTTTTTGGTGATCCATGTAAACCATTCGTATTAGCACATGTCTATTCTATATCTATATTCCTTGAATCATTGTGCTTAGCACTGGAAAAGCAGAAACGATCCAAGCAGCTTCTGCCTTTATTGAGCACTCAGGTTACTATGGAAGAGACACTTTATGCTAAAATAAATACATGGAATTAGCAAATTATGTGCAAAGATTTCTCCAATAGAAGGATGTGCCCTAGAATGTAAGCTTCATGCAAGTAAAAACTTTGTTTGGTTTTTTCCCCCCGTAATCTAGCTCAGCACATAGAGCAGTTTTTTAGCGTGTTCTATACATGCTCCACAAATATTTATTGACTGAATAAATGCAGAAGTGAGTGAATGAACCCACGAATGCTGTGGACACATAGAGGAGGAGTAATTCAATCTGCAGTGCAGGAGTCCCTGGGTGATGCAAAGACTAAGAGCTCGCTAGCTGAAAGTTTGGTGGATTGAACCCACCTAGAGTTGCCTTGGAAGACAGGCCTGGTGATCTGCTTGTAAAAGGTCATAGGCTTGGAAACACTATGGAGCAGTTCTGCCCTGCACACAAGGTCACCAAGAGTTGGAACTGACTCAATGGCAACTAACAACAACAACGAGCACAGGCTCAAGACGGGCTTCGCAAAGAAGACGTGAGCTAGATTTGGCTCATCCAGATGGGGAGAAAAGGTAATATATAGTCATATTTATTGTTAATGAAATAATATAATTTTTTTTTTTTGTATGTTTGTTTTTGAAACCACTCATCCTCATCCCAGCTTGTTTCCTGACATTTTGCTGGAAGACACTTGGTATAAGTGCCATTATTATAGACTTTAGCAGTCATGATTTCACCTTGCTCCTTCCCCAAGAGTCAGCAAGATGAAGATTAAAGACAGATACCAGTCAATCAAGGATGTAACCTCAGAACATTTTTATGGTTCTTCTACAACATGTTTGCTCCAAAACTCACCTACTTGCCATACTCAGATACATTATCTACTAAAAATGCCATGTAATATTTTTAATATAACTCACTTCCATTTTCCCACCAAAATCATTTCATTATTTCCCATTGACCAAAAAATGAAACTTAAAGGGCTTATTTTACCCCTGAATAATATGGCATGAGGCTCTCCTTCCAATCTCATGTTGCCCCTTCTCTTCACACAACACTGCAGCCATACTTGCTCTTAGTTCTTAGATTAGGTTCTCTTCAGTCTGGTTTCCTAGAAACTGAGGCTAAGGTGAGGATTCTTAGTCAAGTAATGTGTTGAGGCCATGCTTGCTGGAGAAGGGTGTGAGGGAAGTATATAGGTCAGTGGGAAAATGCTAAGCAATAGTGTGGTCTCTGATGGAACCTACTTTCTGTCTAATTCCATAAAAAAGTACTGTGTACAAATTGCATCACAGAGTTAGTCCCACCTCAAAGTCATGGGTCCAGCATTTGTACCCTGAGTCAGTCAGTCCTGGACTATGTCTCTGTCACTAGGTGTGTATGTGTGGTGGGGAGGCTCCCAGGTAAGGTTGATTCCATTTATTTGAGGTCTATTCTCCAAATACAGGGAAGTTAATGAGTTGTTAGGAGCCAACACTCATAGCACCTTGAGTATGAGTGTACTGGCCCTACACTCATGAGAGTAAAGGTGATCTGGGTAGGACATTAAGTGTTCATTCTATAAGACACTTCTTGTACTGTTTGTATCTACTTGTTTCTCATGTTGAGTTGACTCAGCACAGTCACAGCCTCTCCAGCACTGTAGTTTTAAGCACAATATGGAAAAATTTAGACGAGGAGGATTAGTGGGACAAACTATAGCCCCTACTGCTACAATTCTTTCTAGGTCATTAATATAATCTATCATTTCCCTCCATCATGTATTCTATATTTCCCTTCTCCTAAGCTAGAACGTCTGCTGGCTTTGGTAGTCTATCCTAGACCTTCATCCATCAGGTATGGTTGCGGTACGTGTCCATTTTCAGTGAAAACTGAGTATGGGAGTAACTGGGGTCAACTAAGTGGCCACTGAGACACCTGTTTGGCCGTGGGCAATTATCCAGAGAAGGGAGCTGCTGTGAATTTTTAGAGAATATCATAGCAGCTAGGGGATGGGTGCCCCAGCATGTAAAGGAGATCTGGACAGGGTACTTACAGTATCCACTAAACCAGCTAAACTCTTACTGTCTCAGAGTCTTTGCACTTATAATCCTTTTCCTTGAAACACTGTCCTTATTCTCTTTAAATGGCTGGCTCTACCATATTGCTCACTGGGAATTCCTTCCTTTTCAGAGATGCCATTCCCAACCATCCTACCTAGATCTTATTGCCACTATTTTTCATCTCAGGTCTTTGTTTTCTTCTTTCCAACGCGTAGTTAGATTTACAATAACTTGCTTTGTTTGCCAACTTTAATATTTTCTATCATTACTATTAAAATGTGTGCTCAATGAGGGTAAGAAATGAATTTATCTTGTTCGCTTCAGTATCACTAGTCCCTAAGAAAGAGACTGAAATAAAGCAGATTTGAAATAAATATTTGTTGAGTACGTATCTGAATGCATTGATTGTGTGTAAAGTTCTTTATGGACACTGCATTCATCTTTTATATAGACATCATAATCTCTCCACTATCTTAACACCTTAGAATCACTTCATATATATTTACTTGTTTTTATTGTTCTCGCATGCCATCACATCAATTCCGACTCATAGCAACCCAATGTGACAGAGGAGACTGTCGTATAGGGTTTCCTAGGCCGTAATCTTTATGGAAGAAGATCCCTAGGTTTTTTCTCTTGCGGAGTGGCTGAGGGGTTCGAATCTCTGACCTTTCCGATAGCAGCCGAGGACTTAATCATTGTGCTACTGGGGCTCTTTTTAATTGCTTTATTTTCCCAAAATGCAGTGTGTGGCCATTCTGATGCCTCCCATCCCCATTGCCAGGGGCATCTCATGTCTATTAACTATTCTGCCTTTTTTTTTTCTTTCCTTCTTTCAGTCTGCAGCCTCATAGAAGACATATATTTGGTTGCAGTAAAAGTGTCTAGCTTCTTTTCCCATTTTTTTTTGTTTTCTGAAAGATTGTAACCACCTCTGATCTTGATACCGGCACACAATGCATTAGGTCTAACTCAAAGCCAAGAGGTATGTCTTAACCATTCATTGCCCAACTGATACATAAAAAACAAACAAACAAACCCATTGCTGTGGAGTCAATTCCAACTCATAGTGACACTACAGGACAGAGTAGAACTGCCCCATAGGGTTTCCAAGGAGCAGCTTGTGGATTTGAACTGCCAATCTTTTGGTTAGTAGTCAAACTCTTAACCTCTGTGCCACCAGGGCTTCAAATGATACATATTAATTCCTTTTTCTACCAAGTTAGATTATTATATTTGATTTCAGTGGTTTCAGTATATCTACTCAGCTTTACAAACACGTTCAAGAAGCTTTATCCTGTTTATGATTGATTCTTGATCAACACTTTTGGAAGTCAAAATGCAAGATGATCTGAACTCCTAATTTTCAGAGCAGTGAAGTATAAGTAAGGTTTAAAAAGTGTCAAAGATGATAGGACTGTAAGTACTATGGTCTATTAATTCTACATATCAGTAGTTTATACATACATACACACGTGTATATAGGTAAGTATATATACATATATAGATAGATACCTCACTTTATAAATAAGATGTGATCTTTCCTGATATACTGAGATGCCTGACTAAGAATGGCAGTGTTCTTAATATCCTATTCCCATCAGTGCTAGCCTTAATAAAGTTTTCGCCTCTCATAAAAATACAAAAGTCAGCTCAAACTGTTTGCTTTTCATATCCTTAGTTATATCGATTTTGAATACTCCGCATGTTGTCCTTTGTACCTTTGGAGATAAGATGTAATTATTGAAAAAAATTGGATCAATAAAATAAGAGATTTGGGTTCTTATTACTTTATCTCACTCTGCCTCCAGCTGGATTTTTCAAAGAAAACAGCCATTTGCATGTACTTTTCTTTGGAAAAAGAAATTAGAGTCAGTATTCTAGGAAAAATCCTGAAATTTACTTCAAGTGTTGTGTAGTATCTGAAGGTCAATGTAGTTATAAAATTATTTGGGGAGGCATCCCTAATGTGATTACGAGCACAGAAGGAAATTTTGAGAAGGGTTGCCATTCTAGAACATCTCAAATATGAGTGACATTTCCAAGGATTCATCTTGGAATCTGTTCTCAGCCTACCAAAAGTAGAATATGTAACTGCACTTTGTTAATTGTCTAAACTAGACTGTGGCTAGGCTTTTTCCATGTGAACATAATTCAGCCAATCAATCCTTTCAAATGACCAAGACATCCTCCTTTTCAGGCAATAAAAAGTCACATCTTATCTACTTAGCTGTTACTGAAATAACAAAATGCTCTGAGAGGTATGCATTTTATCCATGCATATTCATGAGTTCCTTTCCCTTTAGCTTATCTACCCCTGCCTTTACTTTCCTAAATCTAATTTTAGCTTGTGTATAATACTCTGATATTTTGAGTGTACGCTTGGAAAAGACTAATGCATAAATTAACATAAATAATCCCTTAGATGCAGTTGTAGCCTATACCCATCTGTCTAACTGAATTCTAAAGACTTCTATTTGATTGGCTGGACAGATCCTGTGATTATGCATAATTCTAGACCAGACCCAAGTGAAAAGAAAATAACATCTACCTTTTAGGGGTAGTAAAAAAAAAATATTGTCTGGATTGTCTAAATTACTTAGCATCAAAGACTCATGGGGCCTTGAAGACAGATAGAACAAAAATTCACCCAAGGGATTTATGAACATTAGTATACTTCTTATTTGCTCCTTCAATTCACTTTTTCCCCTTCCCCTTCCACTTCTTTCACTGACTTGCAGTTCTAAAGAAGGAAAGTTACATGGTTTACCTATTACCAACATAAATGGGACTAGATGTGCTGATCTGGTCCAATCAAGCACTGATTCTTGAGTTATCTTGTTAATATTCCCAACAAATAATAATCCTCCATTACTTATAGTCTCACTACAAATAGAAAAAGTAATTAGTAATAAAAATAATGATAGCTTATTAAAGTCTTATTTTTCTTTATATTATTATTGAGTATATTGATAGCCCAGGCACTTTTAGATACATTATCTCTGATCCTTCTGCATACCATTCAAGGAAGATGCTATTTTTTCAGATAAAGTAAGATTTAAAGAGGCAAAGTGACTTCCTGAAAGTCATACAGGTAGGATATCAGTCTAGGTAGGTGTCTGGTTGTATTCTCTAAGGTATGTTCCTTGATCAACTCCAGGGATGTGGAGTACATCAAATGATGAAGCAAGTAATTTTCTTCCCCCTTTAGGAAAAACAAAATGTTTTAATTAGAAATACCTTCGGTATGTGAAGGTGAATTCAAACAGTATTCTGTCAAGCAATTGACTACTCAGAGTAATCATAATCTATTATCCTTATTCTCATATTTCTAGTGTCCACACATATATAACAGATTATTATTTATTAGCATAATGGTATTTCTAAGACAATTTCCCATACAGACCCAGAGTGGTATCACCAAGTTTAGCTATTACTGAGTACATAACAATATATAAAAGCATCTCTTATTAATATATTTAGGTTGGTAAGAGTCACATAAAATTTTTAGATTTTTAGATTCACATAACAATTGACATTTTTCTAAATAGCACGTTTTTAGAGGTGTCTAAAATGCAACTCAGCTAGCTCAGCTAAACATCACACCCTCACAAAGTGCCTTGAATACTTGTTTTCTTGCTGTGAAAGCACAGGTTACTACATTTACTGCTAGCAACCTCCAGTGCTCAAGTATTCTCTGAAGCAAAACAGAGTCGTCATACCCATTTGAATCCACATAGATCAATTGTGTATAAATTGCCAAGGTACAGAAAATGAGGAGTAACATTAAAAATAAATGGGTTAAAATAACAATTATTCTATTTAATTGATTTTTACTAATTCATACAAAAATTATTATTGACATCTACTGTAGACAAACATAGTACCAAGACCTTCAGGTACATATAAAAATAAGATATGGTCTGTAGTCATAGGAGTTTATAGTCTAGTGGAAGACAGATAATGTTGTAATAACGTGACATGTGCTACTGGGACTCATCAGTTACAGAAGAAGCTGGATCTGGCTTTGCAGAGGAAGTGTTATTTAATTTGAGTTTTAAAATAAAATTAGGAGATTCCTTGAAGAGTGGTAGGCACTGAGAGCAAGAAGCAGGCAAAGGCATCATCTAGTTCACTGTAGCCCTTGCAAAGAGATAGAGAATTAAGAATTTAAGAATTACTAGCAAAATTATAAGAATTATAAGCAAAATGACATTGATAATAATAACAATAGCAATAGTGGAATAATAAAATTTTACCTGTTTTGGAGATATTATTGTGAAGAGGTTGGAACTGGGTAAGTTGAAGGCAGATTAAAACATTCTAGGCAGGAATTGATGAGGTCTAACTAAAGTAGTAGCAGTAAGGAGAGAGAGAGGGGATACAATCAAAAGATATTCAAGGGTTGGCATCGATAGGACATATTAAACGATTGATTTGAACAGCTCCTCTATACCATTTCAAAACCATCTTGGTCACATTCTCATTTGAACAGTTTTGAATATTTGCAATCAAACAACACCTCATCTTGGTCTGTGCACATACCTGTCACTTCTTGACCTTCAGCTTTTCTGTGCCTACAGTAAGGGATGCCTGCAGAACTGCTTTGTCCTCATGTATGTGCAACCCAAATGGAAGTTAATGCCCAGAGAACCCCCCGTGACCAGGGGGAGATGATGGCTAAATGCTTCTTCCCTTTGTCACCAGTGCGCTCAGTTCTGAGATATATTTCATAAAGCAACTCAGAAGATCCCAGTGATGGATCATCCTTTCACCCATAGCAATGGCCAACACCATAACACATATTTGCATTGACATTTCTTCTTTGTGTCACTCCCCTTGTCCTGCACCCCTACACCCTGTATGTCACTCCCCAAATAAACTACCTGCATGCAAGCTTGTTGTTCAAATTCTGCTTTTAGGGGAGCCTAGGATAAGATGCTGATTGATACAGAAGATCAATTTTAAACAGGTCAATTTCTAGGTATACAATGTTTATAAATTTACTATCCAGAGTCCCTAATTCAAGGAAAGCCTCATGAAGACAATATGACTACAGACTCACAAAATCAGCAAACATTCAATGTTTCACAGGCCAGTATGAGAATAGTCACTTAATAAACCAACCAACATCCTGAGGTGTGTTCTAGCACAACAGAATTAGCTGGGCCAATCTGATTCTCGGTGAAATCCTGTAGGAGAAAAATGGGGAAAACAGGCCATTAGAAGCCTAAATAGAAATGAAAAGTTTGGATAGAGAAGAGCCATTAGGTAGAATTGAAGACAAGTAGGTCAGTAAGCCACAGTAAAGAAGAAGCAGAAACCATGAGTAAACAGATGTCATAAAGTAGTGAAAGAATACACAGAGAATAAAGGGAATGCCAGCTGGTCTTGTTACTGAACCCAGGAAGGTGGGTCCTTGTCCATCGTGCTCAGACTTGCCAATAATCTGGACACTGGTCTTTGAGAAAGAGACAGTAACTTTATTGCAACGCACAGAGCAAGGAGCCAGGAGGAAGTTCCTCAGATCCGGCTCCCAGAGCTATGGGGAAGCAGGGCTCGTATGTGATTTGGGTAGCAAGATGGTGGCCTTGCAGGCATACTGGGGAGGGAAAATTCTAGAAGACGGCCAGGAAACAGGAAGTGACGTGGTTCTTGTTGTCCCTCTTGCTTCGGAATTAGGGCCTGGGTGATGATTTTCCTTCTAATTTGCTCCATCTGTTGCTGCATCCTCTGTTGAGGTCGATTAGCAGTCACAGCTGGCCCTTCTGTGCATGCAGGGTGGGCCAAATCTGGCTTTGGCTAGTTTAAGGACTAATGGAAATTTACTGGCATTTGTAGGGTCAGGTTACAATCTCAAGAGAAGATCACTACAGAAGGGCATCATGTGTAGTAAAACTGAGGGTCAGAAAGAAACAATAGCCTCAACAATGGCCACAAACATGTCAAAGATCATGGGGATGACACAGAACTGGACAACGTTTCATGTTATACATGAGATCGACATGAGTCAGAGCTGACTTGACAGCAAGTAACAACAGCAACAACTTCAAGAGAAGAGGAGAGCAGATGAGAGAAAGAGATGACATGAGAAAGAGAGAGTATAAGAGTCCTAAGATACTGATTTCTGTTTCCTGTTTCAGTTCTTAGCCACATGTATCTTTACAAAACTTCATTTTTTAAGTGTTCTGAGTAATCTTCTGATTTTTCTAACCAGAAGAGCAGCACTAAAACATTGCCCATGCTGCTTTCTTTGGTAAGATACAGCAAAATCTTCCCACAGTTGGGAACAAAAGGAAGTTCCGCCCAGGCCTCCCACATACTTCTTTGAAAATCTTCCCCTTTAGTTTCATCACATTTTCATTGATTTGGCTATCAGGAGCACAATCAGACTAAATCATCTAAGACTCAGGACATTATGCAATAACTTGGAAATACCAAGCACTTTAATGTAATTATCTTGTCTAAAACAGTTCAGCAAACAGAAAGTCAAGCTTCAGATGGTTTATGCTAATAGATCTACAAAGCAATCACACTGGTGATTTTATTTTATTTTTTCCCATGTGTCTCTCTGTTAGTACACCTCACTAGGTAGAGGACTGAGACAGACAGATAGACAGCATTTTTCTTTGTAGCTTAAAAGTTGGTGTTAAATCATTATCATTATGCAAAAAAACTATAATAGAAGTGATTTCAGTGTTCGAGTGTTTATCACGGACCTGGAAAAAGAGAACTGTCTGATGTATCGTTTTAACTCAGATACAGAATCTGAAAGACAAATATTCATAGTAGAAGAAACTAAAACAAAAAGCAAATATTGAGCTGTGACATTCCATCTGTAGAAATATTGGTAATCTGTGGAAGGGGCATCATCTAAATCAGGGACTGGCAATGTTCCCACAAAGGACCGGATAGAAAACACTTTTGGCTTTGCAGGACATATGGTCTCTGGTAAAACTGATGCAATCAGCAGAGCAGAAGCATTTGCAAGAAGAGAAGATATAGACATTCAAAGCTGATAGAATTCAAAGGCCCTGAGTCATTAATAACATGGCCTATTTGGGGCGTTGTGAGCAATTTTGTATGATGGAGAGAGGGTGCTGCAGATTGAGTTCCCTAGGAACAGGATCTGAAATGGAGATTCACATGCTGGAGGTTTTTAGAGGAATTCTCTTGGGGAAGGGAAAGGAAAGGAAGTTTGGGTTGTGATGCAACTCCAACAGAGGCCTAGGACAGTCACATGAGGAGCTGTGAAGCTGAGATGACTCCTTCAGATTGTTTCAAGTTGGAGCAAGAAGGCTAGGTGTTTTTGCTTCCACATTGATCAGTCATTGGTTAAGGAATGCTTCCACATGGAAACATGCCATTGAGGGAGAGATTTCTCTTCACTGAATCAATCCCCAAAGAGGGATGAGAGCTGAGGGCTGCCTGACAGCGCATCCAAGTATCTCCCTCATTCCTGAAAGAGGATCTGGTGGCATAACCCAATGTCTGGCAGAGTCCACTCTTTGTCCTGATTATATCTATCACTAACTACATTTACTTCTTCATAAAAAGTTCTAGGAGCAGTTGCTCCATATTCCTAAAAAAAAAAAAAAAATACAGAGAAGAGGAATATTAATGAGATGAACAGTCCTTCCTTGACAACTGGACAACTGGTTTCAGGGCTGTAACTGATTTTTTTTTTTTTTTTATCTCCTTCCTCTAATACCCATCCTAGGTTCATCCCACCCACAGCTAGTACCACTGCTGCTCTCCTTGACACATCTGGTGACATGACTCAGATCTTTATCCCTAAGGTATATCCCTATATCCCTAAGGTAAGCTCATGTTCACCATACGCTTCTCAGACATGAATTGTTGGACTTGTCCATTTATTATCAAAATTGAGTGAGGGAGTACAAAGAGGTGCCCAAATGAATCACCTCTATGCTAAATTAATTCATTATTTCCCATTCTGTAATAGCAGCCCTGTCTCCTTCTGATGAATAGGGTGAATTACCCTGTCAAGATGGTGGCTCTGCTTCTTGACTGCTGCTCCCTTTTCATGAAACTTGATTACCAAAGTGGCAGCTGTAGTTTGTATTTCAACAGAACTGTTGCTTTGTCCCCTCGTGTAAGTATTTCTCCTTCGGAAACTGAAAAACCAAAACCAAACCTGTTGCTGTCGAGTTGATTCTGAACCACCCCACAGGGTTTCCAAGGAGTGGCTGGTGGATTCAAACTGCTGACCTTTTGATTAGCAGCCAAGCTCTTAACCACTGTGCCACTAAATCTCCCCTTTGGAAACCATGACCTTTAAATCCAGTGTCCAAAGCTGTGAGGATAAGAATAAATGCCCATGTAGGAGTAAAGGTAACTGGGGCCATTTCTTGGTAGTTGGACCTATGCTTTAAAACATATAACACATCCTAAGGTATGAAGGTTGGTTCTCTATCTTCTTAGGTATTTTACTTCTGAGCTAATGCCTCATCTGTGCCTTAAAATAGCTATTCAGTCACTCTATCAGTCTGGAAGTCTCTGCGAAGTGCAGTATATCCTATGAACTCTGGAGGCCATGTTCAAGGGCCCATTTCTATACCACTTTTGCTGTAAAATGGGTCCCTTAGATGGAAATGATGTTATGTGTTCCCATATTGGTGAATCAAACACTCTATAAGGCCTTATAGAGTATTGCTGGCAGAAGCTCCATTGGCAGACAATGCAAACTCAAGCCTGAAATTATTCTTGATGTACATGACCAGGAGTATATTAAAGAATCTGTTTACTTCATCACTTATTTAAAGAACAGATATTTAACTACTAGATACTGTGCCAGTTACCATGTTAGATGATGGAGAAATAAAGTTTTACTGAATTAATAGACACTACTTTCACAGAGCTAGCAGTTAATTGAGAAAGATTAGACAATTAAACAGATCGCATTTTCTTTCTTCCTCCAGATAAAAATGTGTAATCCCTTAGATCTACTAAATACTCTCAATGCAGACTTGGTTGTCATGTTTTTTAGGACTTATTGGTGGCTGAGGTAAGAGGAAAGAAACAGATAAGTACAAATTAAAAAAAAAAATACATTAATGATTAATGAGAAGTCAAAGGAATTAATATTTGTAGAGTAATTACGAATACATCAGGCGTACATTAAGTGTTTCAAATAAAATAAATAAGTACATTTTGGTAAGTACTCAGAAGCAATTAAATAGGAAGCTGATATTTAAACAAAGTAGAAAGCAGCTTCCTATTTAGCAGACAGCCAAAGAAGAGATTTAGAGAAAAGAGTTCACATGTTGGAGAAACTATAGGAAGACCAATGCTACAGCATTTAAAACAAAAAACAAAAAAACCAAACCCACTGCCGTCGAGTCGATTCTGACTCATAGCGACCCTACAGTGACTAAATCCAAAATTAACGGTCTTCTCTTAAATAAGGTCTACATTTTTGAGAATCTCTGGTGCATTTTCTTGTATTGTTTTTCTTTGAAGTCAGGCCCACATGCAGCAACTCTTTGTAGCCCCCAAAGTACTTGGCAGGGGGTTCATCATATCACTAGAATTCAATAGGCCTTTGATTAAATAACTAGTTTCAAATACAAAAGAGTGATTATTTTGAGATCTTTGAGAATATTCCATAATCAAACTAACATTGATCTCTGATATAAATTTAAAATAAAACAGAATGGGTACTTTTTATGTTGTTGTTCTTAAACAGCATGAACCCTGCCCAAAATCACTCCAAGGGACTAATCTGAGTGAGTCACCTGCGTTTCCCAGTGAATTTATAAATTTTGGCATGGATGACAATAAATGAGATATTAATTAACTTGCTTAAGGTAACCCATAGGTAAATGTCAGAGCTTGGAACTCCTTCCTACTTCCTGAATCTCTCTACTTAATCTCAAAACATGAAAATGAGAGGGATAGCCAAGGACCAGGAGCTGCTTAGCCATTATCAAACAGTCTTACATGCTAGCACTGGGTGTGGCTCAGCTGGGAGTTACTCAGACCAAGCGGAATCTGCTTCTCCTGCCCATTGACTCAAGCCAGTCAAATCCAGTTTACTAGCCTACATGCCAAAGAAAAAATGCAATTTGTCTTACTGCACCTGTATGCCATGATAACCTATGTAGTCTATAATGTTTGTGTATACTTCCTTGTGAGAGACAGTATAAAAGGTTCTGCCTCCCTTTGTTCGGGAGCTTGATTTGAGGTATACACCTCCTTGTTCCTTGCCTGCGTGCTTGCAATAAACACTCTTCCTCGCTCCTCACCTCGCCGTGTTTTTATTGCCGAGAAGCCACACTGAACAGGACCTGCTTTGGGTAACAAGAGTAGCAGTGGATTTTTTAGTCTTTTTTTTTTTTTATTCTTCTTCTTCTTCTTTGAATCTTTAATGCCAGATCATTGTTGGCAGGTGTTAAATTTGTATTGATAGTAATGAGATCATTCAGTGTGAGCTCTTGTCTGTAAAGTTTCTTTTTCTTTCTTCCTTTGTGTCTTTCTTTTTAAAAGGGATTATATCGCCTTTATTAGAATTTTTTTTTTTTTTTTTTTGTCAAATTCTAAGTTGTCTAGGTGATCTCTAAATGCATTCAATCATTATTTCTGTGGGGTGTGAAGGGTGGTGGAGCTTATGTATAAGCTCTTGTTGTTATTATACCATGAGTTATTTCTGCCCAAAGTTATAAAACAAACAAACAAACAAAAAAGTTGCCTTTGAGGCAACTCCAATTCATAGTGACCCCATGTGTGTCAGAGTAAAACTGTATTCCATAGGGTTTTCAGTGGTTGATATTTCAAAAATAGATTGCCAAGTCTTTCTTCTAAGGTGCCTTTGGGTAACACAAACCTCCAACCTTTAAGTTAGCAGCCAAGTCTATTAACTGTTTGTACCACTCAGGGACTCTACTCAAAGCTATAGGGTAGAAAAAAATTGAACTCACTAGTGTGGGGTTCTAAGCGTGGTTCTTTTAATAGTAGCATTTTTATTTTCCTCATCAGGGAACTTAGTTCCCCAACCTGAAATGAAAGAAGTAGAGAGATTAATTTTTGGGTTATTTTCTACCCTTTTTGTATGTAATATAAGTCAGTAGCATTTTCTTAAGTATCTCTTCTCTTTCGAGCTATTGTTTAAAATCAAATAGGCCATAACATGTAAAATCAAGACACAGGAGACAACACTTTTTGAAGATTATTAGGGCATTCAAATACTTCTAGCAAAAGATACTCAACCTCAGATGCTGAGTACATGGCATAGTGCCAGACACATTTAGAGACAGAAGTAATGACTTCATACTCATTGTATTACTTTATTTGAATAGAGGATGACAGTATGTGACTTTTAGCATGTGAGGATGTGACACTGGATTTGTGCATGAGCCATTCAGACATGTTTGGACCACTGCATCAATAAGTTCACTGCCATTCAGTGAACAAAAGTCAGAGCAGAAACATTACCTTCTGTTTTCTTTCAGACCCAAATAAACTCCCATGGATGTTCTCACTGGAAGGCTTCCTACTGGAGTTCTTTTCCTTAGTTCTCCCTCCAAACCAAAATGGGGTCTGTGGAAGACAGACTAAACGTCCCCAAAGATGTCTGTGCCCTAAGCCCCAGAAACTGCAAATAACGTTACTTTACATGGCAAAAAGAACCTTGCAGATTTGATTAAATTAAGGTCTTGAAACAGAAGGATTATTCTACATTATCCAGGTAGCACCAATATAATCGCAAGGGTCCTTATAAGGTGAAGCCAGGAGGGTCAGAGTCAGAGTCAAAGATATGGTGACAGAAGCAGAGAAAACAGAGAGGTAAACATAGAGTCAGAGAGTGGGAGAGACAGAGAGAGAGAGAAAATGAGATTTGTAGATGTTACACTTCTAACTTTGAAGATGGAGGAAGGGGCTACAAACCAAGGAAAGCAGGTGGCCTCTAGAAGCTGGACCCTCTGTAGAAACTCCAGAAGTAGTGCAGCCCTGAACACATCCTGAATCATAAGATAATAAATTTGTGTGGTTTCATGGCACTATATTTGTGGTAATTTGTAACAGCAACAATAGGAAACTAATACAGGTTCCAATTTCTATCTCTCAAGAAAAAATACCAAAAACCAAACCGGTTACCCCTTTTAAAATTAGTCTAAAATGAATAAAAGACAAATACAAAGAGCAAAGCTATCAACTCTCTGTGGGTTATAAAGATTAAATGCACTTAAAATAATTCATGCAGAGGCTATACAAAGGGAGATTTATATTTTGGTTTCCATGGTAATTATTAGCTTTACATCTATGTAATACATTATTTTGAGCACACAAGCCATTTTGAATAAAGCAAAAAAAATGTTACACATTCCTATGGTTCATTACAAATATATATCTCCCTGAAATAAACATTTCAGGTTCAAAGTCAAGAAATATATATATATACATATATATATATATGCATGTATATATGCATGTATATATGAAATATATATAATATATATTAATACATATTATGTCCTGAATACTCTTTGAGTGTGTGGGTGTGCGTGCATGTGAGTATGTGTGTGAAAGTTAGCCAAAAGTGAAGTTAAAGGGAAAAGTCTACCAGACCATCTCCATTTACTGATAATTCCAAGTCCAGGGGTATTCTCAAAACCATGCCCAGTTTGGATAGTTCACTAGGAGCACTCACAGAACTCACTGAAAGTAGATATAGTCCCAGTTACAGTTTATTACAGGGAAAGGATACAGCTAGGCTAGAACCAGACTAGAGAAAAGACACAAGGGGCATAGTCCCAGAGGGTTCCTGATGTAGAGATTTCAGCTGCACTATCCCTGAGGAATAACAATTAACTCCTCCCAGCAACGATGTGTGACAAGACAACATAGCTCACACAGCATAGCTCACCCAAGCCTTGGTGTCCAGAGTGTTTACTGGAGCTCCATCACATAGGCATGGCTGACTGCCCATGTGGCTGACCTCAGTCTCCAGTCTCTCAGGAAGTCTAGCTGAATGTGTGTTCAAAGCCCCCACTCTAAATTACACTTAGGATGTGGCTCAAAACCCCTACCCTAAACCATATTGTTACTATCTGGCTGGCCTAAACCCCCAGGGAAAACAAAGACACTGGGATCAGGCCTGACATTCCAAGGTCTTAGATCCTACCTCCACAGAAGCTAAAGGCAAAGCCCAGATCTCTTTTCAGGCAAGGTTATATATTTTCCTACATAATGACAGAGAGTGTGTGCGTGTTTCCAATTCTACATGCAAAGCATTATCTCCAACTTTCTTTCATGTGGCAGTATTTTCTAGTCATTTATTAATTCATATTTTTATTTCTGAATATTTACGGCATAATTTAAATAGATTTACTATTAGACAATGTTTGGAATGTGACCTGCCTGTTACTAATAGGAGTGCTATGTCACAGGCTTCCCAACCTCTTTGAATCTTTATTTCCCCTAAACCCGTTGCCGTCGAGTCAATTCTGACTCATAGCAACACTATGGGACAGAGTAGAACTGCCCCATAGGGTTTCCAAGGAGCGGCTGGTGGATTGGAACTGCTGACCTTTTGGTTAGCTGCCTGAGCTCTTAACCACTTGCACTGTGCCACCAGGGCTCCTTATTTCCCCTACACCCTTATTTTATAAGTGTGACTTCTGTTATTCCTTCTCGGCATCCTCTCCCCTTCCAATAAGCTCTTCCCTTAATTAACACTGAGATGCCAGTGATTGATGGAATTAAAAGTAATGCATTTCTCCAAGAAATTTGCATTATCAAACATTTCAGAGTATTACATTCTAAACATGAAACTCTGTTGGTAGAATTTCTAATGTCTGTAATCTTTGGCATTTTTAGCTTTCATTTATAATAAATTTTACAGTTTACAAAGCACTTTCCTTTGGAAGAACACAAGGTTCAGAGTTGTCAGTTTGGGTTCTGACACCAGCCCTGCCACTTACAAGTTGGGTGAATCCTGGCAACCTGCTTAACATTTCTGAGCCGCGCTTTTCTTATATAAAAATTAAAGTGGAAATGAAAATACTTACCTTGTAGGTTTATTGTGTGGAATGAGGTATTATATGTAAAAAATAATGTCAAGTTATATAACACTATGGAGATTATATACATAAACACACACATATATAAGACTGTGGAGGTATATAATACTACGAAGTCCCTAGTTGGTGCAAACGGTTAATGCTCTTGGCTGCTAACCAAAAGGCTGGAGGTTTGAGTCCATTCAGAGACACCTTGGAAGAAAGGTCTGGCAATCTACTTCCAGAAAACTCTGTGGAGCACAGTTCTATTCTGACACATACACCATAAGTGGGAATCAACTTGAGGGCAACTGAGTTGTTTTTTTGTTTGTTTGTTGTGTAAACAATGATACATTTTATTATTACAATTATTGTATTAGTTATCTATTGATGCAGAAAAATTACCTCAGAATATTGTGGCTTAAAACAATAAATATTTATTATCCCCCAGGATACCTTGGAGTAGCTAAGCTGAGTCCTCTGGCTCCAGGTGTCTCAGAAGGCTGCAATCACGGCTTCAGTCCAGGCTGCAGTCATTCTCAGGGCTCTACTGGGATGAATCAGCTTCCAAGGCTCATACACATGGTTATTGGCAGGATTCAGTTTCTTGAGGGAAGTTGGAATGAGGGCCTCAGTTCCTTGCTAGCTGTTGTCTCTGGGACCACCCTCAGTTCTTTATCAACTGAGCCTCTCCATAGAGTAGCTCACAACTAGGCA
This sequence comes from Trichechus manatus latirostris, assembly GCF_000243295.1. NCBI lineage: Eukaryota > Metazoa > Chordata > Mammalia > Sirenia > Trichechidae > Trichechus > Trichechus manatus. The sequence goes on from NW_004443950.1 coordinate 6,042,428, forward strand.
GCTGGCTTCCCTCAGAGCAAGCAAGCAAAGGTGCACGAGAGAGTGTCCGAGACAGATGCCACAGCCTCTTCTCAATCTCGAAAGTGACATCCTATCATCCGCTTTGCATTTTGTTCGTTAGAATTGATTCACTAAGTCCAGCCTGCATTCAAAAGAAGGGCATTGCACAAGGGTGTGGACTCCAAGAGAGGGGGGTCATCAGTGGCCATCTTGTGTGTGTAATCATTATTGTCTAATTCTTAAAATTATCCTTCACCAAAATTTGGGCATAGATCAAGGTGTTTATTTTCCTTTAAAAGGAGTTTCAGAGAGTTAGCAGGAGGCAAAATAGACACTCAAATGCAATTTTAAAGCCTTGTTTCCTTATACATTTGCACAATACTTTCCTGATTATTTTAAAGGGCCAGGAACATTTTACAACTTCTCTCACAGGATGCTCTTACCTAGTTCTGGTATTGGGTAACGGAATAAGCCAAGTTATAAAGTTCTGCAAAATACTTGGTTACCGTGGAAAAATAGATTAATGCTCTCTTAACTATGACTGCGCTAGTGGGTGCAGCACACGATCATGATTTCCAAAACAATTATTTTGAATTTAATAGCTCTCCAACACCTTTTCTGGGTCTGCGACAAGACTACTGATTTAATGGTGCACCAAGCTGCTACAATCCAGAGGTGAAAACCTGTGGTTAAATGATTTGGGTGAGTGGTATTGAAAGCTATCACCATGTGGACAGTTCTCAGGCTCCAGGAAGTGGGAAGGGGGAGGGCAGTATAGAGAAGAGGGTAAAGAGGAAAGCAGAACAAAACAGAAAAAGCCAACAGGCAGCTGAGGCTTTCAATAGCATTCAGATACTGCCAATTTTTCTTTTTTCTTTCTTTCTTTTTTTTTGTCACTACAAATGTTACATTGAGGTGATTATAAACCTCTTGTTTGTTTTGTTTTGCTTTCAGTTAAAAAGTGAAAATTAAACCACAGTGGGAATAAAGTGTGGGGCAAGCTTTTGACAGCTGAAGGATGGAAAGCCCATTACTCATAATCATAATAATACAAACCCTGCTGGACAAAGCTGGGGGAGGGAACCTCTCAGAGGACAGGCGCTGGAAATGACCCAGGCCTGGCAGGCCCCAGGGGCCATCACAGGAATGAGATTGCAAAGCCCTAGGAGAAGCATTGAAGGCTGCCAACATGGCGGCTCTGAAAGCTGCACTCTGTGATGACAATGGGACGCAAGAGAATTGACAGCGCCCTGATTGGCAGTGGGTGGGAAAATGGAGAAATAGGCTGCCTGCCCAGAGGGCTAGAGACCTGGTAGGAGAGGGGAGTGAGGGCCAGACCAAGATACAAAGGAAACCTGAATGCCAGAGAAAAATGTATCTAATCAGAAATCAGTTAAAGGAATGGATTGGAGCTTTAAATTCAGGACAGAAAATACAAAGGTGGAAGAGAATAAAAAAAGATTTAAAAATGAACACACAGATATGTAATAAAAATAGATCTGATGTTGTTTAAATGGGAGCTGTAGCTTTTTTTAGATACATTTGATTGACATATAAATACAGAAAAGTATACAAATTATAATTTAATAACTCAGTAAATTTTCATAGAGTAAATACTTTTAATCCATACATAGTTTTAAATAAAAGAATATTATTTGCCCTCAGAAGCCCCCTCATGCCCTCTTCCATTTATTGTCTGTCCCATTCCCGATAAGGGTAATAACCATTCTGACATCTAACAGCAATATACATTAATGTTTATGTTTGGACTTTACATAAATAAAACCATAGAGTTTGCTCTCTTGTCTGGACTATTTTGCTCATCATTGTTTCTGAGAGTCATCATATTATGCTTCTTAGTTCTTTCACTCTCACTGCTATATAGAATTCCAATTGTGAATATGTCACAAACTAAAAATTCATTCTACTGTTGAAGGGCATATGGGTAGTTTCTAGTTCGGACTGCTACTAGTAGGCCTGCTGTGAACATTCTTGTACATGTCTTTTGCTGACATATCTTCTATTTTTATACCTCTGTGTGCAGTTGAGAGCCACTAAGGATGCAAATATTCAGCTTTGTTAGATATTACCAAATGATTTTCCAAAGTAGTTGTACCAGTTTACATTGCCACCAGCAGTATATGAGTCTCTGCTGTCAATATCCTTCCCAGCACTCTGTATTGTTTGTCTTTAGCATTGTAGCTATTACAGTAGGTATGTATGGATAATATTTTAAAGTTTTAATTAACATAATAATTCTTACCTCTTGACCTCAAGCCTCATACCTCCACCAAGTATTTAGTCATATCTCACAACATCCATATGGCAAATAAAATAAAAAAGATGGTGGAGGTGGGGTGGAGCAGAGATGCTAATCTGCCCAAGGAGGGAACACACAGGATACTGTGGAGCTCATGCACTGAGCTGGGGCAATGGCAAAACTACCCTGACCCACTAAAATGTTAATTTACATTTTAACACCCCTTACTTACCTTCCCTATATCCATACAGATATTGTCTTTTATTTAGGTACTATGAATTGATAAGCAGTAGTGCAGTGACAGGGTAGAGACAAATTAAAGCGCTCAGGCTGTTACATAAAACGTCAGCAATTGGAATCCACCAGCCGCGCCTTGGAAGCCCTGGGGGGAAGTTCTAGTCTGTCCGATAGGGTCACTATGAGTCAGAGTGGGTTTAGTCATGGAGTAGAGCCCTGGTGACGCAGTGGTTAAGAGCTTGGCTACTAACCAAAAGGTTGGCAGTTTGAATCTACCAGCCGCTGCTTGGAAATCCTATAGGGAAGTTCTACTCTGTCCTATAGGGTCTCTATGAGTTGGAATCCACTCCATAGCAACAGGTTCAGTTTGGGTTATTTTTAGTCATGGAGTAGGATATAGGAGCAAAACCCCAGGTATACTACTAAAATGTAGAATGACATTGGCAAGTCCCTAGACTTCTCTGAGCCCCAAATTTCTTATCTATAAATGCTAGAGGTAGCTCTGAATGAGGTGCAACCTAGTCAACTATCTATTTAAAAGACTCCAATAGTAATATTGTTTTCTCATTTTGTAAAATATTCAAAGAGTATTTTCTATCTGGGTGACATAATTCACTTCATATTTTATTCTTTGGCTTTTAACTTTAATTTACCGTTGGAGTTGAAATTGTATTATCAATGACATCACAAATCAGAAAGAGTTAGAATTTCAGATTTACATTTCTTCAATTAAAAGCAAAATTTTAAAAGGGTCAATGTTTACATTTTCAAAAAGAAAATTTCAAGTTTTGTATGAAAAATGTAAAGAATGAGATTCTAAAGAGAAAAAAAAAATCCTATAAAATTTCCTATGATGTATATTACTAAAATATCCCTCAAAGTGTTGATATGACATCACTTAAGGTGAAATATTAGCTGAATGGATGTTAATTAATGCAGTATACATAGAAAAATCTGGCTAAGATTCTCTTTCAGCATTTCCCAGTTTGCTTTCCAGATTCATTCCAGATACATATGTAGCTATATTTAAAGCTTAACGGTACTGTGTAGATATTGTATGTTCATATTTGCTTAATTATGAAAAACAGAAGAAAAGATACCTGCCCAGAGAAAACCAATTTAGTTTGAAGCTGCAGGTTTTGTCTGTATGCATCAAAAAATGTAGAGGTTACCAAGAAGGATCTCTAAAGGGAGGAAAAAAAAAATCTATTTTTAAACTAAAGTCAAAGAAGGCATGGAAAAAGCAGAGCCAGGAAATGTTGCTAGCAAGAAAACAGTCTTTCCATAGTTCATGTATATGGTCCCTTCCTAGATTCCTCTTCAATAAGTTAGAAAGCCATGGGATTTTTCAGGTTTAGGGCTTGTAAGTAAATATTAGTTTGAATGGAAGGCAGATAAAGCTCATAAGTCAAAATTAAGTTCTAGTATTAATTATAGTAATTCATAATTTTTCAATGTCCTGAGTAACTCATAATCTAATTAAAGGAATGGGTGTGATTCTTGAAAAAGTCAACTTCAGAGTGACTTTTGTCTCTGATAAATACCCAAGAGCAGGAATAGACCCAATGCGACCAGAGACGTTCATAGAATAGTTCTGATGAAGGTGTGTCACAAGTTGTTCCTGGAAGACTGTGCCTTAAAATAATATGCTAGGAAGCTAACAACTACTGTTTTAGAAAAAGTTTTTTCACATTTGTTTCCTGTCAAATCTGTTATATTTCTTTCTGATATCTATAAAAATTAAGCATATGTTTTGAATATTGAATGACAGGAAAGATGTCCATGATATTTTGCTAAGTTCTCATGTATATGTTTAGATAACAAATATTGAGAGGATCTATCCTAAACTGGGGGCCCTAGTGGCACAGTAGTTAAGAGCTCAGCTACTAACCAAAAGTTCAGCAGTTCAAATCCACCAGCCGCTCCTTGGTAACCCTGTGGGGCAGTTCTACTCTGTCCTGTAAGGTTTCTAGGGGTAGGAATCAACTGGACAACAACAGGTTTGGTTTGGTTTTATCCTAAACTGAAGGAGCCCTGGTGATGCAGTGGTTAAAGCGCTTGGCTGCTACCAAAAGATCCATGGTTTGAACCCACCAGCCACTACATGAAAGAAGGATGTGGTGATTTGCTTCAATAACGATTTATAGCCTTGGAAATCCTACGCGGGCAGTTCTACTCTGTCGTATAGGGTTGATGTGAGTCGGAGTTGATTTGACAGCAATCACAGCAACACCAAAAAAATCCTAAATTGGGAAAATAGATTCTGAGTCATAGAATCTGTTTGTCTTTTCCAAAGTACTCAATGGACATATATGTCTTTTTTAATGAGAAAAAAACTTAGTAAGAATGAATAACACAAGTTACATGAAACTTGTTGCCATCAAGTTGATTCCAACTCATAGAGACTCTGCAGGACAGAGTAGAACTGCCCCATAGGATTTCCAAGGTGCAGCTGGTGGATTTGAACTGCTGACCTTTTGGTTAGCAGCTGTAGCTCTTAACCACTGTGCCACCAGGGCTCCCAAGTTATATAAGGTCAATCCATATTTAATTTTATTTGAAAATTATTGACTTACTTTCCTGAACTAACGAGACTCCACTCAACGAAAGAGAGTCAGTGTGCTGGTGTTTGCTTTAGGAGATCAATCATCATCTAATGGAGAACTCTGCAACCTGTGACACTGCTATTAGATTGCACAGATGCCTTAATAATAACACAACGATAATAAGCAATATAATAATAATAGAAACAAAAACAACATATATCAGGTGTTGACTATATGCATAAAATTTACTAAGTGCTTTATATATGACACATTTAATTTTCACCACAACCCTATTAGGTAGCCACAATTATTTTCTCCCTTTTTATGCATGAGGAAACTATGACCAAAGGGATTGAGAATCTTGCCCAAGATCTTGCAATAAGTGATGGAACTAGAACTCAAACCCAGACAGTCTGATGTCAATATGCTCTTTACAACTATGCCATGCTTCCTTAGAAAAGAAAAACAAAGATAAATTTAGCTGCTGTAACCCAAATAACGAGGCAGTGAGGACCACAGATGGTATCCCAGCTGTGTCTCATATACACCTGGGAAGGCAGTGTCACCAGAATCCATCGCACATCGCACAAACAGAAACAAAGTTTTGCCAATTATCTGGTTAATTCTGTTAATTTCAGTGAAGCAATGAGGTTTCAAAATGAATTTTGTTTGGCCTGAAACTTTCATTTGGTTGTCGGCATCAACTGAAGAAATTGGATAATCAGGCAATCTTCACTGCACCCCGTTGAGCCGCATTCAACTACGCGTGACTCTCTAGCACCATTAAGTTATTTCGTATTCAATTTGGAGTGATATTTGATCATTCTGCCTTAAAAGTTGTATATTCTTGTTATCGTATGTTATTTTGGCTATATATAGATTGCTACTTAACAATTTTTTTAATATTGTGTGGTTCTATTTGAGCATATGGTAGAATTAGAACTCCTGGTATCTAACTCTACCATATGGTGAAGTGGTTAAGCGCTTGGTGGCTAACTAAAAGGTTGGTGGTTCAAACCCACCAGGTGCTCCATGGGAGGAAGATGTGACAGTGTACTTCTGTAAAGATTACAGCCTTGGAAACCCTATGAGGCAGTTCTACTCTGTCCTACAGTATTGCTAGGAGTCAGAATCGACTTGCCTGCAAAGGGTTTTGGTTTGGTATCAGAGCATCAGGATAGATGATGTGGGAGATGGGAACAGAAATGTCAGAGGGCTGTGTAGGAAGTTGCTGCTATTGTAATTTAGCACCTATCTGCTCTCAATCTAGAGAGACCTTGAGTGACGTGTGTGTGTATTTATTTTAAAGACCACTTGGGGAGAGGCTGTTATCTGTCACCAAATAAATTTCATATGATCATTCTGACACCCATTTATTTCCTATGCCTTCTGAAATAGAAGAAGAAATCTTCACGTTGTCATTCTCTGTACTAGATATTAATTCCTAGGTGAGTTTGATTTTTTTGCAGTTGAATGGTGATAAAATGAAGCTATTTTGAAGCACATTAAATCTGCAACTTTGAACACTTTGATGCCAGTGTTCATTTTATTGGAAGGTATCTTATTTTCACCTTCATAAAATTGAATACTTGCATGTACTATATAATTAAATTTAGCCATACAAAAGCTCAAGTCTATGCATTTATTAACTCTTGACTGCATCACTGCTTAAGAACTTTGATAAAGTTTACTGCAATTTTCTTAATCTCTGTTGTAACTTATCTAGTAAGTAGCTAAATTCTGAAGTTTAGGGAATTGCAAAACATTACTTTCTTATTCCTTTGACCCTTATCACAATGGCACAGTACTGCTCTGGCAAAGATACCCACAATTGGCCAGCCATTCTTTCCTCCTGGAATACAGGGACTCCCCTCAGTGCTGGCTCTAATATCTGCCCTAAGATACAAAATTTCTCTTCTGATGGAAGTGGAAATTAGCTCACACTCTTCAAGATTCAGAGCTGTAAAATGCATTCTGGGCTGGTTACCAGAAAATACAAATTTTGCAAATCTGGGAAAGTTTGAAGCTGATAAAGGTGGCGTTTGCAATCTGTTCTTTCTGCATGATTTTATTCAGATTGGTTCTATAGGAAGTAATAACAAAAAAGAGAGAGAGGAACAGATTCACTGAAATAGAAACCCACAAAGAACTCAACATGAGATTTTAAAAGGATAGATGTGCTTTTCAAGACAAAGGGCCACAATCCTGTCTAGTCTATTAAACCAAGGCTTTGAACCAGTTCTAGTTCTGTCATAGCTGATGAAGTGAAGCCAGATGAGACACAAATTTTTACAATTTGGGTAATTCAGGACAGTAACTAGAACAGGAAAAATTACGGGTTGAAGCCCTGGAATGGGAGACTTGGAAGAGGCATAGTAAGCCTTTTGAGGAGCCTGATGTGTGAGACTGGATTATTGGAAGGACTGTGGAGAGCGACACACGTTCAAAGCAGCACAGTAGGCCACCATCTTGGAGCGGGACCCTGCCACCCTTGAGCAGGGTGCCTTTGAGAGAGGCAGCACTGTTTCTGCAAGATATTTAGTTGCTATGCAACACATACGCTGCCCTTGTTTTCTAAGAGGGAGATTAAGTTTTTAGCAGGGCTTCAATGCACAATTTTTTCCATTCCAGTTATCATTCTGGTTCACCCAAATTTTAAAAATTTGAATCTGTTCCAGTGACATTTCCTCAGCCATGACTGAACTGGGAAGAACCAGTTCGAAGCCCTGTATTAAACTGAAGGCCAGTATATATATATTTTTTTGTTTCCTCTAATAATGTCAAATATGAACTCATAGTATTTCCCATCTCATCTCCACTTACTGTTCCATCGCATGTTTATTCTCTGGTCAAAACTGTTGGCAAAAATTTTACCAAAGCTATGCATTTTTACCCCTCTGGCTCTTTACTTTTTGTTTCTTTTGTCTTGATTCCCCATTATCTGCTCACTGGCTAAGTACAATCCAGATGTTAAAGCTCTGACGCCATCTCCTCTATGACCATACTCTGTACCCTGTCCCCGGCAATCTTCTCAAAGTATTGTCTTCACAGGCTATTGCCATTTCCTCCCATGCAGAACAAATTAAACTCTCATATGTTGCTGGTTGTTGTTGTTGGTGTCATTGAGTCGATTTCAACTCATAGTGACCTCATGTGACAGAGCAGAACTTCCTCATGGGTTTTCTAGGCTGTAATCTTTACAGGAGAAGATGGCCAGGACTTTAGGAAGGTAAAATATTACTAACACTTTGGGTAACTATTTGGCAGTTTCTTGTTAACATGCATCTTCCCTATGCCATGTAAGTGTACTTCTTGCTATTTACCCAAGTGTACTGAAAATATATGTTTCTAATATTATTTGTGGGAATGTTTTAGCCACCTTATTAAAATGGTCATTGTAATGTAAACAAAGTAAATATTCATAAACAGAAAAATGGATTTTAAAATGTACTATATTTTTACAATGGAATACTACTCAGCAGTAAAAAGAGCAAGCTACTAGTATTTGCAACAACATTTATGAAACTCAAAACCATTATATTAATCAAAAGAAGACAGACGCAAAGAGTAGATATTGTATGATTCCATTTAAATGAAATTCAAATGAAATACTAAGTATCATATGTAAAATAATGACTGTAATCACCATGGTGAAGATGGGAATAGATGGGAATAGGTGGGAGGGGAATTGACTAGAAGGGCTCATAGGAATTTTCTGGGAGGACAGTGATATTCTATATCTTACTTTGGATAGTGGTTATATGGGTGTTTACAATTGTCAAAACTGTCTGAACACTTAAGATCTGCTCACTTTATACTAATTGCATGCCAATGAAAATAAACCAAGTTATAAATTAAAGGCTTTGACGGCTTCACATTGAACGTGGAATGAAATCCACACTCCTCAAACAGCTCTGAATCATTTTCTAAATTCCCAGCTTCATTCTGTGCCACTATCCTTTGCTTATATGTTTCCCAACTTACTCATCTGCTTTTAGTTTCTTAAAGATATGAGGTTCTTGACTCGACATGGATTGTTTCCACCACCATCATCAACAATGCACCCGCCACTCATTTGGCTAGTCCTTGAGTCTCAACTTTAATGTTTATCATGCTGTTACAAAAATAGACCATCCCTCTTGATATTTATATTACACTTTTTTTCATTTCCTTTTGAGCACTTACCACAATTTGAAATTGCTGTATTAATTTTTATTTGCTTGGTTTTTGATGTCTCTTCTATTACAGTGTAAGGTCTTGGAGCAAATCCTGTATCTCTCTTGATCACTGTTTATCCTTAGCCAACTTAACACATTGCCTGGAATATAGAAGATGTTTTCATTTGTGTGTCTATCCATCTATTCTTAAATTTTATTTGTATTTTTGTGTTAAATGAGTAAAAGGAGGTGATATCACAGAATTATAAAAGGTGGGTAGACTCTGGCAAGATAAGAAGGGCTTTTAAGGCAGTGGGGACAGGTGGGTGAAAACCATAGAAACATGAAATAGTTGCAACTCTAGTGGAAATGGCTGTAGATGGAAATTCTGCTGTATGACAAAAATGGGAAATGAGATAAGGGAAATGAGAACGTATTACAAGAAAACCTTATAAACAACAATTTTTAATTATAATTAATTTTTAGGTGTTTACTCCTAAGTTTTTTGAACTGGTAATGTTGATGTCTATATATATAAATAGCTAGACAATTTCTCAAAGCTTCTTTTTCTCTGTGAATAAGAAAAATAGTTCTTTATTTCAATCTCCACACACAGAACTTTGCCCAACAGCCTCCCCCTAGGTGGATACAGACGGAATAGCCAGCATTTTTTGTGGAATAATAATCCAGTTGTTGTGGATTGAATTGTGTCCCACCAAAAATGTATGTGTCAATTTGGCTGGGCCATGATTCCCAGTATTGTGTGGTTGTCCTCCTTTTTGTGATTGTAATTTATATTAAAGAAGATTAGAGTGGGATTGTAACACCCTTACTAAGGTCACATCCCTGATCCAATGTAAACGGAGTTTCCCTGGGATGTGGCCGCACCACCTTTTATCTTACAAGAGATGAAAGGGAAGCAGAGAGTGGAGGACCTCATACCACCTAGAAAGCAGTGCTGTGAGCAGAGTGCATCCTTTGGACTGGAGTTCTTGTGCAGAGAAGCTCCTAGTCCAGGGGAAGATTGATGACAAGGACCTTCTTCCAGAGCCGACAAAGAGAAAAAGCCTTCTCCTGGAGCTGATGCCCTGAATTTGGACTTCTAGCTTACTAGACCGTGAGAAAATAAATTTCTCTTTGTTAAAGCCATCCACTTGTGGTATTTCTGTTACAGCAGCACGGGGTAACAAAGACAGAATTAAGTACCAAGAGAGTGGGGTGCTACTCTAACAGATACCTAAAATGTGGAAGCAGTTTTGAAACTGTGAATGGATAGAGGAGAGGCAGCAGCAGAGGGCCAGCAGCAGGAAAAAACCTGCAGTGGCAGGGTAGCGGCAGCAGCAGAGAACCAGCAGCAGCAAAACCAGGAGACCCGCTCGAGACAGCGCTGGAGCTGACCCACAGAGAAAGAGAGCTGAGTTCCTGTGTGCAGGAGGCTTCCTGGCAGAGTGGGGTGCCTACGGCATTTATTGATGGAGCTAGGCTTGCCGACCCATGGACCAAGAGAGCTGAGTGCCTGTGCACAGGAGTAGGGTACCTCCAGGCACTTACTGGTGGAACTACAGAGCTTTGGAACACTTGCCCCAGCAGGGCAGATGCGGGCATGAGGTCAGCAAGCTGAAAGGACACAGGAAGCAGAAGCTGAAGAGACAACGAACACAAGAAGCCAAGTTGCCTCAGTCTCAAAAGATATCACCATGACCTCAGGGGTTTCAAAGAATAGAGCTATGGCCTCTGGTGTTCCTAAGGGTGGAGCTGCCACTCAGATGGACTAGGAGAATGGTGTTCCTAAAACTGAGTAAACAGAGTTGCTGTCCCAGTGGGCCTGGAAGGCAGAGCTGAAGCCCAGGGCCAAGGGGCCTCCACTCAGAATCCGGAGAGTATGGGCACTTAGTCTGGAGGGAAGGGCCATTGTGTGAATGGTCTCAGAGAACAGAAGATTATTTTCAAGCCTTGAGGGCTAATGTAATGTGTTCTGCTGACTTGCTTGGTACCTGTTATGCCTTCTTTCGCCCCTATTTCTCCCATTTGTAATGGAAATGTCTAGCTTGTACCTGCCTGTTCTACCATTGTACCTTTGGAAGCAGATAACTTGTATTCTAGATTTCACAGATGAAAATGAATTTTTGGATTTTGGTCCTGGAGTTAAGATTTTTTCTGTGATATGTTGGGGTGAATATGTTTTGCACGTTGCAAGGGTGTGATTTTGGGGGGTGGCAAAGGGTGGAATGTCATGGATTGAGTTGTGTACCCCCAAAAATGTGTGTATCAATTTCGCTGGGCCATGATTCCCAGTATTACATGTTTGGCCTCCATTTTGTGATTCTAATTTTATGTGAAAGAGGATTAGGGTGGGATTGTAACGCCCTTACTAAGGTCACATCCCTGATCCAATGTAAAGGGAGTTCCCCTGGGGTGTGGTGTGAACCACCTTTTATCTTAAAAGAGATAAAAAGAAAGGGAAGCAAGCAGAGAGTTGGAGACCTCATACAACTAAGAAAGAAGTGCCGGGAGCAGAGTGTGTCCTTTGGACCTGAGGTTCCTATGCTGAGATGCTCCCAGACCAAAGGAAGACTTATGCATCACAAGAACCTTTCTCCAGAGCCAACAGAGAGAGAAAGCCTTCCCCTGGAGCTGACGCCCTGAATCTGGACTTCTAGCCTACTGGACTGTGAGAGAATACACTTCTCTTTGTTAGAGCCATCCACTTGTGGTATTTCTGTTATGGCAGCACTAGATGACTAAGACACCAGTCAACATTTATCTAACCTTATCCACAAAGTACAGAGAACATGGTCAATAATACGTGCTAAAATCGTCACAGATGAATCAGCAACATTGGACAGCCATAACACGATAAAAAAAACATTTATAACCTGAGAGTTAAATAGGAAATAAAAATAATTGACCAGATAAAAATTCTCTGATGCTAAGTCAGTGAACAATCTTTAACAATAGCAGAGGGAAACAAATAGCCAGATGGTTACGACTCAACAGGCCAGGAAGGAGGAAAACGGTGTTTCTAAATTACAATCCTTCTGCAGCCTGGCTATCTCTACCTTATGGGATTTTGTCATCTGACTCTCCAAAGAGTGAATTGTCATCCTTTATGCTGAGACTAAAAGCTGTTTCAGGGCTCTGGAGCCACACAGGGCACATAGTCATCTATGCTATCAGACAAACAGCTGTTACCAATATCTGTGGAAAAGCAACAGCTGATGATTTCTGACATGATTCTGTGTTTACATATGATGGAGTAATGAGTTTGTTCTAGCTTGAAAATGAAGCCATGTCAAGGGGCACTGGGTTGATGCTGTTAGCCTTATTACTATCAAGTCACAGAATCAGAGCCTAAAGCTTAGATGGGTTCTGGGGATATCAAGAACAAGTGTCCATCAGATCCTGGAATCAAACTTAATAAGTAGTTGTAAGTTTATTGGGCTCAGAGCATACCACTTTAAGACGAAAACAAAAAGATTATAGTGTGTTCTTAGCAGAAGAACCAGAATCATGGGGGAGTTTGTAAAGAAGTGTACAGTGGAGTAGTTGAAAGCGATGGAGGTGTTTAAGCAGTAGAAGAGGGGACTGGTGAGAGTACAGGATATATGCAATGCAGATTCAACTATTATGGTTGAAAAAACTATCATTATTTTCATTGGCTATATGTATGCTTAGGTGTATATATGTGTATGCATTCATATATATGTTATTCGAACAAATTTTTTTTCCAATATTTTGAAGAAATTGATACTGTTTTTGTCTAATAGAAAAAAACAAAAAACTTTCTGAGTCAGAACTTTCCGGAGATGGAGTAAGTTTCTTAGGGAGGTCATAACTTGCATGTATCTGATCAGACATACAACACAAGTGTTTCAAAGGGACTTAATGTCAGATTAGATGTGTCTCAGTGGATTTAAGGCTAGAGATTTTATAATTTGGGAGTTAAGAGATGACTTGGGCATGTAGGAATATGTGGAAAGACTTTTATTTTAAAAAACATTGTAAAATTATGACAGAACAATTTTTGAAAAGCTTTATATAGGCATACTAGAGGCAGATGCAGCTTTTTCAGAATGAATTTTCAGTTATGTTTCAATTTATGATGAAAATTTACTTTCCCAGTATCTATTTTCTACTAAGGATAATGAAAAAGCCTATGGAATATAGTTCTACTCTGACGCATAGGGGGTCACCATGAGTTGGAATCTACTTGACAATGACTGGTAGCTAGTTGTCCCCATCTACTTTTGTATTTTTCAAGGATTCACCAAAATTTTCTAGTATATTAATTATCTCTGTCACATACCTATACTCTGATAATATCATCAACATAGCTTTATATGGGTACCTACTTCACCAAGTTGTAATAATGTCTCTACGTGTCTGTTTCCCCAATTCCTGTGAGCATACTGAAAGGGAGAACAATTTCATAGTCCATAATTTTAATGCCTAATACAGTGCCTACCACTGAAATGCTTAATAAATATATTTTGAGTGGATGGATGAATATTTTCTTCAAAAAACTACAAGATATTTTCTTTCATTCTCATTTGACAATATTTTACCTAAAGATAATATTTCTCAACTCTTAAAGAAAGACACGCTGATTATGAGAAAATTCCCATTAAAATTTAGCCTTAGAAGATTTCTCTTGATGAAAAACATAAAACTATAGCTTTCATAGTGGAACACCTTTCATGACCTTAGCAATTGCTTTGTGATTGTGTCATTATAATGAGAGTAAACAGGCTGAAAAATAGCATTGTGCCAATAATAAAAACAACTTTCACTTTCCCAAAGGCCTCACCAGCTTACTCCACATCCCAGGGCTCACTGCAGACATTTCCTACAAGATCATAAAGAGCGCAGAAGAATAAATAGAAGATTAAATATATTTTATGAAATCAAAATGTGATGAAAGTATGTTCCAATTAGGAGGGAATGAGGAGAGGAAGTGCCAAGGGAGAAAATGTATGCAAAGGATCAGCCTCTCTAATCTCAGAAAACAGAGACTCTCCTTGGGACTGAGCTCATATTGACCAATCACAGGAATCACAGAGCAGGGATGAGAGAAACTCCTGAGAAACCAGGGCTCTGACAAACTTCCCTGATAACCTTGACTACCTGGACACAAGAGTTGAACTGGGCTTTGAACGTGAAAGAGAACCTGCCTGGGAAACAAGCTGAACCTACAGAAAGTTTAATTAAAGTCAGTGGGAGGATATTAAAAATGGAGAATAACTAGGGCAGGAAGAAAAATGAAAAGAAAAGGAAAAAAAACAAAAAACCAAGAAGATGATTAAAGGAAGGCTCTGGAGGCATGGAACTACCTGTACAGCATTCTGTTGACAACTATTAAAAATGAGTTTAATGTTTTGCCTATTTCTAGTTTAAATTTTTGTTCTGTGGCATGTGTGTGTGTAGTGTGTGTGTGTGTTGTTCAGTCCACTTTATTTCCTATTATCTGTATTTTTCCTTGGCTACCAGCTGAGTAGGAATGAAAAAGTGCTGTGATCCAAACTGGATTTTAATGAGATCAACTCAGTACCTGCCAAGTCCTTGGGCATGAAGTTGGCAGACTGGACCCAGTGGTCCTTGAGGGTCCCTGCTCTGTATCTGAAAGCCCCTCCGTTGAAAACTTGGCACCCATTCCAGAGTCTTTCTTCCCTCTGCCAAGCAGATGAAGGCAGCTTCTGGCTCTGCACAAGCAGTGTTAAAAGCTAACACAACTGTCGAAAGCCCAAGGAAGAAGCACTTCCTCTCTGTGACATAGGCAACTTCAAATCCAACCCAGGGACCCTCAGCTGTTGTCACTTTGCCTGAGACATGGTGACATTTTACTTCTTCATAAACAGCAAAGAAGCTACTTTCTACATTTAGTTTGTTAAAGACCCAAGTAGGAAAATTCACTTTAAACAGGCATCCTAATGAAGGGCACTGGTGTCTACTGGTTTGTCTGGAGACAAGAGTTTATGTGGGAGAGTACCTGGCAATGAAGTTAAAGTTTGAGGAAAGAGTCAAATTATCAACTTCCTACATATGAACATAAGAAAGTGTTTCAATTTTTGATGGAAATGTTATGGTGAACGAAGAAAGTTCTTTAAGCAGGAGACTAACATGAATTGCTTGCTTTTCCATTAGAAAAAAAATTATTTTTACCAGCTATGAGAGACAGATTGGAGATACATGTGTCAGAGACACTGAAATAATATAAGGGTCATTTAAATTATAGGTGGGGGAGATTAAAGCCTTGGGAATGGGAATAGAAAGTAGGATGCATAGTTCGGAGTTATTAAGGAGAGAATCAGCAGGACTTAATGGTTGACAAGATCGGAAGGAGTGAAAAGAGAGTATGAAGATGGCACCCAGTTTTTAGGCTTGAGCATCTGAATGAATGGTGTTGTCACTGACATGGACTAAACATTCAGGATTAGAAAATGAGTTTACTCTTTTGCAAAAATGAAAATGAAGTCTCAAGTTTGTGAATCATTTATAAATGTGTTTTTTCTAAATGTATAGTGTCCAACTGTTAAAATTAAACGTATATGTATGTATGCATGTATTTGCCTATCAGTGTATCTAAAATTGTCTAAAATATCACCAGTATTATGCACACCAATCATGATTTCCACAGAAGTGTTGAGGACAAAATTAAATCCTCGGCAGATCTTGGACAGTCCTAAAATTCAAATCTCCCACATTCTGAAAGATTCCTCAACTAAAAAAAGAAACATCTGTAGAAAACTAAAACAGATAGTTCCAGTAACGTCATAGTTCTCCACTTTGCTTGTTTCAAAAATCTGTATGTCTGGTCTACACCCCAGACCCATGCAATAAAACCTGTAGGTATCAGACCAAAGCAACATTATTATATTTATCTCCTCAAGAGAATGCTATATGCAGGCTTGGTTAAGAATCACCTCAGAAGGTTATATCTCAGACAAATTATAGAGAGATATCTTGGAGACAAAATGCCATGGCCAATTCAAAAGAAGGGAGTAGAATCACATTTAACACAAAGAATGAAAAAAAATCAGGAGAGAATCAGAGTTTGCATCTGGAGAGCAGTACTGCCGGGGGCCGGGGCGGGGGCGAGGGGGAATGGAGAAGGCCTAAAAAAATAGCTTTGACCAGAATTGGAATAGTCATGGCTTATTTATTGTGTGATGGATACTTGGCAATTGACATCTCAGGCAACTTAACAAGCAGAGCATGAGAAGACACCAGAGGCCAGGCATATTTCAGGAAGCCTTCCCCACGTCTCATGGCTTGATTGGTTGACCTGCCTATTCATATATCATTTCCTATAGTCAAGGAAATGTCCAGAGCTGATGGAATTATGCAAGGTTACTGTGGGCTGGGGGTGATGATAGACTGTTTACTCTATTTTGATTATAGAAATCTTCATCTGCTCATGGAACATATGGTGTTGTCAATATCCCTGCTCTCAAAATGAACTAAAACCTCCTTAGTGTTCTGCATAGAAATGTTTGCCAAGCTTCAACCTTGGTTTGATAGAGTGGCATAAAAAATATAATTGGTTTCTGTCTATCCCCATCCTCATCCTTCCATGGTGTCATCTTCATCCTATGGGTTAAATTCACTCATGATGTCCAAATAGCTGCAGAAGTTCTCTGTCTGAACATAAACTTCATTTGATCTGCTAAGAGAGACAGCTGGTTTCTAGTAATCCTTCCAAGGAGAGAACAGCATTATTTCCAACAAGTCTCCAGGGAAATACTCAAGATTTAGAATTTTTAACTTTAAATATATTGCAATATTATTGAAAGAAAACACAATTTTTAAATACCCATAATCCTAACTACTGTACACTGCTCACACATTTTCAGCTTTTCGTAGTGTCTTCCAGATTTGTTCTATGTGTAAAGACAGCTTTTTTAACTTCATGGTTATGTCCAAAGTTCATTAAACTAGTATGTTAAAATTTCTGGTAGGCTTTTTTTTCTTTTTTGGTACACATACACGCATGCAAGATATATTTAAAGCTATCTTAAAAATATTCACAATTGTATTTTTGTTAATTTTGAGTTATTCCCTTATAATAAATTCCCTAAAGGAGGATTGCTATGCTAATGAGCATTGGTACATTTAATGTTTATAGATAAGTATATATAAAGATAAATATCCATTGTCAGCATCGTCGAGTGGATTCCAATTTATAGCAACCCTATAGGAGAGAGTAGAAATGCCTCATAGGGCTTCCAAGGCTGTAATCTTTACAGAAGCAGACTGCCACGTCTTTCTCCCTTGGAGTGGCTAGTGGGTTTGAACCGCCAACCTTCTGGTTAGCAGCGAAGTGTTTAACCATTGCTCCACCAGGGCTACTTAAAGATAAATAGATAAAGTTATACATAGAATTATTAGTCAATGGGTAGTTTTTTCTGTATTGAAGTTTTAAAAGATTCAGAAAGAATAAATGACATCTTGACATCATTTTTTTTCTTCTATCATAGATATCTAAGAAGAGATCCACCATTAGTTAAAGTTTTTCTTGATTTCTGAGTATCTTATGGCAATTTATTTGTATAACTCCTATTAAGCCTCCTAAAATGGAGGGTTCTAATACATTACTGCTGTTAGAATAACCTAACATATATCTGAATCACTACTCAGCCATGATTTTGTTTTTCACAAAATGATTTATTTAACAAGTTGCTCATTCAGAGGAAGTTGCTCTTTATTTTATTTTTAGTTGTTATATTTCTGTTACCATTACTCGTATGAAAATACTTTGAAATTGAGTCATTTACAAAGTTATTGTAAAATCTTTTTTACCATGAGAGTATTCTAATAAGTAGCTTAGATGAGAGGCTATTTAGCTTAATTGAAGGACCACTGAATGGAGTTAAAATGTGGATTCTAAACTTAGCTCCACCTAAAATGTGGTATGTGACCAGCATCAAGTCACTTTGCTCTCTGCACTTTGCCTTATACATATGCAAAATGAGTGAGTTGGTCTACCATAGTGATGGAAATATGGATTGAAATTCATGAAAATAGTAATGTATAGAAGTTGCACTATTTTTTCATTCAAAATTAAAATAGATTTACTTAGGACCATAGGGAAAATGGGAAACCCTGGTGGTACAGTGGTTAAGAGTCTGGCTGCTTACCAAAAGCTCGGCAGTTCAAATCCACCAGGTGCTCCTTGGAAACCCTATGGGGCAGTTCTGCTCTGTCCATAGGGTTGCTATGACTCTATTTTAAATAGCGAAAATGTGTGTTCTTTTGTATTAGATTATTTGCTTTGTTAATACAAGAATGTCAACTTAAAAAAAAAAAAAAAAAGAATGCCAGCTGAAAAAAAAAGTAACATTGTGTTAGCTAATGTGTTAGTTATATTTTCCAAATATGGATGCAGCAATATTTCTTATTCATCATACTCTTCTACAATGTTACCTTGGCACTCTTCCCATGGAGAAATTGGTTATATAACACTTTTCCTTGAATCTGGTTGGGCTTCTGACTGCTTTGACTAATGGAGTACGGTGGGAATGACGCTATGTAACTTCAAAGGTTGACTCAGGAAAGCCAATTCACCTTCTAGAACACATGCTTTTAGAGCCAACTAAGTAGTCGAACTTCTCTGAGGCCTCCATGTCACATGGATAGGCCATTTGTAGGTTCTCTGGTTTATAGCTCCAACTGAGATCCCAGTCAACAGCAAAATATGTGAGTTAAGACACCTTCAAATATTCCCAGCCCCCAAATATTGAGACCCCAGACATTGTGATGCAGAGACAATCCATGCCCAATGTGCTTCATCCAAATAGCTCACTCAGAGAATTCATGAGCATAGTAAAATGGTTTTTTTATGGCATTAAGTCCTGGGGTATTTTATTAAGCAGAAATTTAGTACTTAGAAGTAGGGTACTGTCATAACCAAACCTAAACATGTGATACTGGCTTTGGGACCAGAGAGAAACAGGAAAAGCCTTAAGTACACCTTTGGTGAAAGCTAGAAGGGTCTGAATTGGTGAAAGCTTGGATGAAGGGGAAGAAAACGTTATAAAAAGTTATTTAAAAAAGGAAACTTTATGAAGTTGTAAAAAAATTAAGTAAAATTGTCACCTGCGGTAATGTGGAAAATAAGAAATAAGAAATGTACATAACGTACTTGATAATATAGTGAAGGATATTTCCAGATGGAGCTTTGAAGATGCCATCTGGCTTTTTCTATAATAAAACCAGACAATTGAGGAAGACCATCAGTGAGATGGATTGACACAGTGGCTGCAACAATGAGCTTAAGCATAAGAAGCATTATGAGGATGGTGAAGGATAGGGCAGTGTTTCGTTCTGTTGTACATAGGCTGGATCTGAGTTAGAACTGACTCAATGGTAACTAAAAACAACAGCAACAATTCCAAATTGCAACACAGAATGGATGAAAAAATAAACTATTCAGTTATCAAGTATAATTTGAAGGAAATATGAAGAGCCTAGAATAGTCTTTTGAGACAGCAATAGGTCCTCAAGGTAAGAAAGGTCCTTGGGGCCAAAGTCAAATCCAGGATGGAGATGTAAGATCTGTTATTCAGATCTCAAAAAAATATGAGGTGATATTTCATAGCATCTTTCAGAAAGACAAAACACATATGTAATGATCTTAAGGGCATATTCTGATGATCCATTCCATTAAAAAAACAAAAAACAGAATTCCGGCAAAATGGCACTCTAGGCAGAAGCACCACGCCGTCCCTCCACAGCAAAGATCCAAAAAACTAAGCCAGACAGAGAATACAACAATCCTGAAACCCTAAAACATCAACTGAAGAGATAAAGAACTCAGCCAAGCACCAAATGGAGTGAGAAAACTGACAGAGAATGGAGAGCGAGGAGAGATTCAT
>NW_004443950.1:6070068-6101775 GCF_000243295.1 Trichechus manatus latirostris
GTTGTGGGGTTGTTAACCAATGTCATAAAACAACATGTGTACTACTGTTTCATGAGAAACTATTTGTTCTGTAAGCCTTCACCTGAAGTATAATAAAATATAAAAAAACAACAGCAACAAAAAAACAAAACCAGGCTTATTTAGGCTTAAGGAAAGAGCAATCCTTACCCCAAGCTTACAGTTTACATTTGTAGCCACACAGGGACAAGCTCAACTTCTCCATGTCTTAATTCCAAATTCTGAATGTGGAAATGGTCCAACAATATTATTAACATCGCATACAAGTAAAATTTTGCCGAAGATCATTCATAGAGGTTGCAGTAGTACATTGACAGAGAACTTCCAGAAATTCAAGCTAGATTCAGAAGAGGATGTGGAATGAGGGATATCATTGCTGATGTCAGATGGATATTGGCTGAAAGCAGAGAATACCAGAAAGATGTTTACCTGTGTTTTATTGACTATGCAAAGGCATTAGATTCTGTGGATCATAACAAATTATGGATAACATTGTGAAGAATGAGAATTACGGAGCACTTACTTGTGATCATGAGGAACATGTACATAGACCAAGAGGCAGTGATTCCAACAGAACAAGCAGATAGTGTGTGGTTTAAAGTCAGAAAAGGTGTGTGTCACGGTTGTATTCTTTCACCATACTTATTCAGTCTGTATGCTGAACAAATAATCCCAGAAGCTCAACTATATGAAGAAGAATGGGGCATCAGGATTGAAGGAACACTCATTAACAACCTGTGATATGCAGATGACACAACATTGCTTGCTGAGAGTGAAGAGGACTTGAAGCACTTACCGATGAAGATCAAAGACTACAGCCTTCAGTATGGAAAACATTTCAACATAAAGAAAATAAAAATCCTCACAACCAGACCAATAAGCAACATCATGATAAACAGAGAAAAAATTGAAGTTGTAAAGGATTTCGTTTTACTTGGATCCACAATCAACACCCATGGAAGCAGCAGTCAAGAAATCAAAAGACGCATTGCATTGTGCAAATTTGCTGCAAAAGACCTATTTAAAGTGTTAAAAAGCAAAGATGTCACTTTAAGGATTAAGGTATGCCTGACCCAAGTCATGGTGTTTTCAATCATTTCATATGAATGCGAAAGCTAGACAATGAATAAAGAAGACTGAAGAAGAATTGATGCCTTTGAATTACGGTATTGGCAAAGAATATTGAATATATCATGGACTGTCAGAAGAATGAACAAATCTGTCTTGGAAGTACAGCCAGAATGCTTCTTAGAAGCAGTGATGGCAAGACTTTGTCTCACATACTTTGGACATGTTATCAGGAGGGCCCAGCCCCTGGAGAAGGACATCATGCTTGGTAAAGTAGAGGGTCAGCAAAAAAGAGGAAGACCCTCAACAAGATGGATTGTCACAGTGGCTGCAATAATGAGCTCAAGCATAACAACCATTATGAAGATGGCACAGGACCAGACAGTGTTTCATTCTGTTGTACACAGGGTCGCTGTGAGTCAGAACAGACTCGACAGCATCTAACAACAACAATTCCAAGTTGCAAGCAAGAGTGGGCCACATGTTCAAAACACCCAAGAAACCTATGGCCAGAGGTTGGACATCTCCAACATATTGTCAGATAACCACTCCTAAGGAAGAGGCTGAAGTGAGTAGCTCCTAGAGAAAAAGTCCTCTTAGCTTTTGGACTGGTCAGACACCACAAAAAAAAAAGAAGTGTACTTAAAAAACTACACAAACACACAAGGACAGTTGAAAGAATGTTGTACTTTGCAGTGAGTTCTGTTTATGTTTATACTATATATATGCATATGTATGTATATAAATACGTGTCTATATATATATATATGTATTTTCTCTGGAAACCCTGGTGGCATAATGGTTAAGAGCTATGGCTCCTAACCAAAAGGTTGGCAGTTTGAATCCACCAGGCACTCCTTGGAAACCCTGTGGGGCAGTTCTACCATTGGAATCGACTTAACGGCAACGGGTGTGTGTGGTGTATGTATGTTCTCTAGTGTATAGTTCTTGATTCCCGTTGTCACTCAGAAGAATTCTTTTGATAGTCCTGCTTAACATATACAACGATTTGCCTTATCAGGCAATATCCCATCTAAATCACAGTAACATTAACAATCTTACAAATACATGATCCTGTGTTGCACAGCCACGCACTGGGAGACTTTAGCCGACCCCAGCTATGAGGAGATCCCTGGAAATAAATGACTTTGTTTAGATAAACACAACAGTGTTTCTTATTGAGTAATACTGGGGAGAGATTATTACTACGTTTAATAAAGTAACCACAATCCAGTAGAAATTAATAAGGTGCATTTCAGAAAAGATGCTGCTTAAAAATAAAAGATACACAGCCTGACTTTGATTGTCCCCAAGGATAGAACTCAGAACCTTGTGGTATTTGAGACAAGTGCTTGAATGCTGTCTCTTTCTATTATAATAACATTGCCTATTTCCTTGGGAGAGTTCCTACTGAAATAATGTATTTCAAAGAGAGAGTGTGCCTTTCACTTTCAAATTTGAATGTGGAATTATAAGCTGTTATACATTTTATACCACTGCCAGAGAACCACAATTGTCTCTATTGCAATTTTCCAAGGAAATGGAGTCACTGTCCCCTGTACATGATGGCATTGTAAAACTGTCAGGCTGGAAGCGCTCCTCTGAGGAAACAGACATTTACAGTATGACCCAGCAGCTGTTACTGGACTCTCCTGGCAGTAATATTTACAGTACATACTCCATTTCAGGTATTGTCAATGTCAGTCATGCTGCAAATTCAGTGTCATCATCGTTATTGAAGCTAATGGTTAAGTGAATACGAACGAAATTGCTGTTTTTGTCATAATCGGATAGAATAGCATAGCATACTCATCTACTCAGTGTGAGGGCAGCCTCCTCCCCAGAGTAACAGTGCTGAAAGCATTTTGTCTCTTAGAATGGTGTGCTTTTCATGCTTCTGGCCACACTCGGGAATGTTGCCATCCCAGGAGATTCGGGACACAGCATCAAGTGCCCTCGAAAATGAGGAATGTCACCCTCAGTAGAAGTTCAAATGCCACAAGTGTCAAGCCTTTAAAATGCAGGCACATTTCCACTTGCATTATATGAAATTTCAGTGTGCATGTTTGCACAAATGTCACATATAAGTAAAAGCTAAAGTTTAAAAAAAAAGCTTACAACCCACTGAGCTGTGCTTGGGGTGAAGGTTAGTGCAACACAAGTGAATTGAGACTCCCGATGCCACTTTGCAGTCACCAAGCTAGCTCTTGCCTGATTTATGCTGGGATTCTGACCTCTTGAATCTTGGTGCTATGTTAGACTATGTCTGGTATTTTACATATTTCCTCTCCTTCTTGTCCCTTTGATGGTCACGCTACTTTCTCTCAACATCCACCTTTTAAAATCATGACTCTGATGACTGGACAAAACCCAGTAGGAAGCTTTTTGTCAGTGAAGTGGGGAGAGAAACAGCAATACTCATGAAGGAAGTAAAAAATAGTCTTTGCATCATAAGACAGAGTATGGGCTCAATATTCACCTTTCTTTCTGTCTCTCTTCTGCTCATTCTCTCTCTCCTGCCCTTCATCTTTCCTTTCTCTTCCGTACATGCTTTCCCCTTTTATCTCTTGTTTATACAACTTAAAATTTACTAACAGTGCCTGACTCAGAGGAGGTATGTCCACATACTTATTTGCTGAATCAAGCAAGCATAAGAGAAAAACAATACCATCAGTTTATTTTCTTGATCTCTGCCTTTATTGTCCCTTCAAAATACTAAAAACCACCATTACTTGCATGGCCCACTCTCAAAACTAATTTCACTGTCACTTCAGTCACTCTAAGGGAGCCATGTCTTTCTCTCAAGCATTGTCTCAAGGAACAAGTTAGAATAAGTGCTACAAAGAGAAGCGAACTTGAGATTACCAACTGTAAACCTATACCTTTATTAGGAGAGAAAAAAAAAAGATGTGGAAACCAACATAAACTGAACAAATGTAATGGATAACTAAAAAAAGAAAATTAAACCCATTGCCATCAAGTCAATTTCAACTCATAGCAACCCTATAGGACAGAGTAGAACTGCACAAAGAGTTTCCAAGGCTGTAATCTTTTCAGAAGCATACTGCCACATCTTTTTCATGCAGAAAGGATGGTGGGTTCGAACTGCTAACCTTTCGGTTAACAGCCAAGCTCTTTAACCACTGTGCCACCAGGACTCCTTTTAGTGCCTAACCAACCAGAATTTTTTAAAAATCTACTATCTAAGATCAGCCTCCATGCTTTTCTAAAAGAAAGCAAATTTTGACTAAAAAAGTTGAAAATATAAAATCTTACATAAAATGATGACCCTCTTAAAAATCACCATTTGGCTCTATTATTTCCCTGTCAGCAATTTGATGACCACTCAAGCCAGGTCCCAAGGTCATAACTTCTAGGTCCCTGAAGCTTTGCCTGAGCCTCTCCAGCCTGAATAAAGGGAGGAGATATGGTGAAACAGGGAAAGCATGGACTTTTTTTTCTAAATTAATTTTTTTAATCTAAGCTGTGTGACCTCAGCAAACACGAGTGGTGGTTGTAAAGGATAGCACATATGAAATCGGAAAATTAGGGGGTATAGTGCCTAACCTATGGGAGTGGCACTGTATTTGTCATCTCTCTGGTCTACTCTACCCTCAGAAAACTACATATATCTTGTACATCATCCATGCTACTGGGATTTGTTATGGATCTTTGTGTCCTCATAGAATCCAAGCTCTCCTCCTCTCTCACAGTGCCTAGAATATAGCCTTAATAAAAACTAAAAAAAAAAAAAAAAAAAAAACCAAACTCACTGTCAAGTCGATTCTTGATGACCCTAGAGAACAGAATAGAACTGCCCCATAGGGTTTCCAAGGAGTGGCTGGTGGATGTGAACTGCCGACCTTTTGGTTAGCAGCCATATCACTTAACCACTGCGCCACCAGGGCTCCTTAATAACAACTAACATTTGTTCATAAGTGTGTGTGTGTGCACCAGACATGTTACTAAATGCTTTCTTTGCATCATCTTAATCAATATTTTCAACATCGCTCAAGGAAAGCACAATTAAATTCCAAGAAGAAATTTTCAGTCCTGGGGTTATATCAGATTCCCCAGGTCACACAGTTGGTGAGGGGAGTAGCCCAAATGTGTACCTTGAATACAATCCCAGTATCAACTACACTGCCTTCTGCTCTGGAGGAGTGTAATTATTCTTTGACAGTCAAATTACAAAGAGTCATAATAAAACCAATGGCAATGTATGACCCTAGGAAACAGAAGTAATGCAATGTGTTTCTACTAACTTAATTTCAGAGTAATTCTGCTGAAAACGGCACACAAAGAACATCTTTTTTTGCATTTTACTGAAATCTGAACGCAACTAACCTAAGATTACCTGATCGATGGTGTAGACACAGTCTTATGTGTAGTGAGAGAGAAGATGGAAGCTTGTGGCATCTCATCAACTATCTGATTTCCTACATTAAGCAGCACAAAGTGATTAGGGAGAAAAAGCACTTTACCGTTCAGTATAGGGGAAGCTGCTTGATTTTATTTCTGGAGAAATTAGCTCCTTCTTACTCCTTTTTTCTCTTTAAGAAAATAGAAGGGGAGAAAAAGCACTATGTTGATAGGCATCATAAGAAGTCTGTGACATAAAATGAAACAAGCACTGAGTTTAAATTCTACATAATGTGACAGTTTCGTGTGTCAGTTTTAACAAAAATGACAACTGATGTTCAACATGTGTTTGTGCTGAGACATGCTTGGGATAAACACTCACCTGCACCGTCTTTTTGGGTCCTCATCACCACACTCTGAGAATGCCTATGATTGTTTTTCATCTGAGGAAATAGAGGCACACGTGATAAAGTACATGCCCAAAGTCACACCATTAGTGGTGAAGCTGAGATTTTTATCCAGAAAGTTTAATCCCAGAGTTTCTTTTGGCAATCCCTGTATTAAATCAACAGAGAAATATCACCAGAATAGAAATAGAAGCAGAGAGGAGCACTATCAGTCTAAAAGACAGCAAGAGAGTGTCATCCAGTGGCTTAAAGGACCTCCATGTAGATAAGGGTATTTAACTGCCTGTGGTTTCCTATAGGAAGCATTTTTATAATACATAGTGCTTATTACATTGAATTGCTTTAATATATTAGAACCATTTGAAATGGCTTTCTTAAGAGGTAATGAGCCCCTTGTCCGCAGACATGTTCTAGGATAGTGGATGACACTGAATGTTCCAAATATGATTCCATACAGAGACAATGTTGTTCATTCCTCCCTAGTGCTCCTTTTCTAATCAAGCCTTCTCTAGATTTCTGCATAAACAAACCCTACCCATTGATACCTCTACTCTCTCTCTCCAACAGATGACTCTTTCCTGGTGAAACTTACAGCAAGTGCTATTTGGTGAGAAAATCTGGCTTCCTAAAATCAGAGTATTCCATCAATTCCTGGAGCTTTGTTTTTCACCAATGCCGTTGGTTCTTGATCATATGCTACCTCCTGAAATGGTTGAATGCCTGCCAATCCTTTTTGGTACAGTGACTCTGTGTATTCCTTCTACCTTCTTTGGATGCTTCCTGCATCATTCAACCCCTATATGTCTGTCAGTTTGTCGTATTGTGGGGGCTTTGCATGTTGCCGTGAGGCTGGAAGCTATGCCACCGGTATTCAAATATCAGCTGGGTCATCCATATTTTCAATATTTTCCCAGTAGAATCCTTCAATATTGCAACTCGAGGCTTCAATTTTTATTTCAGGTCTTTCAGCTTGAGAACTGTCAAGCATGTTCTACTCTTTGGGTTTTCGGACTCCAGATCATTGCACATTTCATTATAATACTTTGTTTTCTCAAGCAGCCCTTTGAAATCTTCTGTTCGCCTCTTCTACATCATCATTTATTCCTTTCACTTTAGCTGCTCTATGTTCTAGAGCAAGTTTCAGAGTCTCTTCTGACATGCATTTTGATCTTTTCTTTCTTTCCTGTCTTTCTTATGGCCTCTTGTTTTCTTCATGTATGATGTCTTTCCACAATTCGTCTGGTCTTCTGTCATTAGCATTCAATGTGTCAAATCTATTCTTGAGATAGTCTCTAAATTCAAGTGGGATATACTCAAGGTAGTATTTTGGCTCTCATGGACTTGCTCTAATTTTCTTCAGCTTTAATTTGAATTTGCATACGAGTAATTGATGGTCTGTTCCGAAGTCAGCCCCTGTCCTTGTTCTGACTGATGATATTGAGCTTCTCCATCATCTCTTTCCAAAGATGTAGTCGATTTGATTCCTGTATATTCCATCTAGTGAGGTCCACATGTATAGCCACTGTTTATGTTGTTGAAAGGGTATTTGCAATGAAGAAGTCAATGGTCTTGCAAAATTCTATCATGCAATCACTGCTATCATTTCTATCACCAAGGCCATATTTTCCAACTACTGATCCTTCTTCTGTGTTTCCAACTTTCACATTCCAATCACCAGTAATTATCAATGCATCTTGATTGCATGTTCAATCAATTTCAGACTGCAGAAGTTGGTAAAAATCTTCAATTTCTTCATCTTTGGCCTTAGTGGTTGGTGCGTAAATTTGAATAATAGTCATATTAACTAGTCCTCCTTATAGTCGTGTGGATATTATCCTGTTACTGGCAGCGTTGTACTTCAGGATAGATCTTGAAATGTTCTTTTTGACCATGAATGCAATGCCATTCCTCTTCAATTTGTCATTCCTTGCATAGTAGACCAGGTGATTGTCTGATTAAAATGGCCAATAACAGTCCATTTCAGTTCACTAATGCCTAGGATATTGATGTTTATGCTTTCTGTTTCATTTCTGACAACTTCCAATTTCCCTAGACTCATACTTGGTACATTTACATTCTAATTATTAACGGATGTTTTCAGCTGTTTCTTCTCATTTTGAACTGTGCCACATCAGCAAATAAAGATCCCAAAAGCTTGACTGCATCTGTGTCATTAAGGTCAACTCTACTTCAAGGAGGCAGCTCTTCGCAGTCATATTTTGAGTGCCTTCCAACCTGAAGGGCTTGTTTTCCACATTATATCAGACAATATTCTGCTGATATTCATAAATTTTTCACTAGCCAATTTTTTCAGAAGTAGACCTTCAGGTCCTTCTTCCTAGTCAGTCTTACTCTGGAAGCTCTGCTGAAACCTATCCACTAAGGGTGACCCTGCTGATATTTGAAATACAGGTGGCAAAGCTTCCAGTATCATAGCAACATGCAAGCCACCACAGTATGACAAGCATTTAAGTGAAAAGATGCATTGCTGGAGGTCCTCACTTGTCTATGCCAAGAAATTTGGAAGACAACTGCCTGGCCGACTGACAGGAAGAGATCTATATTTATACCCATTCCAAAGAAAAGTGATCCAAGAGAATGCGGAAATTATCGAACAATATCATTATTATCACACGCGAGTAAAATTATGCTGAAAATTATTCAAAAGCGGTTGCAGCAGTACATCGACAGGGAACTGCCAGAATTCAAGCCAGATTCAGAAGAGGGATATCATTGATGATGTGAGAAGGATAATGGCTGAAAGCAGGGAATAGTAGAAAGATATTTATCTGTGTTTTAATGACTATTCAAAGGCATTCAGCTGTGTGGATCACAACAAATTATGTTAACATTGAGAATGGGAATCTCCAAACACTTACTGGTGCTCATGAGGAATCTGTATATTGACCAAGAGGCAGTCGTTCAAAGAGAACAAGCAGATACTGCGTGGTTTAAAGTCAGGAAAGGTGCGTGTCAGGGATGTATCCTTTCACCATAGTTATTCAAACTATATGCTGAGCAAATAACCTGAGAAGCTGGACTATATGGAGAAGAATGGGGTATCAGGATAGGCAGAATATTCATTAACAACCTGTGATATGCAGATGACACAACCTTGCTTGCTGAAAATGAAGATGACTTCAAGCACTTACTGATGAAGATCAAGGAATACAGCCATCATTATGAATTTCACCTCAACATAAAGAAAACAAAAATTCTCACAACGGGACCAATAAGCAACATCATGAAAAAATGGAAAAAATTTTGAAGTTGTCAAGGATTTCATTTTACTTGGATCCACAATCAATGCCCATGCAAGCAGCAGTCAAGATATCAAATGATGTATTGCACTGGGCAAATCTGCTGCAAAAGAGCTCTTTAAAGTGTTAAAAAAGCAAAGATGTCACTTTGAGAACTACGGTGTGCCTGACCCAAGCCATGGTATTTTCAACCACCACATACACATATGAAAGCTGGACAATGAATAAGGAAGACTGAAGAAGAATTGATGCCTTTGAATTATTGTGTTGGTGAAGAATACTGAATGTACCATGGACTGCCAAAAGAATGAACAAAACTGTCTTGGAAGAAATACAGCCGAAATGCTCCTTGGAAGCAAGGATGGTGAGATTTCGTCTCACTAACTTTGGACATGTTATCAGGAGGGACCAGTCCCTGGAGAAGGACATCATGCTTGGTAAAGTAGAGCGTCAGCAAAAAACAGGAAGACCCTCAAGGAGATGGATTGACCCTGTGGCTGCAACAATGGACTCAAGCATAACAATGATTGTGAGGGTGGCACAGAATGGAACAGTGTTTTGTTTTGTTGCACATAGGGTCACCATGAGTCAGAACCAACTTGATGGCACCTAACATCAACAACAGAATCACAGAGCATCTCTCTCTCCAGCCAAACCCTGGTTCGCCCCTTCCATCTCTGTTACCCATCTCTCAGGACCTGAGTGCAGTGTCATCTTGTTATGGATTGAACTGTGGCCCCCAAAATGTGTGTCATAAATCCTAACCCCTATGCTTGTGATTGTAATCCAGTTTGGGAATAAGATTTTCTTTTGTTAGTGAAGCCATATCAGAGTAGGGTGTGTTTTAAGTCAAGCGCATTTGAGATATAAAATGAGCAGATTAGGCACAGAGAAGCAAGCAGAGATGGGGGAAGATAGATGCCATGCCACATGAAAATTGCCAAGAAACTGAGGAACAGAAGCTGAAAAGAAACAAGGACCTTTCCCCAGAGCCAACAGAGAGAGACAGCCTTCCCCTAGAGCCAGTGCCCTGATTTCGGACTACTAGCCTCCTAATCTGTGAGAAAATAACTTTCTGTTTGTTAAAGCCACCCACTTGTGATATTTCTGTTATAGCTGCACTAGAGAACTAAGGCACATCTCCTTCAGTTATTCTTCACCAAGCTCCTTGGCCAATGTCTCTGAGCTACAAAAGGACCCCATTTCCCCCTCACTGAAACATTATATATTACCCTTTTTGCTATTCTGGCTAGTTTGATTTTGCCATACTGATGAAATTACAAATCCATAGAGAACAGGAGGTGTGGACAAATTAGTGCAGTGGTTTTCAAACTTCTATTCAAACACAAAAGTATACAGAATTCTGATACAGAAAGTAGATGGAGGTAGAGAGGCTGTGGTGAAAATCAGAGTACAGTCTGCAAAGCTCAGTTTATCCAGTTTCTCTGCTCTCTCCTACGTCCTTTCCAAGAAACTCCAGTGTAAGAAAAGAGCCCGGGCCAAACACTAACTTACTAGTTGACAACAGGTGAGTTCCCACTTATCTGGGTTTACTTGCCTCCTCTTTGGGGATAATATATCAACCTCAAAAGTTGTGTTGAACAGCCACCATAGATGGATCCTAATCTAAAGGGAGAAAAATGGGGAATGCAACTTCAAGTTCATAAAGATTCTAGACTTACTGGACCCACTGAGACTGGAGGAACCCATAAAACTATTGCCCTGAGATATTCTTTAAACCTTTAACCAGAACTATCCACTGAAGCCATCTTTAGTCTAACCAACAGTTTAGTTCAATTAGTAAGGAACTTATGTCTGGAATATTACACTCCTGTAAATTATTATATATATGAGACCAAATTGACATCAGTAAATCTACAGTATAGATAAGAAGATGGAATAAGAAGAATTGATGGAATAATTTGAGTAGAAATAGCGAGATGATTGACCTAAAGTGGAGAATGTAACCAGAATCACTGAACTGTATGTGTAGAAATTATTTAATAGGTACATATGTTGCTCTGTATATTTTCACCAAGAATAAAATAAATGTTATTAATTTTTTTAAAAAAGAATTTTGTTGAGTCTTTGAGGAGATAAACAACCTGTGAGGAGATAAACAACTCGTCACGTTTCACTTTTTTCTGTTAATCTTTGGCCGTCTCTTCTCCAGCCTCTCTTTTTTACATTTCCTCTATTATTTCTGGTCTCCCCTTTCCATAATGTCTACCATAATGCCATGTCTAGGGTAGGCACCCAATGTATATTTCTTCCTTTCTTGTTCCATTTCCTCAGGAGCAAAGATACTTTCTTAATATGTTATAATTACAGGTAAGTGCAGTACGAGGCATACTGAGAAAATAATATAGCAGTCACCATGTTGGTGTTGCTGGACATATATTTATGGAACTATTTCTTATGTATGGAAATAGAGTTTGCATATTCATGGAGTATGTTTTCCGTTCCACAATACCACACTAGGCAATATATTACATCTTCCAGCCTACTTGATATTCATTGCTAATAAAGTCTCGTAGAAATAAAGCTATATGGTAATAGAATGGCAGCTTTTTATTACAGAGATGTTTATATTATGTTAATTTATGATTTAGATGATTTACGCTAATAAGTGTAATTTCTTAATATAAACAAAACTATACTCAAATTTCAAAATGCCTTTACCTCTGGCTGGAAAATTTACGCACTTCACAGTTTTATTAAATATATTCTGTGGAGATAAAACACATTTTTTACATAACAATCACCTCCAGCTTTTCCAAGGGGAATTTGATAGCATAAAACAGCTGCACATCTGTAATTGTTTTGCCACCTGTTCTACGGAAGTAAAGGTTCTGTTACCTACAGTGGTGACTAGATGATGTTTTCTCACATTTTAAGGTCATAGATTCCTCTACCTTCATCTTTTGATACGCATGGGGAGAGGAGGCTTGAGGGAGTTGATTTTCCAAGGTTTGATTAGAAATTTTCCAGAAGATAGGAATTAAATAGGGATTTGCTTAAAATCATCCAGAAGACTGGATAAGAGGAGACAGCCACCATCTGTGATGAGGTTTAATTTCTAATTTCTAAAGAGCAGTTATTTTAGTTTAATTTAATTCAGAAAAATAAACACAATGGTTGAGTTCAAAAGGAACAGAAGCCTTTCTTTCATTTAGGAAAAAATATACGAGGATGTGACAATGTTGTTTAAATTATGATTGATCTAACTCACTCCATCTCTGTCTCTCTCTTGCTCTCTTACATGCACACGTGCACACATACATAGAATGTTCTATGAAACCACCTGTGCTGATCCATTAACTAATGGATGCATGTTAAAGCACATTGATACAAATTCCTCTGAAAAGATCATAAAGGTGGTATCTTTTGACTTTATTCTGAGAAAATTCTGTCAGCTTTGCCAAATCACCAAAGCACCCAAATCCACAGGTCATGCTATCAATGGAGCTGACTGTGTTTTTACCAACAACACTACTTTTGAGTGTCTTTAAGTGATATTAGTGAAATTTACTCACTACAAAAACGCTTGGTGTTGAATTCTCATGGCAGAGAAATCAAAGATTAGCCAAAGAGAGGGAATCCTGAAATCTTAGAAAACATTTTTTTTAAATACGTTTTTATATATGTGAAGTCTTAGGAAATTCCATTTTCGGTCTTTAGTTTTATCTCATGACTTAAGCCATGATTTTGTTTCTTCAATGTGTAGTTACACATAGAACAAACTAAATACAATATACATTAAATATAATATTTCTTCTGAAAAAGTTTCTTGAGCCAAGGAAGGGGAAAAGGGTAGGCAAAAGGGGACTGATTTGAAATAGCTTTTTAGGATATATAAAGAGCATGAAATAGCAAAAATGTAGTCTAGAATGAGTCTCAAGTTTCTGCCTAGATTGATGAGTGGATAATAGTAGAAATCAGATCTGTAGGGATGAAATCTGTTTTAGGGAGTAGGAAAGAAGAGCAATCCAATTTCAGCTGCAGTAAGTTGAGATTCTTGCATAGGGCATCCACAAGGAATAAGTAGCCCAGCATGGAGCTAAAGTGCTTTTCATTAGGGGCAGCATTGTACTAAATCAGTGGTATAGTGGATAGGAGCTCAGCTGCTAACCAATTGGCAGTTCAAATCCACCAGCAGCTCCTTGAGAACCCTATGGGGAAGTTCTACTCTCTCCTATAGGGTTGCTATGAGTCAAAATTGACTTGATGGCAATGGGTTTGGTTTTTGGTTTGATCCCCTGAGGACATTTGGCAATGATTGGTGATGTTTTGGCCTGGTAAGCATGGAGGATGGGGTGGGGGTTGCTATCGGTGTCTAGGTGGGAGAGCCCAGAGATTCTGCTAAACATCCTACAATGTACAGGACAGCCTCCTCACCCAGCAAAGAATTTTGTCATTGTATGCCATCAAGTCCGTTGTGACTCATGGCAACTCTATATGACAGGGTACAACTGCCCCATAGCATTTCTTTGGCTGTAATCTTTACAAAAGCGATCACCATGTCTTTTCTCCCACAGAGTGGCTCTTGGGTGAAAACTGCTGACCTTTTGTTTAGCAGCTGAGTGTTTAACCATTGCACCACTAGGGCCCCTTAACTAAGAATTATCCAGCTCCAGATGCCAAGGTAGAGAAACTGTACCTTGGATGATGGAGGAAGACTGAATAAGCTGATGTGCTTATGCATGAAGTGCTACAATCCAGTAGAGGGGATATAAGAGTCTACATAATAAAAACCTCATGTGGAGAATAAAACATTACAGAAGTTCAAGGATGTTCAAAGACTATATAAGAATGGTATAAAAAAAAAAACTCAGCACTATATCTACAGAAACTCAGTGATGTAGAATTATTAGTCCTATTTCACGCATAGAATAACAAAGGCTTAAGGAGTAACTTTTCCAAGTTTACATAGCTAGTTAGTAAACATCTGAGGAGAATTTTCAACTTAGTTGTCTTTGATTCCACAGCCAATTCACTGTTCTGTCTACCATACTAAGAAATAAAAGCTATTATAATTGAGTGATAAGTGATCCTTCCAACAATGATTGAGGGCTTCCTGCCGTCCTCGAATATTTAATGTTGAAAACTGTGCTGTGCTGATCGACAGCCCATATTTAGGGAATCAGCAGAGAACAGCTGTAAATATTATAATTGTGACAATGCTTCTGGGCTCCACACAGTCGCTACTTAACACCATGAACAACCTCAGAAATGGGTGAGATTATAGACAGTCAACAGTATAGCATGCTGTGTCTCCAAACGGAAGAAAAAAAAAGTCAAGTTTCTTTCAGAAACATAAATCTGGGAGTTCATTCTTTGCTTTGATTATTGCTTTGCATAGCTTTTAAAAACTCTTGGAAACTATTTTGAGAATTACCTTTATTATGCTGAAGCTGCAAATAAGAGCTCAGAAAAGAGTATATAAGTATACTGTAAAATGGTTAAGTGCTCAGCTGCTAACTGAAGGGTTGGCAGTTTGAACCCACCAGTGGCTCTGAGGGAGAAAAGACCTGCCGATCTGCTCCCATGAAGATTTGCAGCCTAGAAAACACTATGGGGCAGTTCTACTCTGTCCTACAGGGTTGCTATGAGTCAGAATCAACTTGACTGCACACATCAACAACATAGTACAAAAGGACATCCAAACACTGGAGACAATAGCTGCATTAGGGCCCCTGCTCCACAAATATATTAGCTCTTTGACCTTGGTAAAGTCATTTATTATTTTCAGGACTCAGCTTATCAACTGCAAATTATTTAAGTAGTTAATAATAATTTGTTGCTCCAGCTGGAAATAATTCTATGATCCTTAGAGCTTAAAATCATATTGTGATACTTTAAGCAATACTGAATATCATGCATCTAAGAATTCAACAGATATTTGTTGAAAACCTGCTATTTAATGCACTATTCTAGGCAGATTGGGGTAAATACAAAGCATAAGGCTTGATTCCTGTGCAGGAAAATAAAAAATCTCAAAATATATAATGGCAAAAGTAATATTATTTTACAATATAGGAAGAGAGTGATGTGGCATCAGAAAGATGAAATTCCTTTTATTTGTGGGATCAAGACAAATGCGATTGAATAATGATTTGGAATTTGAATGAGAAGCTTGAAAGCTGGGTACCATGCTCAAAGGTAAAAAGGTCAGGCTTCTTTTCAGATAGGAAGGAACATAGCTCCACCTCCCTAGAAAGGGTTAGGTATCCTGTGTAGTCATTCCCAAAAGGCTTGCGTTGTACCCTTGCTAAAAATGCCAACTTACTTATCTGTTGTTATTGTTGAACATCCACTTTCTTTCTGAATGTTACACAGAGTATGACTTCATTTATTATTACACAAATAATTATAAAGTACTCCATACAGGTACTAGGCTCTGGATATTACTCCATTCAGGTATTTAAATGGGGCTAGGCTCTGGATACTGTCGAATGCATGAAAGAATAAATTTTGATTAACCAGAATAATTTGAAAATAATTTGACTTTCTTTCTTTCTACTGGTTTTCCATTCTAGGTAGGGTCTTACATTGTGGCTGCAAAATGGTGATCCACTATTCTAAACATATAGTGACCTCATTGCTATCTATCAGTTCAAAATGAAAGCATATATTGCTTGATGGAAATAATAAAAGTCCAGAGAGGGCTCTGATGGTCCAGACTAGACTACTTGGCCCATTTCTGCATCAATCATGGTATAAGGAAATGAATAAGGTGACCAACCATCTAAGTCTGCCCGTGAATGACCCAATTTTAGGACTGAAAATCCATGTCTGGTCCTTGGTAATGTAACCTCCACTAGAATTGAAAGTGGGTAATAGAGCAGCACCACCTGAAATGTATGGAAAGGATTTCCCCAAAAAGGATCCACTTGAACATATACGAGATTAAATAAGCTAATATATGTAAATTACTTAGAGTAGTATCTAGCATAATGTATTAAGCACTCAATTAATATTAGTATACACTCTCACACAAATGTACAAAAATTTATCTAACATAAGATGATACATATTACACAATCCATGATTTTTATTTACCTTTAAGAAAAAAAAGAATATTCTGCCATATTCAAAAATGCCAATTTAATTTTGAAACACCATCAATTTTAACACTTTCTCATTTCAGTGATAATTAAGATGTGAATATTGTGTGCAGCTTAGATTCAATAGAATTGTTGAAAGTATATAGTTACATATTACATGTCCTCACTACAAGACTATCATCTGTATTTCTACCTCTGTAATATTCATTTTTTCCTTCTCAAATAATCACTTTTTTTATGTCACCTGCGTTTTAAAATGTTTCCAGAAATTACGAGACATATATTCGAAGCTGAAAAAGATCTTATAAAACACAGATAACATCATGTCACTCAGCTTCTTAACCTCTTCTCAGGGGTTACACTGCCCAGGGAACTACATAAACTCCTTGAAATATCTACCACGGTTTGCATGGTTTGGTTCATATTCACCTGACTTTCTCTCTACATCCTCCTTCTTTCCAGTGCAAGACATTTATTCCTTCCTTAAGGCCTTAGTACTTGTGTTTTCTCTACCAGAGGTACTTATGGCTGGATTCCATCTTTCAGGTGACAGTCACCTTCTTAATGAGACATTCTTTGGCAACCCTACCCTGATCATTCTTTGTCATTTCTCCCAGTGTTAATATCCTCAAAACACTCATTGTTGTTGCTGTTAGTTGCCATTGCATTGATTTCGACTCATGGTGGCCTTTATGTTACAGAGTATGACTGCTTCATAGGAGTTTTTTGGCTGTAATCTTAACGGAAGCACATTGCCAGGCCTTTTCTTTCCAGGTACAACTGGTGAGTTCAAACCACCAACCTTTAGTTTAGCAGTCCAGGGCAAACCATTTGCACCACCTAGGGATCTACAACACTTGTGTTGTTATTATTGTTGGGTGCCGTCAAGTCAATTCTAACTCATAGGAACTCCATGTGACAAAGTAGAACTGTCCCATAAGGTTTTCTTGGCTGTAATCTTTATGGGAGCAGATCACTAGTTTTTTTTTTTTTTTTTTCCCTCTCCCTCGGAGCTGCTGGTGGGTTCAAACCACTGACCTTTCAGTTAGTAGCTGAGTGCTTTAACCATTGAGCTAGCTGGGATCCTTACCAGAGCTCATTTTTGTTGTTATTGTTAGGTGCCATTGAGTCAGTTCCTACTTATAGCAACCCTACAGGACAGAGTAGAACTGCCCCATAGGGTTTCCAAGGAGCGGCTGGTAGATTTGAACTGCTGCCCTTTATTTAGCAGCCAAGCTCTTAACCACTGCACTACCAAGGCTCATAGCCATATGAAATTATCTTGTTCATTTCTCTGTTTGTTACCCCCCAATGTAGAATATAATCTCCACTAGTAGAAGCCACACAAATTCTAGCTCATATCAATGCTTAATAAAAAACCAAACAAAACCCACTGCCATTGAGTTGATTCTGACTCATACTGACCCTCTAGGACAGAGGAGAACTATTCCATAGGGTTTCCAAGGCTGTAAATCTTTACCGAAGCAAACTGCTATGTCTTTATTCAGCGGAAGTCCTGGTGAGTTCAAACCTCAGACCTTTAGGTTAGCAGCTGAGCACTTAACCACTGCACCACGAGGGCTCCTTGACAGGGGCAGATTATCCAATCAGCAAGGTAAGCACAGTACTTACCTTGCTTACCAGGTCATCTGTAGTAAAAAATTTCACAGGGGATGTGGTGAAAGCCACGTTAAAGTTTTCACTACAGATTAGTAAGTAAGCACCAGTAAGCCCGTGCTTACCTTGCTTACTGGGTCATCTGCTCATCAGGGATTGTAAATTTGAAAAGACGCCTTGATTCCATAGGAAGGTGCTGTGGGATTGGGAAAGAGACAGATTCTAGCCATACCTAGAAGCAGAATCTCTGATTTGGTGAAAAATGTGATGTTGTTCACTGCAGATGACCTTGACTTTTGCCTTGACTTTTCATAAGGCAGAGTTTAACAAAATAATTAATTAACTATTTTTTTAATGTGTGTAAATGTTATGCTGGTAACATAGCCTGATAGCCGGAATGAAAAAAAGTTGATAACAGCATATCCTTTTAAAATGATGGCTTAACTAGGCTTGTTCTACTGGCTGTAAAAAATATTACACTTGTGCCTGCTGACACTAAAAATAATATCTGTACTAACAAAGTATAAGATTTTGTAAAAAGGTTAAGAAGAAGCAGGAAGATATAATATTGTTTCCAACTTCCCCAGTTGTTGAAAGAAAGGCCCTGAAAGGCCTTTTAATGTTATTTATTTGGTTTGTATTGTTTTACTGTTGTATTTGCCAGAATGCTGAAAACAAAATAGATAACAACACACGCTTGGCTGTGAGAATGTGATAAACCCACTTACATCTGGAAAGTACATGTGTCTTCCAAAGTTTCCAGAGAGAAATTTAGGACACTTTCCAAATTTGCAATCATTTGGATTTCTCATTTGCTATAAAATTTGGAAACATTGTCATGTAAGGATAGAATTACTTCTGAAGAGTTAGTTTTTATGCTGATAAGCACTAAAACAAACATACAAACAAATGTAAAACAAACAGACAAACAAAAACTTGGATCTACATAAACAAAGACAGAGTGTTAGAGAAGGAATAAATAAAGGTTAAAATAAAATCTTTTATTTTTCTTATTTTTAATTGGTACTTTTAATTTTTCAAAATATTAATAACAATGTATTGGGAGACTATCATTTATGGATAAATGAGATGAATGACAACAATGAAATAAAGGTGGGAAAAAGAACCAGAATACTCTGTTCAAATCTACTAGCCACTCCTTGGAAACACTACGTGGCAGTTCTATTCTCTCCTATAGGTTGCTATGAGTCAGAATCGACTAGACAGCTACAGGTTTGTTTTTTTTTTTGGTTTATGGAGCAGGACAGTGCTATATGAAAATGAGCTTAAATTAGTTGTGTAAGTGTATATTGCAAACTCTAGGGCAACCATAAAAAAAAATTTTTTTTAAAGAATTATTATGGATATGAGAGGAGCTCTGGAGACACAGTGGTTAAAGAGCTTGGCTGCTAACTGAAAGGTCTAAGGAACCAACCAGCTGTTCTGCAGGAGGAAGATGTGGCCATCTGCTTCCGTAAGGATTATAGCCTTGGAAACCCTATAGGGCAATTCTATTCTGTCCTGTAGGGTCACTATGAGTCAGAAACGACTTGATGGCAATGGGT
This sequence comes from Trichechus manatus latirostris, assembly GCF_000243295.1. Classification (NCBI taxonomy): domain Eukaryota; kingdom Metazoa; phylum Chordata; class Mammalia; order Sirenia; family Trichechidae; genus Trichechus; species Trichechus manatus. The sequence continues at coordinate 6,089,433 of NW_004443950.1, forward strand.
TTGGTTTTGGTTTTTGGATTATGGATATGATTAAAAAAAAGAGAGAGAGAAAATGGAATTATAAATTGCTAAATTAAAATGAGAAAAGGTAGAAAATCAAGAGAGGACAAAAACAAGTTCTTGACACATCTAAACTCCCTGAGGGATCAAACTGCTGGGCTGAGGGCTGTGGGGACCATGGTCTTAGGGAACATCTAGCTCAATTGGCATAACATAGTTTATAAAGAAAATGTTTTACATTCTACCTTGGTAAGCAGCATCTGGGGTCTTAAAAGTCTGTGAGCATCCATCTAAGATACTCCACTAGTCTCACCCCTTCAGGAGCAAGGGAGAATGAGGAAAACTAAAAATACATGGGAAAGGTTAGTCCAAAGGACTAATGGACCACAACTACCACAGCCTCTACCAGACTGAGTCCGGTAAAACTAGATGGTGCCTGGCTACCACCACTGACTGCTCTGACAGGGATCACAATAGAGGGTCCCGGACAGAACTGGAGAAAAATGTAGAACAAAATTCTGACTCACAAAAATAGACCAGACTTACTAGCCTGACAGAAACTGGAGAAATCCCAAGAGTATGGCCCTCAGACACCCTTTTAGCTGAGTAGTGAAGTCATTCCTGAGGTTCACACTTCAGCCAAAGATTAGACAGGCCCATAAAACAAAACTAGACTAAAGGGGCACACCAGCCCAGGGGCAAGGACTAGAAGGCAAGAGGGGACAGGAAAGCTGGTAATGGGGAACCCAAGGTCAAGAAGGGAGAGTATTGACATGTAGTGGGGTTGTTAATCAATGTCATAAAACAATATGTGTACTGTTTAATGAGAAGCTAGTTTGTTCTGCAAACCTTCATCTAAAGTACAATATATATATATGTATAAAACAAGTTCTTGACTCCACCATATGCCTTGTTTCTTGTCTCTGCCTCTCCTGAATTTAGCATTTATATTAGGTATCAATATGGCATGCTCTTAATTTGCAATTCCTCCTTAAGGCTTTGTGTTGAATCATTACAACATGACCTTAAACATCTCAGATTTAAAGTTCTTCATTTGAGAAACACAGTGTTTTGCTTTCCAGTTCTTTCCACACTACCTAGTTCTTTCCATCAACTCATGAACTCATCCTTAATGAGTATGGGACTCAAGTTCATGATCTATAGAAGTGGTTTGGATAAAATCAGGCTTTACTCCAGGACATGTCAACGCTCTCCCTTCTCAACTTTGGGTTCCCCATTACCAGCTTTCCTGTCCCCTCCTGCCGTCTAGTCCTTGCCCCTGGGCTGGTGTGTCACTTTAGTCTAGTTTTGTTTTATGGGACTGTCTAATCTTTGGCTAAGGGTGAACCTCAGGAGTGACTCCATTACTCAGCTAAAAGGGTGTCTAGGTGTGTTCTAGAAAACACTGCTCTCATGAAATACTTCACTAAAGGAAATCAGGCTAGAAGGGTGGGGAGAGAGAGAAAAGAAAGTAAATGTGTGTATCACTGAATACAATGTACTCACTCAAATCTTCATGAGGTCCTTAATCATTGGAAAAGAGCTGAGATGTTCTGCAATAAAGAAACTGATTTAGCTTTGCTTAAGTATTCCAAAATTATTTGTCCATGTACCCTACTTTTGTTTCTTTATGGTAACACCTAGTAATAGCCTAAGGAAATAGCATTCTGGGAAAACTTTTGGAAATAATCCTGCCTAGATGTTTATAATAGTCCCTTCCAACCCTGTTCTGTTTACATTTGACCTGTGTAATTCAGCATTTATTAATGCCATTCCAATAAAGTCCACATATGAATAAAGACTTAACAGTGTAGCAGATGACAGTGACTCAGAGCACCAGAGGAAATTAAATCTCTTCAGGTCACAAAAGGTGGCATTCCCTTAAACAAGCAAACAAAAGATCTACTTAGTTTCCATTAATATCTTATACATGACATATATAGATTGTCATCACTGACATTAATCTTTGTAATATAAACCGTGCAATTTTTCATTTTACTTCAATTAGATTGCATTAACTTGCCAGCAAAAGAGTACCTACTTAAGTTTATACTTAGATAGCATTAATTTTGTTACACGTTCCTTTAGGGGTTTGGCATTAAAATAACCTAGTTGAATATTAAAGCCATGAATTATATTTTAACATGCTGCATGACATGTAGCTGACTTAATAAAGCTAAATTTGAAGCAGTCCCTTCCAATAGTAAACTGAGAGTACCATGTTCAAAAATGACATTCTCTAGCACAGTACTACTCATCATGTAATAACAGTTTTATCTACACTAGTTGAAGGAATCGGTGGTTCCTTCATGAAAGTATCCAGGATCTTGGCTGCCTTTTCAACATTATTCTAGCAAAGCCCTCTTCTTAAAGACGTGGCAGATGGGAGAAGTTCAAGAACAAGCGGAGCAACGTGAGTGCAGAGCTTCAAACAATTTATCAATGAAGTTTTATCTATGCTAGTTGAGGAATTGATGATTCTTTGGTGGAAGTACCCAGGCTCTTGGCTGCCATTTCAACATTTTCCTAGCAAAGTTCTCTTAAAGATATGTCAGATGGGAAAGTCCATGAACAAGAGGAGCTATGTGAACGCACAGCTCCAAGCAACAATGAGCAGATCTGAACAGATTTCCTGGAAGAGCAGATTGTATAAAACTTAGACAGGAACATATGTATGTGTGTATGTGTGTGTGTGTGTGTGTGTGTGTGTGTACATATGTATATATATATAATTTTTTTTTTAAATTTCTTAGAGAAGAAAATGTAGAATGAGCCAAGCAGCAAATGTGGAAAATGCCATGGCCTACTTATGGCAAAGAGCATAGATTAAGTAAATGCATATAATTGAGAATTGCATTTTAACTAATTACTGTTCAGGACATTAGAGAGTACTTCAGATTTGGGATTCACCTAGATTCAGTGCCCCAATTTTGCCAATGAATAAGTATGTGCATTTTGAGTAGCATGTCACTTATTCAGTTTAGGTACTTTTTTCTCAACTGTAAATAAGGCAAGTGATAGATTAAGTGATAAATAGGCAGGTGTTGATTATTATTAATAGTTAATACTTATTGAAGGAGCCCTTGTGGCACAATGGTTAAGCACTCTGCTGCTAACCAAAAGGTTGGTGCTTCGAACCTACTGAGCAACTCCACAGCAAAAAGACCTGATTTGCTTCCATAAAGATTACAGCCGAGAAAAACTGTATAAGGCAGTTCTACTCTGTCACATGGGGTCGTTATGAGTGGGAATTAAGTCAAGGGCACCCCAAAACAACAGCAGTTATTGAGATTTTACTATCTGGCAAGGACTATCCAAAACAATGTATAACCCAAACCATAGCCATTAAGTTGATTCCCACTCACAGCGACCCTATAGGACAGAGTAGAACTGCTCCATAGGGTTTCCAAGGAGTGGGTGGTAGATTCAAACTGCTGACCTTTTGGTTAGCACTGAGCTCTTAACCAGTGAACCACCAGGGCTTCAAAATAATGTGTGTGTGTGTGTATATGTATATATATATATATATATATAAATTGCTGGTGAGTTATTTACTAATTCAATTTACTGTGATCAATACTATTCTTACCCCCAGTGGAGAGATTAGAAATCTGTCACATATTAGTTAGGCAACTTATGTGTCAAACCCCAGGCATATAAGACAAACCCTAGAAATGGAGGTAGAGTTGCTTCTCTTAACTGATGTGTTCAATGACTCATCAAGTCTGAGTTTTATTGGTTTCTAAGAATTTTCTAAATGAACTTAATATCCAAGCATAATAGCTGTATCAGAAAGATTGGTTTGTTTAATTGGTTTATTTTTCTTTTTATGTGACTTTTTTACATTTTAATGTTAATGATATTATATCAGCCCTGTGTTTTATTTTAAACAGCTTCCATTTTTTTAAGTAGCAGGGGCTGACTTGACAACAGCTAACAACAACATGGTGCAAAAAGGCTGTGGTGAGACCACAATACTTATTTTTTTTAAAAAAAACCAAACCTGTTGCTGTTGAGTCAATTCTGACTTATAGCAACCCTAAAGGACAGAGTAGAACTGCCCCAATGGGTTTCCAAGGAGTGCCTGGTGGATTCAAACTGCTGACCTTTTGGTTAGCAGCTGTAGCACTTAACCACTATGCCACCAGGGTTTCCATACATTGTAAATGAAACAAAAATAATGAGCAAGTGGTAGTTGCTCTGGGGAAACAAAAGAAAATACATGGTAGGGTCTTGTTACCTTAACCAAGTACTAGAATTGAATCCCTTCTTCATGGATCAGAATAAATTGATTTTAGACCCATATTTTAGAAGTTTTTCGTATAGAAAAACATTGGAAGCTTTTCTTTCTGAGTTTTGAATTTTCTAAGGAGAGCTACTAGGTTATTCAAATTAATTCTGGGTTATGTAACTAAATACTTATGGTATTGCATTTTTGACTCATGATTGCATAGCTATGAATAATTCTGGGAAACCATGGATATATGAGATTTTTTTTTATCATAAAATTAACCAAGAAACAAGTCATTTCATTTCCTTTTATTTCAAAAAGTAGATATCTGAAACCCTGACTATTTGACCTTACTATCTGATTATTGAAAGAGTCCTGGTGGCTACTAGATTTCATTTTTACTATTAAAAATGTTGAGTTCTCAAAGAGGCATAATGAGGAGTATATAAATTTTGATCATTGACTTAATTTCTATAGTAAAACTATTCATAAAACAAAATAATATTTATATTCTAAGGAAGAAAAAGTAATGTTTGCAAACAGTTCATGATCAGAATTATAAATCTGGTTAAAGATGTTGAACAAAAGCAATTAATTATTTAAGTACATAGAAAATTTTATAAATAAAAGAAATATTTTTTTCTTTTAGTGAATAATATGAAAATCATAAAAACATAGAGCGGTCACCATATGTTGAGGGCCACAAACAAACTACATTTGAAGCCATGGCATTGGATAGAAAAAAGAAATACACACACACAGACATATGTAATTCAGTGATACAACGGTAAAAGACCTAAAGTGTGTTAAACCAAGATGATTAGTGTCTCATGATTGGAGCACATCAGCTATTTTCACACTGACTACCAGGCTTAAAACTTATCTGATTGGACCACCTCCAATATGTAACCTTTCTTCAACCAAGCTTGAATTCAATCCAATACTTAATATGCTGTAGCAGTCAAGCTTCCCCAAATCCATCCAATTTACTGCCGGAGCCCTGGTTGATTTGACAGCAACAGGTTAATTTACCTCAGTTGTCCATGACTCAGAGTTAAGCTGCTCAAACTTATGACAATCATCAATGGAGCTAGGAGCAGAATACCAGTCTCCCATGTTCATAGCTCATTCATACCTCTCAATTTGTGAAAGTCACACTGTGTTTAAACACTTTCTCTATGAACTGAAAGACCTGACCATGCAACACCTTTCATTTATAAATCCTACTTTTGACCTTCCTTTACCTACTAAACCGTACTTAAAAAAAAAAAAAGAAAAGAAAAAGCATTGGATAGATAAGGGGAATCTCAGGTTTGCACACAGCTGTCATTATTCCTTAGAGCACCATTTTACAAAACCATCATTCCAGTAAGATGTCCTCTTAGGACAGGCTGCCTACTAGGAGAACAACTGTTATGAAAGCAATCAAATACTTTTAATTAAAAAAAAAAATCCAAACACCTTAAAATGTTCTCCCTTATGACCTCTATTCCTGGGAGGCTTTCAGTTTCATCTACTATTTCTATATTGCGTTGACATAATTAGAGCAAAGCATCACAGATGTTGGGAAGTTTTTTTTTTTTTTTTAAACTTGAGATGAGGTTTACCAGATGTCTAAATCACCCATTGTGAATCATAAACATTTTTTTTTTAATAGTTATGGGAACCTAGATCTACCTCAAGAGTCCCAGCAACTAATCTAAATCCCTACTCTTCCAATGTATATGAAACTTATATATGATTGAGTTTTTATTTATAAATAAGTCCCATGGGTAAGTTCCATATTATTTCAAGAAATCTTAAAAATACATACACCATAAACATTACAGTATTAGTCTAAGATCCAAGATGTGTGACTTATTGGGAATAATAAATGTCAAAGTGATTTCAATCTACAGGGCTATAAACTTTCATAAAACTTGCATTCATCTCTTACCATACTTGTTGGCTAATTAGTTATGTTTGAGAAATTAATGATTTTTATGAGGGAAAGCAAAAATGCTTTACTTTTAAACATCCAGATTTGGAAAGAGATTAAGCAGACTGTTTTGCATAAAGCAATGTAGATTAAAAGCTCAATTAATTTAATCAGTTATCTGCATGTCAATTTGCCAATGAAATTTTATGTAGGCGTAAACTTGCCCTGAATATGCCATTTTCCAATAGGAGTTAAAAAGCTGTTTGTACAATCTGGAATTCTGGACAGGGACAGGGATTCAGTGATTGTATCAGCAATGCAATGCCAGTTTCAGAGATAAGTGTTTTTTGAGGGTGAAAGAGGAAGAAGAAAATCTGTAAGATTTATGCATATCACTTCATGCTCCTGGTAGTAAGAGCTGACAATGTGGTTAACATTATGAAATAACAGAGGTGAACACAGAGACAAGATAATTAGCACTGAAATCCTCTTACTTTCCTGGCGAGGATTTATGGAGGAAGTATTTTGGGAACGGGAGTGGTAGAAGGAGGAATGAAAAACCAAGAGAAATGAGTTAAGTCTGACAGAGAAACATATTATTCTGAAGGATTCCTAATATTACCAAGTGAGTTCACCCAAACACAAATTTGTGATGCTAATCAGATAGACCGCGTATTCAAGCCCTCTTGATTTTTAGTCTGGTCTCTTTCAACAGCCTCTTACCTGTTCTCTGCACCTGCAGTTTCTCACTCATTGATTCCTTCTTCAGAATGTTATGAGAATTGTTATTTTATTATGTATATCTGACTGTCGGCCCACCTTCTGCTTCTTGCTTCCGTGGGAATACAGAATCCAATCTGAACTCTTCAGATCCTCCAGACTGTCTCATGCATACCCTATGCATGTAGCCTTTATCTCACTGAAGCACATTCCCCAAATCACCACATGATTCCTCTGTTTCTTGCCCCGTTCTCAGTCTCACTAACCCCATTGCATCCTGCAAGACTCCATTCAAACGTTTCTGACTTACCAAAATAGTCCTAGACTCAACCAGGCAGAGATTGTCCCTCTTTTCTCTATTTGTCAATGGCGCTTTGAGTTTTCTTTAAACATACTTTTAGCCTAGTACTTTAAGCATGGTTAACTGAATACCACATTTACACTGACATCTTCACCTCCCAAAGAGATATGAATCTCTGAAGGTGAAAAGCAACAGACAAAAGATGGCCACTTTTAGGAAAATGGAAATCAGAGGGCAGACCAATAACAGCAAATCAGGGAAAGCTGAGCCCAACTTGGTAAGAGAAAGAAAGAGATGTTGTTATGGGTTGAATTGTATCCTCCAGAAAGGTTTGTTGAAGTCCCAGTCCCCAGTACCCGTAAATGTGAACTTATTTGGAAATAGGGCCATGGCAAATACAGATAACTAAATTAACATAAGGTCGTTAGGATCTTTATGATTGGTGGCTTCATGAGAAGAGACAGACAGAGCAGAATGCCATGAGAAGACATACAAACAGACCAGAGGGAAGACAGCCATGTGAAGGCAGAGACAGGGATTGGAGTTAGGCTGCCACAAGTCAAGGAACATCTGAGGCTGCCAGAAGCTGGAAGAGATAAGAAAGGAACTTCCTCTTGAGGCTTTGAAGAGAGTATGGCTCTGTCAACACCCCAAATTCAGACTTCTAGCCTCCAGAACTGTAAAACAATAAGACAGATGCTAACAAGAAATGTCAACACTGTTTACATAGCTCTGTATCTAAGTAACTTTAAATTTCAAGTCTTTGCATTCTACATGCCTAGAACAAAGTCTAATGTAGTATATGCTTAAATAGTGCTTTTTAAAGTATTGAACCCTTCAAAAATAATATTTTTTTCTTTATGGTTATAATTAATTGAATTATAAAATCTACCAACTATTCTATAAATCTTTTAAAAAATGTTTAATCCTTACAATAACCGTGAGAAGTAGGTGTTACTTATTCTCTCTTAATAGACAAGAGAATTGATGTTCAAAGAGATTAAATAACTTGGACAAGATCATGATCTATCTCTGGTACAATCTGAACCTGTGTTGATCGGAACCCAAAGGCAGTGTTTTTAATCCATATGTTATACTGCTTTCACACTAAACTACATAAATCTATTTGTTTTTTGCCCCCCTCCACCCCAGAAATATTTGTTTGAACAAAGTGTTCTAGGAGGGTAAGGAAAGGATAGTTTTTTTGGAGAATAATTCAAATATCAAAAATAAGTGAAAATGTAATATGGTAGAAGGAGGAGGGAGCCCACATTATTGGAAAGGTCACTCGGCCTCCTTCCCCAATCCCGCCTCTGACAACATGTGTAAGAGTTCAAATGGCTCCTTTTAGGCAGTAATATTCTGACTTTGACATTATCTAACCTGCAAATAGTATCAGGCTTGTTTATTTGATTTCCCTACCTGATAGAATTCCAGCAAATTAACTGGAAAAAGGATGAAAGATTTTATAGAAGTGAGAAATGTCAGTTAACAGAAAAAAAAGTAGAGGTAACAAAACCTTGATAACTAACCTTTTGTTTATCTTACCACAGAATAAAAATTGTGTTTGTGTTCTAGAAGTAGTTTTTCCTGTTTTCAAGGTTATATTCTTCTAACCAAAATGTTAAATTATGCAGAGTTAAATGCCTTTATTAGCCCACGAATACTTGTTTAGGGAGGATATGAAGGTTATTTTTTACATTCTCAACTTTTTCTCCTTATTCTTATAAACTTTCAAGCACCCACAAGACAAGGCAAGGCTGAGGCCTGACTAATTTGACCAGTAAAGTTACAATGAGTCACTTTTAGATTCAGACAATTTATTATTTACATAGACAGTGAAAGGGAGAATAGCCAAAGTACCAACTCCCTATGGTCCATGGCCCTTCACCGAAAAGGACAACATGGAAACATAAGGTGCTGGATGACTGCAACATGATTTGCAGGATACCCAGTTGCTCAGGAGCTAATTCTAGTCTGCAGCTAAGTATTATATTCTGCAGCCCTATGCTGAGCAGGGCAAGGCAGGAAGCTTGATACTGCATCAGGGAGGCAATGAGAAACTGACTTACGACAGCTTCCCAAGGGAGATAAGGAGGCTTATGGACAATGGCCTCATGCAGCTTCTCACAAGACTCCCATTCTCTTATGGTCCAGGAGGATCACAGGGTGTTCTTTTAATGCTCGTATTAGTTGTGGTTCAAGCCTTTGCCCATATGGCCTATGTGGATATGGGCAAGGTCACCAGAGCAGCACCATGGAGCCAATCCCCTTCTGAGAACAACTGAGATAGGAAATGGGATGTTGAGTAGAAACGTTTTCTGACAGCATTTTACAGGTGTGTCTTCTATTAAAGATAAATGAGCAAAAAAAAAAAAAAAATAATTTAATGGCATTATTTCCATTGTCCAAAAGCTTTAGTATGTATGATCACAGATACATTGTCAAATTCTGTATTTCAATTGCCAGTATTATTTTAACATTTGTGGAATCTTTAAATCTAACAGATGCCCAACAAACACGTACTAAATCAGTGGATAGATTAACTGTGTGAACCGGAAGACATTATTTCTACCTCTACCAAAAAAAAAAAAAAAAACCTAAAAAGAGCATAAGAGTTTGTCTCATCTTACCTGTTTCAGAAATTTTAAGACATTCTGTATTCAGAGTGATACAATCTTATAAATCTCTAGAGTTTGTGTGTTAAATACTGTACTAGTTTTCCATTGCTATCCTGAAAAATTACCACAAACTTAGTGGCTTAAGTAACCCAGATATATTATCTTAAGGTTCCGTAGATCAGAAGTCTGGTATGGGTCCCACCAACCTAAAATCAAAGTGGCATCAGGCTGCATTCTTTTCTGCCGGCTCTGGGGAGAATCTGTTCTCTGCTCATTCCAGTTGTTGGAAAATATTAGTTTCTTGTGGTTATAGGACTGAGATCCCGTTTTCCTGCTGGCTGTAAACTGAGAGCGTTCCCAACTTAGAGTCTACCATATTCCTTGGCTAGTGACCCCCTTCCTCCATCTTTAAAGACAGCCATGGTAAGTCAAGTTCTTCTCAAGTCAAATCTCTCTGACCCAATCTTCTGCTCTCTGCCTCTTTTAAGTGATTAGATTGGGCCCACCCAGATATTCAACGATAATTCCCTTCTATTAAAGGCAGCTGATCAGGAAACTTAATTCCAGTTGCAACGTTAATTTCCCTTTGTCATCAAGTAATATATTTATAGGTTTCAGGGATTAGGACATGGCCATTTTAGGGGAACAATTATTCTGCCTATTAAAAGAATTAGTCTTATCTTGTCTCATTTTCAGAAATTTCAAAAGATTGTTATTCAAAGAGTGATACAATTATATAAATAGCTAGTGTTTGTCCTTTAAGTACTATCATGGATTGAATTACATCCCCCAAAAAATATGTGAATCAATTTGGGCGGGCCATGATTCCTGGTATTGTGGGATTTTCCTATATGTTGTAAATCCTGCCTTTATGATGTTAATGAGGAAGGATGGGTGGCAGTTGTGTTAGTAAGGCAGGGCTCAATCTACAAAATTGGATTGTGTCCTGAGGCAATCTCTTGAGATATAAAAGAGAGAAGCGAGCAGAGAGACAGGGGGACCTCATACCCACAAGAAAGCAGTGCCAGGAGCAGAGCGTGTCCTTTGGACATGGGGTCCCTGTGCGGAGAAGCTCCTAGTCTGGGGGAACAATGATGAGAAGGCCGACAGAGAGAGAAAGCCTTCCCCTGGAGCTGACAATCATGAATTCGGACTTTTAGCCTACTTTACTGTGAAGAAATAAATTTCTCTTTGTTAAAGCCATCCATTTGTGGTATTTTTGTTGTAGCAGCACTAAATAACTAAGACAATTACCAAGCATATATACTGCTTATTAAAACAGAAAAATCACACACTTCCATTATTTCCTGAAAGGAAATATATTGCAAAGCATTGTCATTTTCTAAATAACCCAGTATCATTAAGGAAACTCTCAATATAACTTAACTTTATCTCTTCTGAGACACTTCAGTTTTACTTAAAAAGAAAAAAAGTTCATCTTTGCAAGATCAATAACACTTATTTTCAATTAATATTAAACCAATAGACTTTATTCTATTGTTATGAGATTGATTATAAAACTTTGCTGTAGGATAAAGTACATAGGTTTTGGGTCAACTATTTTCCTCTATGTTGAGATGTCTTATGTGTTTATTTGGAGCTTTTATAACTAGATGATTTGAGTTTGTTGGCTTACCTGTATACATAATATATTGCATATACCTGAAGATCATATATAGAAAGCCAAGTAAACTAGAGGTAATCTAGATTTTGTAGTCAGAAACTAATCAGCTTAAACAAGGGAGGTTTCAACAGAGAAGCAGAGACAACACAACAGAGTATATTGAGTAGTTTCTTAGCAAATCTTCATGTTTGCTGATTTTCTAACTTGTAGAAAAAGTTAAATGAAATCTTTGAAATAATTAATTTCCATTTATTTCTGTAAGTATTTATTATGCACACCTTCTTGTAAAATATTTTACTAACTTTTGTGTTAGTGAAGTGAGAAAACACGCATTTGGTGTTGTCAAGGGAGGAAAATTAATAAACTTCTTTTAGTCAGTCATTTAACCAGGGATTAAAATCTCACTGAAATCATGATATTTTTTTTTTCTTTTTTATTGATGTAATTAAATGAAGTTTACATTTCAAGTTAGTCTCCCATACAGAATTTTTTTTTTTTAACATACATTGTTATGAGACCCCAACTGCTCACCCCATTCTGCAACAGCACACTCCTCCCCTCCGCCCCTGATTCCCCACGAACATTGAACCAGCTCCTTACTCTCTTTGTCTTCCCCTCTAACCTCTGGACAGAAGCCGCCCCTTTGGTCTCTTATATCTACTTGTCTAAGAGGCACATTCTCCACGAGTATCACTTTATGTCCCACAGTCCAGTCCAATCCCTGTCTGAAAAGTTGGCCTCGGAAATTGTTTTAGTTCTGGGGTGATAGAGAGACAAGGGGCCATGCTTTCTGGGGCACCTCCAGTCTTAGTCAGACCACTAAGTCTGGTTGTCTTACTAGTATTTGAGTTCTGCATCCCATCATTCTACTGCTCCATCAGGGTCCCTCTGTTGTGTTCCCTGTCAGGACGTTCATTGGTGGTAGCTG
>NW_004443950.1:6101875-6120443 GCF_000243295.1 Trichechus manatus latirostris
TAGATGGCCGCTTGCAAGCTTTTAAGACCCCAGACACCACTCACCAAAGTAGGATGCAGAACATTTTCTTAATAAGCTTTGTTATGCCAATTGACATAGATGTCCCCTGAAAGCAAAATCGTGATATTTTTAAAGTAACATTTATTAAACTTATATGTTCCAGATTTATTTTTAAGCATATTATATCTACTAATTACTGAGTCCTCACCAAAACTCAGTGAGATAGACTCTATTATTACCTCAATTTACAGATGGAAAACAGAGCCAGGGAGAGTTTAAGAAAGTCATAAAGTCACACAGCCTTTAAATGGCAGACGGAAGATTTCAACAATGAAGTATGAGCCTAGAATTTTCTTAACCCCTATGTAATACTAGTTTCCAGTTGTTTTCCAGAAGTTTCATATGGTGAAACAATAGTGAAGTTTAAAAAAAAATGACCAAGCTCTCACTGGCAGATGGCAGAGCTTGGAATCAAACTTAAGCCTGATTGACTGCAAATAAAATGTTTTTTTTTCCATTAAGTCACCATTATCTCTAGTAAGTAGAGATAAACAGCTACTTTAGCAATGATAAAGCAAGGAGAAGGAAATATACATGTCACGAAGGAGGCTGAAACTTCCTCTAAACCATGGTGAATCACAACAGGATCATTATAGAACATCTTCAACCAGAAATGTAGGTCGTACAGAGCTTTGGTGTGTCTACACAGTTGTCTCTGTCATATTGGATTGCAGCCATAAATCATGTAAACAGATGGTATGGATATGTTTGACTGAGTCTGAGCTGATGGATTCTGAAATGTTTGCTGAATGTTTTACCATCACAATAGTCACAGCCCATCACTTGAGGTTTGGTTTCCAAAGATAAAATTAGAAGAGATAATATTTCCAATACAAATTTGAACTATATGTCTTTTTTTTTTTTTTCTGCTTCAAAGATCAAATTTGATTGATTTAACAAAGAAGAATTGGATCTCAAAAGCAATTTTCTATCATAGGAAGAAAGAAACAGGAATACAGCTTACCTTCCTCTGAAAAGCAGAATTAGAATTAATATAAAATGATCTGTGGTTTCATATGCTATGAAAGGATGACAAAGAAATAAACAAGAATGTCCATAATTTAAAAATGTACATCATAGAAGAGTCATTCAAAATGAGATTTGGGGAAGTAAAGACAATATTAAGACATTCCCACAAGTGGCGTTCCATATTAACTAAAGTTACTATCATCCCAGTGTGAAACCCCCTTATGTTCAAAATACTAAGACACAATTTAGAAGCATGGACATTAAAAAGATTAGAATTATAATTGTTTTCTTTGTATATTTAGGTTAACCACATGGATTTTATTTTAATTAATTAAAACACTATGAAAACCAAACATTTAAAATCCATCTAACTCACTTCCCTAATCTGCATCATAAAAGAATTAGTATGAATAAGAATTCTAAAGTAATTTGTGAAGTCATTTATAACCTTTATGTATTTCCTATTCTCCTGATTAAATTACATGTCTGAGTGATTCTTAATTATATTTTGCCAAATGATTTTAAAAGCTTTCTATCTTAAGGTCTGTTAGTAAACAAATGAATGTGAAAAAGTAGAATATGCCCAATATAATTCATATAATGTAAAAGCTTTATCATTGTCACAGGCATCCTAGTGCAAATGGTTACTACTAATAAAGTCAACTCCAGCAAGAGCTATCCTGGCAAACGGGAGGCTCATGAAAGATTTATTGTAGACATCTCCTTGAAATTTATGCTCCATACAGATTATCTTCTATTAACTGGTGAGCCTGAACCTTGAAAGGAGTTTCAGGTTTCAGATAAGTAACACACATCACTGAACATTACATCTGCCACCTGGTAATGGATAATATAAATACAGCACATTTATTCAGCAGGAAAGGGAAACTGCTTCTATAGCCAATTCTCAATTATTTGGGGTAATGGGGGAAAACCTCAGAGTGGTTATCCATAAATACAGATAATTGGCAGGATATGTAAATTAGGTCCCATCTCACAATGTTTATGAACATTTTGGCTGAATAATGATAAAAGCAGAAATGAAGAATTATTAAAGTGCTGTAATTTTTATGAAGTATTTGACAGATTCACTCTTGCCTAGTTCTCCTTCCATTCCTCGGACTTTTCCTCCTCCATTTCCTCCTTAGTCCACTCTCTAAAGGTATGTACTCCTCTGGGGAAAGCATTCAGCTTTCTTGCCTTTTCCATGTACAATACAAACTCTCTGTGGTTCATTCCACCCACTTTCATGCTTACAAGTAGTAAGAGTGCAGATGCTTAATACCTGCTGGTTGAGTAAAGAAATTGCTAAGATCTCCTCCTCATATTGTTTCAATTTAATTGAATGCACAATGTATTGTAGATGAGGTTGACAAACCTGTGTATCACAATTATCTGCAGAGTTTTATTATAAACCTGGGCCATTCCTACACCTCAGAAATCAGAATCTTGACAGAGAAGCAGAAAATCCTTATTAAAACTACTCCAAAGAATGTTGAAATGACCAGTGTTTTTGTTGCATATTTACCACAATGAAAAAAAGATGGGAAAAAAAAAAAGAAACAACCAACTAAACAAACAAACACATAATCAAAGGTAAACCATGAGAGATGTTGAAGAAACAGTGTAAAATACTATGATTTCTATATAGGTGGATGAGTCACTAAGTTTTTGTGGTGGCATATGTGAGTACATTTAGTCAGTGTAATTGAAAATCCTTACTCAAAATGGCAGCTCTGACTGTGCTAGAAGCAAGCTCCAGCCTTGTCCTCACATTTGACCAAACTATACTCAATCATATAGCCATGGCATGGATCAAAAGATGGGTGAATTCACTGAACCACAACAACTTGGAAGGGCCAGTTTTGGCATCATAAGACCTGCATCAGTCAGCATTAACCAAACTAATCATTTTTTAGCAGAATGCGGTCTATGTCAGGCCTTATGATATCAGATGTATTGTTGACTAATCCTAACTGCTTGTCTGATAGTATTTTCAAATAGAATTTTTGACATGTGAAAATTACTAAGGAAATTTTTCATACAGCAGCAATCTCATCTTTCAGACATGAAATTAGTTACTGTTTTTCATTATGTCCCTTAACCTAGTGATTGTTCAAAACTCTTTTTTTAAACCTTTTAATAATGCTTAGAATACAGGCATACATTCTTAAAATATGTTACAAGTCCTTCCAAAAATCTGGCCAAGGTTTCATCTTTCATAACACTCTCTCTTCTATGTGCTCAATTCTCTAGGGATAAAGAATTCTCTTTGTATTTCTCAAACTGATCACATTCTCATGTTTAGCTCGATTACCTCTGCCAAGACTGTGTCCACTGCTCTTCACCCAACTACTCAACTCTTTTTCAAGTTTTGTTTTAAATGTCATTTCCTTCAGCCTTCACATGGATGATTGTTATAACTTACTATTGGGTCTTCACCTGTTCCCCTTCTCAAATAGTCTCTGAATGGTAGCCAGAGTAATCTGTTTCCAACTGCAGATCTCACCATGCACCCTGGGCCTCAAAACCTCCAACTACCTCCCATAAGCCATAAGCTGAACCTGGCTTTGAAGGCCCTCAGCAGTCTGCTCTCTTCTAACCTCACACCATCGCTTCCCCTTGCCTTGCTCATGCTTTTCCCTCCATCCTCTAGCTACATGGATCTTACTTCAGAATTTAGGGTGTGCCTCACTTCTTCCTGCCACAAGGTGTTTGCACACATTCTTCTCTCTACCTGAATCACTCTTCTCCCTGACTTCACCTGATAAGTCCTCCTTCTTTAGCTCTTAATTCCATCATGATTTCTGCATTGATGTTTATTTTCCTAGCCTTTTTCTAAATTAACCTTCTCATAGTGTCATTTATTACAGCAGCAAATTAATCAATTGTTTGTTTGGTTTTTTTCCTCACCATTGTATTCCCATTGCCTACCACAATGTCTGGCATATATTGGATGCTGAACAAATACTTACGGGAAGAATTGCTGAATAAGATGTCTTGCCTAATCTCATAGGTTTGATTGAATGCCTTTATTCTTTGACTCTCAGCACCTTGCCTTACCACTTTCATTCTTAAATCACTTGTTCATTGCCTGTCATGTACCACTAGAACGTAAGTTTTAACAGAGACCTTGTCTGCTGCATCCCCAGTACCCTATATAATACCTGATGCATGGGAGACAAGAAAAAATTAAGTGAAATTGATGTAACTAGATAGAAAACTATGATTAATATGAGTGTCCTCATCTATTTGAATCAATTCAGTTTTAAATAATCCATTTGATTTTTTCTGACTATCAAGTCAACCATTCTGGCTGTCAACTTTTTCTTCTATCTTAGCCTCATCTTATCTGTCCCAAATATCAGAAGGGGTCTGGGGAAAACACTGGTTCTTTCCTGCAAAATACTCTAGGGCAGTGGATTGGTGGATATCCAGGCAACTTCAGAGCTCAAAAATGTTCTTATTTAGCTGTATCTGTCTTGTGTGTAGGTTCCCTGGGTTGTGCAAAAGGTTAAGTGCTTGACTACTAACTGAAAGCTTGGCAGTTCAAACCCACCCAGAGGGGCCTTAGAAGAAAAGCCTGGTGATCTGCTTCCAAAGGGTCACAGCCATGAAAACCCTATGGAAGACAGTTCTGCTCTGCAACACATGGGGTCATCATGAGTCGGAATTGACTTGACAGCAACTGGTGGTGGTTGTGGTGGTCTTGCGTCTAAGTCTGGATTAGCCACATGATGATTAACAATAATAATAACTAACATTATAATATATTATATATAATAATAACAACTAACATTAAATAATAGTAACCAACATTACTGAATATCTACTACGGACCAGGTACTGTGTTAGTCATAGTCTATAAGTTATTTCATTTAATCCTGTCCATAATCTATATGAGAAGTATTAATAAAGACACCGACCAAGAGAGGTACTAAGCAACTTGCTGAAGGTAACAGGAAATTAGTCTTAGAACTGGAGCTCACACATGTGCCTTAGCCTGAGTGCTTAACTACTTTGTGAATTCCCTGCAGATAGTCAGGTTTCTGTTTGGTGCTCCTCCACAACCACCTTCGATGAATGCGTTTAGCAAATTCCATATGTGCTTGAACTATTTCATTTCTTTCAAGGCACTGAAGAAAAAAAGCATTTCTGTTCATAATGGTGGGTTCCAGGTTTGCCTGTATATTTTCTAGAATATCTCTTAGCCTTTCCTAACTTCCTGTCTGCTAGTTTCTATTTTCCTTTTGCCCCCACCATGTCTCGCAGTCAGGATAGCTGGGAGGGCTATACCAGCCCTCTTGTAGAAGTGGTTTGGGCACTACTTTAAATTATAAGTTGAATATCCTGTTATACAGCATCACTGACCAGGTGACTGTTAGTCATGCTTTGAGTCCTTTGTGATTTCCAGAAAATTGGCCCAAGGGAAATACTCTCTGTAAGTAAAGATTATATCCATGTGTTCCCTGCAACTCATCAGAGGATGAGATTTAATGTTATTTCAGACTCCCATTTCAAATTTGTGTTTTCAGCCTGTCATAAAAGGAACTTCTTAAAAATCTGTTGCTTTGGGAGCTGATCTCAACTAAAAAAAAATTTTTTTAACATAATTTCATAATCTTGATTTCAGCTTTAAAATATACATATTAATAATGTCTCAAACTGAGTCCAATTCATTTGGTTCAATTTGTTATCTAGATAAAATGCCTTATAATTCTATTTTTTTTATGGTTTAGTATTGGTTCATCCATCTTTTATGCTGAATATTTATCCTTTTACAAATTGGATTTCTCACTTTCTTTTCATGGGATTCCTGTTGGGCAAATATAATCTTTTCAGTAGAAGATAAACATTTCACGATTCTTCGTAATTATTCTTTGTGATAATACCACTCTTCTTTCCCCGTTCTCCAAGCACTTAAACAGTACCAGTTTATTAACCAAGCAATTTATCAATATTTATCCACGATGCCAATGGCAGACTTCTTGTCATAAATAATTATTGAGGTAATAAATAGTTTTATTATTAAAAACTGACAACAAGAGCAGAGTGATTACTCTGATAAAGACAGATGACAGGTCTTAGTATCTGATGCGGCGCGCGGAACACTGTGCAGATTGAATCTAAGGCCTCCTGCATGGATAATAAATTGTTATTTCAGAGAATAAAATGATTGATACATTTGCTTGCTGTGGAAAAAGCATTGGGGAGAAGAGTCGACTCCCTAACTTATTTAAATAGGCTATGGTGAAATTTTCTTCCCTTGTGACAAATTTAACTTTCCAAGAAAGTGACAGCTCTTTGGCAGAGAGATGAGCAGAGAAGCATTCCTTTTTAGAAACTTCTAAAAGTCAGATCCATTTTGGAATATCTCTGGATGTTCTCTGGCCTCCATGGTGCCCTCAGCAGGCAGCACCCAGAGCAGGGGTGGGAGCAAGGCAGGAGCATTATGGGAAGTCGTGACAGGTGACACCATGGCTAGCTCAACAAGGAGACAAATGAAGTCTGTCTGATTACTTTGGAAAAACTGCTACTGACTCTGGCACTGCCTGGCTCTGTGCACAAGCTCATTGTAATTTTTTTTTTTTTAATTGGTTTGATCTTACCATTTATGACAAACTAGCCCTGGAGACCATCTATCTTTTGACAACCTGGAAAATGACTTGTTTTGGAAGGAGAAAAGGAGAGAGAGAGAAAAAGGGAGAGGCAGACATTCAGGTAGAACTGAAAATGTATGGCCTGCATACTTGTAAATGTATTATTCATAACTGCTATTACTACAAAATTAAAATCCAATGACAAATATTATGAAAATCCTCTCAAACAAAAAACCTAAGATTTAAAATTTATTCTCTTTGCTTCACTCAATCTATTTGTGCTATAAAAGGAGAGGAAAGGAATGACAAATACATAATTTGAAATGTCACTTAAGAATAGCAGGGGTAAACTAAAGTCAGAGAATTATTATATTTTTCAATTTATATTTTAAGCAGACAATTGGAACATCAAATATGATGTATATTCAATGATTTTGGATCTATTCTAAATGAAATGCTTGTTTGTGAAACACAAGTACCCACCTCTGAAGTCTGAATGCATTCAACGTCTTTATTCTTCTCTTGCATACACTTAACATTATGAGAATAAAGCACTTTTTAAAAATTACTTTTGTGAAAATTATCCTTCTTTCCATAGTCGAAACTTTCTTAGGATCTATAAAAACATAAGTTATGTTATCCCCTTATTACTGTGAAAGTATTTTTTTAAACTGGTAATTTTGCTTTATGAAATGTAGTCTTGATCAGAAAAATAGCAAAACTTCACAATTCAATTACTTTAAATGTCTGGTTAAAATTATGCTGAATATATTCATAAAAATAGATAAGTTTTTTTTTTTCTTTCTCGTAGCTTGGCATTTTCTTGCAGATATTCATTTTAAATACTCTTAGCATCTCAATAATGATAAAGACAATTGCATTACTTAAAAACAAACAACAGCAAAAAGTGCAATGGTGTGATGCCTTGAAATTGTTAAATCTTACATTTACAGCACAAAGCAGGAACTAAGGGATCTCGATATAGAGATGTGAGTTTCCTCTGTGGTGTATATATAGTTCCTTAAGATACAAAATGTGTGATGTTCAAATTCTGACAGTTATTAAGTTAAATTCTATTAACATTTACAGTAACACCACAGGGTGTATCATGTCTTTTAAGGTGGAGCTGGGGCTCAAAGCGTATTCTCTTGTCTTCATGTATGATTTCATGCAAACAAGATAGATAAATAGATATTATAGTTAATTCAAGAAGGGAATGGATTGCAAACATTCATGCATGTTCCATGCAGAAAGCTGAGGATGACTGTCAGCTCAGCTAACAGAGCTTTCTTCTATTCACTCAGGGGATAGTGGTTGACACCAGTTAGGTGGCAAATGCCACACTGTGCACCAGTGACATAGCAATGAATAACCTTCCACTGAATCAACAAGTACTCACTGCCAATTTACCTGACCCTAAGCTACATGTGGAAACCCTGGTGGCGTATTGGTTAAGAGCTATGGCTGCTAACCAAAAGGTTGACAGTTCAAATCCACTAGGAGCCCCTTGAGAACTCTATGTGGCAGCTCTGCTGTGTCCTATAGGACTGCTATGAGTTAGAATCGACTCAATGGCAATGCATTTGGTTTTGGAAGCTACATGATAACACACATCTGGAAGAGCAGTAAGAAGTCTGGAAAGAAGTACCAACTTTCTCCTCCTATTTAGCATAGAGTAGAACGACTGGGCCAAATGTCCTGGGTTCCAGGATAAAGACATATCCTCTTCTATCACCTTAGATTTTCAGGGAAAGGCAATAACTCAGTGTGTTACTCTTAGTCAAGGAGCTGCCATGTTTTTGTAGGTTACCCCCTTTGTACATACTTCCAATAGAAATATTAATACTAATAAAAACATTATTTCTATTAGATAAGCATAATTCTATTGCTTTCATTGGTGCCCTGGTGGCACAGTAATTAAGTGTTTGGCTACTAACCAAAAGGTCAGCAGTTCAAATCCACCAGTCACTCCTTGGAAACCCTATGGGACTGTTCTACTCTGTCCTATAGGGTTGCTATGAGTCGGAATCAACATGACCGCAATGGGTTTGGTTTTGGTTATTGCTTTCATCACCTACACACCCACACTCATACAACATTTGCTGGCACACAAATACACAGAACTACTTCCTATGGTGCAAGTTGTCCACAGGAGGAGCACTTTCTGTATCTCCTATGCATGGACTCAGAGTTATACAACCCCTCCATCTCTCTCTTTCTCATTGCTGGCACTAGCCCACTGATCCCATCTTTCTCTACCCGAACCAGCTATAGAATTTGTGATGTCTAGTGCAAAATAAAAAGCTAGGGCCCCTTGTTTAGAAATCATTAAGGATTTTAAGAATATGACCAAACCCATTGCTGTTGAGTTGATTCTGACTCATGGCAATTCCATGTGTTACAGAGAAAAACTGCTCTGAAGGATAGATTACAGAGACAGATCACCAGGCCTTTGTTCCACAGGCTTCTGGGTGAGTTACAACCACCAACCTTTAGGTAGTAGTCAAGCGCAAACCATTTGCGCCACCCAGGGACCTTTAAGAATATGACAGGAGAACATTAAATGGAGGCCCTTCTTCTCTGAGTGGGACCCTCTGTCACTGCACAGGTCAAACACCCATGAAGCAGTCCTGCTGTCTGCCCTCAGGGTGACAATTTCAGAAGTCTTTGCTTGGGTTTAAACTAGACCTCCTTGATCTATATATCCTTACTTGGGAGAGGGTGGAGACTTGCATGGGACCTTCTCCTCCAGAAAAACCCTAAACTTCTTAGGCAAATTGTTCTCTCTTCTCAGATTTCAATACGCCGCAAAGGAGAAAAGGGGGCTTTGATAAGCCAAAGTTTTCCCTTATGTATTTTCTCTAAGGCAGAGGTCTGCCTGGCATATATCTGCATATGTAAGTAGAATCCTCAAGATATGCTTCAGGATGAATTTCTAAGTCTACCTCTCCAGAGAGGGCCTGGTGATCTCTTTTGTTGAAAGGTCAAAGAAACAGTATCAATAAATCTATCTTTCTATCTCTTGTAGAGCACCTGCTATAGTTTAAATTTATTTTTATCTTTTTATTTATTTTCATGAGATTTGTCTGGAAGGAAACTCACTAACTACACATATATCCGGGTGGGTGAGATTTGGAAACCTGTATTATTATTATCACTGCTACTATTATCATTATCTCTATTATCATTTTTACAGTATTTATGTTTCTCACCTTTTTATAATTAGAAAAGTAATCTCTAATATTATATATAGGAGGATGAAAGATTTTATCCTTTCATAAAGAAATTTTAAGAATGATGATGAGAAAGTTCTAGTTCCTATCTATTTGTATTTCAGATGAGATTTAAGCAAACAAAGGAACTTTCTGTGTTTGTGTAGCTAATTATGGATAGACCCGCCTCTACCAAGGAAATTATTAGCAAAAATGACTTTTAATAAGGTTTTCTGAAGAAGAAGCCTGAAAGTTGAGCACTCCCATCTTTCTGTCCTGGGATCGAATCTTAGCTCTCTCCTTCTTTGTTTACCATCTGATGTTGGGTAACACTGCAAACTCTGTAAATATTTCATTTTATTTATTATGGGTATAATAATGCCTACCTCAGAGGTTTGTTGTTTTTGCTATGCTTAGAATGAAATGAAATAATGTATGCAAATTATTTGCCACAGATTAAACTCCGTGTATGTAGGGAGAGTGGAATATTCTTTTCCTTCCTCCATTTTTTATTAAGTGTGTGTGGGTACTCTTCCTTTTGTTCTTGTTAAAGAATCAGGATCTTTGAGAAACTGCCTTCCCTAAGTTATTCTAAAGGCAAGAAGTTGAAACTGCAGTCCAGACGATGAGGTAGTCTTGTTGAGGCTGACCTGTTCTTGCCCTGGCACCCAGGGGGTGAGAGAGCACTTCAGAGCAGCAATCAGCATCTCATTTCCTCACTCCTCAATGGGCTGGTGAGACTAATTGCCTGGCAGCCCCTCCCACCCTGCCTAGATTCCCCTTCCGAAGGCTCTTTTCATTATACCTGTTGTTTCTAACCAAACCAATATGTCTTATTTAACAATTTAAAAAGCAGACCCTTCTCCCTCCCCCTACTATTTTGAAGGTTTGTTGAACTGTTAAACAATGAGCAAAAGAAGTTATTGTTAAAAATGAAAAAAAAAAAAATCAATGGCATGGATTTTCAAGACAGCATTTCTATTTGAAGCCATGAATAATGTAGTTATGGTAATATAGCTGCTATTCATAATTATGAACACTTCATTCCTCCACATGTTCTCATGTCACACAGAGCAGGCTGGTGAGATCTGGTCTGGCTCTGCTTGTTTTTGCTGTGTTTTGCATTATAATTTATATTCCACTCAACCCTGACTGCCCCAACTCTATGGCAGCCATTGGCAAAGTTAGAGTCAACAGCAGCATGTCTCCCAGCCTCGCCCGTGAATATATCTCTTAAGTCAGA
The DNA here is from genome assembly GCF_000243295.1 of Trichechus manatus latirostris. Taxonomy (NCBI): domain Eukaryota; kingdom Metazoa; phylum Chordata; class Mammalia; order Sirenia; family Trichechidae; genus Trichechus; species Trichechus manatus. The sequence continues at coordinate 6,112,960 of NW_004443950.1, forward strand.
GCTTGGAGTTTAGTTCCAATCAAGAATTAGATTTAGTCAACAGTGAGTCACTTAATCAACCATTTTAGAGATAAAAAGAGGTTTACTGTGAAATTGTGCATCAGGGCCCCTCCCTTGCATGGTTTTTCTAAGACCCTAAGAGAGATTCCAGGTATTTGGTGGTCACCGTGTTTGTTGAGTTTTTACAGCCTAATAGTAAAGTTCTTTGGTCTTGCTTGACATCAGTCAGATAGGCTACAAATCTGCCCCTTAGTAGCACAAGTTATTTAGCATGTCTCTAAGCTTCAATTTCTTCATCTGTAAAACGGATATATAAATACTGACATTTCATATATTTCTTTTGTGAAGATTAAATGTCAGAACTCCATAATGCTTTTAGCATGTGCCTAGCACTAAATACTCAATAAGTAACAATCTTTGTAAAAGACCTGGAAAAATTAGTAATTAAAAATAATACTGATCTCTTAATAAATCCGAGATCAATTTTAACATTTTCTCAAACCTAAAACTAAAAGGATTTTGCATTTTAATGTCTATACAACTACTAGCTGTTTTAAAGTCAGTGTGCACATTTGACATGATAGGATTCCTTTTGCCCTGAAAATTGGCTAAACTGGCAAAACATATCTTTAAAAATAATGTAATATTTGAATGTCTAGTTTTTCACAAGAGTATAGCCCCTACTCATGAGTTTAATGTATATTTTTTTGATTCCAAGTAGTTAACTGACATCCTAAATGCATACAAACAGTAAAACCAAACCAAAAGCATTGCTGTCCAGTTGTTTCTGAATCATAGCAACCCTACAGAGCAGGGTAGAATGGCCCCATAGGGTTTCCAAGGCTGTAATTTTTATGAGAGCAGACTGCTACATCTTTTTTCCACGGAGCAGGCTGATGGGTTCAAACCACCAACCTTTCAATTAGCAGCCGAGCCCTTAACCACCACGCCACCAGGGCTCCTTACACAAGCAGTAGGTCACCCAAATTTGGACAGTTCATTTGATAGGTTTTTCATTTAAATCAGCAGATCTGGCAATGGTTCCAAGTACTTTTGCATTTGTTGAACGAATATAAATTTGAAAGATAAGTGGGAAAAAAAGGGAGGGACACCAACATGGGGTTTTCTAGAAAAGAATCATAATGAAGGAAAGAAAAAAAAGGAAGGAAAGAAGGAAGGAAGGATGGAAAGAAGGAAAGAAGGAAGGATGGAAAGAAAGAAGAGAATAAAGAACATTAGCAAATGTCACCATTTAACCCATGACAACACAAACTAATGCTAAAGTTTAGAAAATACATAATTAGAATTATATTTGAAAATATATGTACAAGTCCATTTTGCATTCTACAGACTCACTATATTTTATTTATTCTCCTTTTTGTTCTGTTACTGTTCTAGTGCAACCGTACTCAAATATTTCATTACAGCCAATACTAAATTTCATTACAAATTTCATACCTTTCTACCCAGTTAGTACCTGGTCATTTATGTAAAATAGCCAGTAGGATAATTTTAAATTTTGACTTTAAATTATCTAATTATCTGCCTAGGATTGGACAATATTAGGCTAAAGTTTCCTGATTTGCACTTTCTTTTCTTCCCTGCTTCTCTCCCTCCTGGTTTTGTCCTCAAGTATATAAACCATTAATACAGAAGTCCTGGATCTCCCTAAGGTTAAGGATGAATGATGAAGGAGGATTATACTCAACTACATTCAGGAACATTATTCTAGCTCATGGTTATTGAGTGTCTACTGAATAAAAAACACTATGCTTGGCTTTCTAGAGGAATTAATATTTAAAGAGTTTGAGATACAGTGTAGTAAACGAAGCCTAGAGAGTAAACAGTACCAGCCCTGTATGCAAAATTATACATTTGCCAAACTTCTAATGGAAAGACAGCCTTGAAGCTTAACCTGCAACATGGTTACCACCTGTGCCACTTGTTTCTTAACCTCTTAGAGCTTTGTTTGCTTAAATGTAAAATAGATGCTAATGATTGTTATCTCTTTGCTCTATTGTGAGAATTAAATGAGAAAATGTATGTAAAGTGCTTAGTGCTAAATAAATGTTAATTTGCTGACCCCTGCTAAGCACCCTAGCCCTTAGCTTTTTCTTTCCCTATGCAGGTGTCTTGCCTTGAGTTTTAAAAGCAAACTTTTTGTCACTTTATCTAAACTCTCCAGAAAGATCCCTTGATATAAACTGAATTGCAAGTGAGTGACATAGACTATAATAAGTGTTATCCGAGGAGTTGAGAGTACATTTCAAACAAACTCATAAATTTATTTAATGGATATATAATTAATAAAACACTTTATCCTAAGTCTTTAGGACTGTATTTCTCAAAAATTTCTCTACACCTACCACAAGAGTATTATGTGGGAGCTTGCTTAAAACAATGAAAAACAAATATCAAAGAAGAAAATCTTGTACTCTGTTAGGAGTGAAGAAAAGGAGTTTTATTGAGGAATACTACAGCTTGAGGTAGGCAGTGCTAAGCAAAAATACAAAGCACTCTGCTATTTCTATTGCGTTAGAGGTTCTTGTGCATAGAGAACCAAGGAAAGCTAAGGGGTTAATGATTGATTCAGCTTTACCTTTCAGTCCTTTGAAGTGTAAAGGTCGGCTATTTGGCTAAGGAGAAGTGAGTTTTACTCCCTAGGTGAGTGATGCAAACTGATTCAGTTATACACATTCTTCCTAGGCAAAAATCGTTTACATCCTGACACACTGTTCCCAGGAAAAATTGTTTCTATCCTGCCCTTTTGCTTCCTGGGAATGCATGTTAGTCCTGCCATTCCTCTCCTGAGATGAGTGCCTCCATCTGTGAAAATCTTCGTCTACACAAAGAATCAAAGAAACAACACTTGAGATTGTACCTGAGAGCTACTGTATTGAACTATGCCCCAAGAACAGGCGTTGTTCTCAAAAATTATTTTTGTTCCTAATAAAGGTGGAGACCCACCTTAACATCTAAATCAGAAGAAGCATATTCTAGAGATTTTTGTTGTTAACTGCTATTGAGTTGGCCTCCAAATCATGGGGCCCCACGCACAACAAAAGGAAACACTGTCCCAGATGAAAGGTGAGAATTCTACAACTAAATCACCAATGTCCCCATTGGCTAGCTAGTTTTCTGGAGATTAGGATTAAGAAAAGCAGAGTTGAATGATAAAAATTCCTCAGGGAATGGGGTACTACACCCATGCCTTTCTCTCCTCACAGAGACTCTATCTCAAGATATTACTGCTGAAGTACTCACCACAGCCAAGTTGAAGGAGTCTCAACCTCCCAAGATGGTACTCTTCATATTTTCCATATTGTATGCTAGAAATCATGGTCTATGAGGTTGAAAGGGAGCCCTTGCTTTATGTCATTGGTATATTTGGATTGAATAGGACTTTTTAGGGATAGCCTCATTGTATGGGCTTGGTTTCTTAGGGGTTGTGGATCTGGGACACCTCTCATCTAAACTGTGGAGATGCTTGATGTCTACTTCTGTTTATCTCTAACCAGGTCCTCTGGCTCAGTGTATCAAGACCCAGGGAAAATCCCAGCTCCCTCACTCAATATATCTTCTACCTGGAGTGAGGCTATGATGAGGTCATTTTTAAGCCCCATCAACCTTCCTGGTTGAATTCCCTGTTTCAGATGGCCTGATGACGATCTGTTTCAATAAGTTACTGATTGCCTGTTTTACAGAGAAATCTAGTGAAAAGTTGGTTGTGGGTGGAATTCGGGAAAAGAACAGTCATTTATGAATTTCTGACCAGATTTTAAGCTAAGAATATATATTTTTTCTTCTAATTCTTACAATGCCACTGCAACGTAGGTATTTTTAATCCTGTTTATAAGTGAAGAAATTAAGTAACTTGTTTTAGGACAACAGCTGGGGAGAGATTAAATCTTAGAAATCCAGGTGGTAATCCAATGAGAATAGGGCCTGGTTAGGAGCACATTCCAGAGCTCCTTTGGGCAAGCGACTCCCTCTCTCAGGATCCTTGTTGTAAAATCAGGATAAGAATAATATCTACCTATGGGATGGTAGGAGGTTACAGTGAATTAAAGCATTTAGTGCACTTTCTGGTACATACTCAAGAGCATCTACAGTTTCTGTCATCATCATCATTATTGTCATGATTATTTTCCATAAAAGTATATGATTCATGGAGATAGGGAACTTGTTTTTCTTATTCACTATTCTATTCCTAGTGGCACAGAGACATATTAAAAAAAACAAACAAACAAACCAAAGCAGTTGCTTTCAAGTCGATCCCGACTCATAGCAACCCCATATATGCAAAGTAGAACTGTGCACCATAGAGTTTTCAAGGCTGTGAACTTTCAGAAGCAGATTGCCAGGCCTCTCTGTAGATGCAGAATAAATATTAGTCAACAGAACACATTATTTCCTCTGTTATTCCTGTTCTCATTTTAGTGACTTCTCATACAATCTGCTAAAATGAGAAAGCCAATAAAGCCAACTATTCAGCTACCTTAGCCACCCACACTTTACCCTCCATCAGTTCATCGAAAAGACCGGAATGAAGAGATAACCCTAGGCAGGTAGGCAATTAGAGTCCCAGCAGGGTGGCCATGGTCAGCGTGAACCCCATGAGGGCTGGTGCCATGCCCTACCAGCTGACTGACCTTCCCCTTCTTGTAAACTCTCCCAGCTAGATTCTGTTACATGATGAAGGGTTTCTCTTGCTCAAAATACACTCCTTGAAAAGAAATTTAAGTCGAAGAGAAAAGAACATTAGTTTTCTGGAATATGGATCATTCATGAAAGAAAGAAAGGGTCTGAGAAGCATGTAGTATGTGTCACCAGGAGAGCCATGACACCTCCCTCCTGGTCAAAAAAGAGAAACTAAACCTATTGCTGTGAATTCAATTCTGACACATAGTGACCCCATGTATCACAGAGTAGAACTGCTCCATAGGGTTTTCTTGGCTGCAATCTTTACAGAAGGAGATTGCCAGGCCTTTCTTCTGTGGAGCTACTGGGTGAGTTCCAACTACCAACCTTCAGGTTGGTAGCGGATTGCAAACTGCTTGCACCACCCAAGGACTTCTGCCTTGTCAGATCCTATTTATTCCTCTGTTTAGGTAGCTGTTCAATTATCGTCATAGTAGACAAAATTGAGTCCTACCGTCTTCTATGGGAGCTCTGGTGGTGCAGTGCTTAAATATTCCACTGCTAACCAAAAGGCTGGCAGTTCAAATTCACCACCCGCTCCTTGGAAACCCTGCGGGACAGCTCTACTCTGTCCTGTAGGATTGCTGGAGTCAGAATCGACTCAACGGCCATGGGTTATCTGCTTATCACCACTCCAAAATATTTTCAAATTCAAACAGCAGCAGATTATCCAATAGGCAAGGTGAGCATGGTGCTTACCTTGCTTAGCAGATCATCTGTAGTGAACAATTTCACATTTTTCACCACATTAAAGAGTCTGCTTCTAGGTACGGCTGGCATCTGTCTCTCTCCCAAGCCCACAGCACCTTCCTACAGAATCAAAGCCTCTTCAAATTTGCAGTGCTTGACAGGGATGCATTACCCAAGAAGCAATGTACAGGCTACCTTACTTACTGGGTAATCCACCCCTGGATTCACAGAAAGGCAATGATTTTGATGGATAAAAGAATTCTAAAATTAGAAGCCATCTCCGACATAATCAATTCTAAAACACCAGATATTGGAATCACCTGGAGAGGCTGTAAAATAAGTGAGTATATACATGTATACATTGTTGTTGTTAGCTGCCAGCCAGTAGGCCCCTGACTCACGGTGACCCTGTGCACAAGTGAACAAGATACTGTCTTGTCCTGCCCGATCCTCGTGATTGGTTGCGAATTGGGCCATGTGATTTTCAGAAGTAAATCACCTGGCCTTTGTTTCTACTCTGTCTTAGTCCTGGAAGCTCCTTGGAAACCTGATCAGCATCATAGCAACACTCAAGGCTCCACCGCAGATGGGTGCGTACACTTCATGCACAGCCACCACATACATACACACATCCAAATTCTGTCAGCTAAAAGTGGGAGGCATCTCAGATATCATCAATTCTAAAAGACTAGCTATATCAGAATCACCTGGAGAAGCTGTAAAATAAATGGAAAATAGAACAAGGAAACTATTTTTAACAATCTTCTAATTATATAGATGGAATGAATGAAGCCCAGAAGAAGGTCGCGTACTAATTATTGGCTGAGTTTACCTTCTGTGTACCATTCTAGTAGTATTTCTATGACACAATGTAATACCTTTATAAGTGTGCCAGGCTTCTTTCATTCTGATGGCATGGTTAAGTTTAAAGGACCCTGGATTCCATGTCCTGTCTTCAAATTATAGTTCTCAACCAGTTATGTTATTTAAATTTCTATATAAGTCATACAATTATAATTTAAAAGATATGCATGCTTTATCTGAAATAACATATTTCAAACAAGAAAAGATCAGAGGATTGTGTAGAAATAGGATTTAGAGGAAATAAGGGAGATGGAATGAATATAAATGGTTCTTAGTAGTGTGAACCGTGACAATATAATTTTTCCTTGAACCGATGCTGTTAATAAAAGATAAATTACTATGTAGTACTTTTATGGTTCAACAATATTAAAATTAACAAGAAAGTCCCATTGAACACATAGACCATTATTTCTTAAAATATTATGAAGTACTATATAGAATTAAAAAGAAAATGGAATCCATATGAAAATGGCTTGAAGAGATGGTTGTGGTACATTTTGGCACGAAACAGATAACAATAGGGGTAGCAATGACTATTGGATGCTCTAGAATATTTCTTCCATGAGTCAGGAAAAATCCTTGAGAGATGTCTGAGTGAGTAGAGCTGGAATAGCAGCTAGAGAGGATTTTTTACATGTGGTATCTGCAGGCAGATGTTCTTTACACGTGTTCTCTTAGGTTCACATTTGCTACCTGAGTGGTCTTTAGAAATGTACTAATCACTTATAACCCTCAGTTTTTGTTCTGTACTACCTCATAGGGCTGTTGTGAAGGTGAAATGAGATAACCCAAAAGAAAAAAAAAAAAAACCAAACCCATTGCTGTTGAGTCAATTCCGATTCATAGTGACCTTATAGGGCAGAGTAGAACTGCCCCATAGAGTTTCCAAGGAGCAGCTGGTAAATCTGAACTGCTGACCTTTTGGTTAGCATCTGTAGCACTTAACCACCACACCACTAGGATTTCCTGAAATGAGATAGTACCTGCAAAATGTTAACATGGGGTGAGACAGTACACAATACAGGGGAAACTAGTACAACTTGTACAAGGAAAGGTCATGGAAGCCCCAGAGACACATCCAAACTCCCTGAGGGACTGAATTGCTGGGCAGACGGCTGTGGGGACCATGGTCCCGGGGAACATCTAGCTCAATCGGCATGACACAGCTTATAAAGACAATGCTCTACATTCTACCTTGGTGAGTAGTGTCTGGGGTCTTAAAAGCCTGT
>NW_004443950.1:6121034-6178918 GCF_000243295.1 Trichechus manatus latirostris
AATGTCATAAAACAACATGTGTACTACTGTTTCATGAGAAACTATTTGTTCTGTAAGCCTTCACCTGAAGTACAATTAAAAAAAAAAAAATGTTAACATGATGTGCACCATCTAGTGAGTACTTATTACTGTTGGTATTACTGTTATTAGGTTAAGTTGTACGCGAAAATATGGTTATTTGAAGAAATTATGTTTCTGTTCCTCAGTCTTTGGTATATAAAGTTGGAAAACTCTCCTGCCGTGCTTGATTGCATGTGTATTATTAGTAACAATTATTGGCTTAAGTATATGTGGATGGCTGTCCAGTTGGGCTACCTTGATGGATAAGCCTTCTTGATGCTCTCAAAGAGAGTCATATGTACATATGTATATATGTATGTATCTATATGTGTACATATTATTATTATTTTCTAATTTGAAATCAAGCTGTGCATATTACACTGGTGGCTTCAGTTTCAAATTATATGTATTGTTTAGGATAAACCCAAAAAATCACCCTTAGTAAAACTAAAGTCCCTTTTGCTGTCATTCTCTGTCTTTTATTTCTTCAGTCATATGTACATATGTATATATGTATGTATCTATATGTGTACATATTATTATTATTTTCTAATTTGAAATCAAGCGCTGCATATTACAGTGGTGGCTTCAGGTTCAAATTATACATATTGTTTAGGATAAACCCAAAAAATCACCCTTAGTAAAACTAAAGTTCCTCTTGCTCTCATTCTCTCTTTTATTTCTTCAGTCATACCAGCATATCTTGTCTCTCCTATTTATTTTCTTACTGACCTTTTTCTTAGAAATAATTCCAAGCTTTAGGAGGACAACAAAAAATAGAGACTTGAATACTCTGTGAAGTTTTAAGAAAAGGTGTCATAGTTCTCTTGGGAAAAGAAAAGACTCAGAAGCGGTATAATGTGTTTTTTAAATATCAGAAGAGATCAAAGTTAGACATGTTGCTATGATTGAAAACTACAAAACACCAGAGGTGAGCCTCCATGAGAAACAATTAGAACCCAAAATATAGAATAGACAACTTAGAAACCGAATTTCCCACTTCTATGAGGTTTCAAGAAGGGCTACAGTTAATATGGTAACAGCTGGATGATGGGAAATGTGATCAGCCAATCAACTTCTTCCTTTCTTTTTTTTTTTTTTGTTTTACTTTTTATATTTTTAAAATTACTTAAAATAATTTTTTAAAATCCTAAAATATACTTGATTATCAATGGGGATGATTTTGAGGACAATGCCCCATACGGTGAGCCTTTGGAGCCAATGGCATCTATGTTCCTACCAATCCTGGGATTAAAGACTTCCTGATTTCCACCCTAGACTCTCTCCTTGGCACCTTCATGATGCTTTGAGTGACACAGGGAAATTTAAAACTATTCTTTGTCCTACTTGGGTCCTTCACTAAAGCAAGTTGGGCTAGAAAAAGAGAGGAGACTCTCTACAACTATTCACAAAGTATGATGACAGACTCCTTAAATAGAAAAGAAACGGGCAGACTATTCCATAGAAAGCCTCAAATATAACCAAAAAAAAAAAAAGTCTTTTCATTGTCAAGATCTGTGGCTGAAAGTCAAGCTGTGTCTCTAACATGAAATGACTTCAAATGTAGCGTACAACACCATTAACATGACCTCCTAGAATGAAAACCAGTGCCCTCTGATCAAGGACATTATTCTTTTATGAAGAGAATCACCATGGGAACAATCAGTAAGCAAAATATAATGCCATCAGAAGTTTAGAACTGTGATTTGAGAAGCCTGTCAATGCTGCACTGATTAGGGAGATAAGAAACAGAAACGTCTTCTAAGCTAATTTCAATTATGACAGATAAGACAAGATACATCCTGCTTATAGAAGTGATAAATATACTGGTCAGTAGCATTTGAGGATATCAGTTGATAAATCATTTTGTTCCTGTAACTGCTAAAGCATAATTCATATATGCTCAATTTATTCAAATCTTTTTGGATCAGGAAGATATGGTTTGTAATATACTAGGCTTAGTGTAGGACCTGATTTGTAGATTATTTTACAGTATTTTAATATAGGTATAGTCTTCTTTCTTTTGAGGAGCCCTGGTGGCACAGTCGTTAAGTGCTTGCCCACTAACCAAAAGGTTGGCAGTTCAAACCCACCAGCTGCTCTGTGGGAGAAAGATGTGGCATCTGCTTCTGTAAAGATTTACAGCCTTGGAAATCCTATGGGACAGTTCTAATCTGTCCTACAGAGTCACTATGAGTTGGAATTCAAATGGACGGTGATAGGTATTCTTTCTTCTTCCTTTTATGTACGGAGCCTAATTCTAAGTGGAAGGATGATGATAAAGATCAGTATACACCAAGGAAGACAACCTGCTATAAATCCATGCTAACCTGAATTCATGCTCCATTGGCCCATTGCCATCGAGTCAATTCTGACTCATAGTGACCCTCTAGGACAGAGTGGAACTGCCCCATAAGGTTTCCAAGGAGCAGCTGGTAGATTTGAACAGCTGACCTTTTAGTTAGCAGCCACAGCTTTTAACCACGGCACCACCAGGGCTCCAAATCCATGCTAGATGACCTTAATTTGGACAATTTGCCATAGTCAAAAGATTATCCTTCAGTCTTGTAGTCAGAAATCTTCTCATTGCCCTAGGGTTGACTAGATCTGGAGAGGTCATTCACCCTAACAAATGTTACTAGAAATTGACCAGTATAAACCAGAATGCAAAAATATCCTTTCAATGTTCAGGTAAGGTTTGTTGAGCATTCATTCTTTCCTTTGTAATGAAGCATGACACTCTCTTAGTATATGATGTATTTGGCAATCATATAAGTATTAGTACTTGGTGTGTTTGATGATCACCTGTTTCCCCATAGGAAAAATATACGGGAAACAAAATTATCAAAGTTGCTTAGTGAGCATAAAATCTGAGTAAGAAATGTAGGTATATGATTTTAATGTTCAAAGAGAACAAGTTCTAATAATATGAAGTCTTCCTTCTCTAAAACAGTCGTAGCCTTACTAGGCAAACCAGTGACTACATTACTTCTGTCTTGTTCCATCACCATATCCCCTTGGCCATTTCTTGTGTATCTTTCAGTATAATCGTCGTGTGAGTCAAAGAACTGTGAATCACCCCTTTAATTTAACTGAAACATCCAATGATTGGATTGTACTAGGTGTCTTCATTGAACTTGTCCAAATGAACGATGAACCTGAAAAAACCATCAGTCTTGAGAAATGCATTTCTCTTCCATTCTGACAGCCTGTGTGTCTGGACACTTGGCTGGGTTTCTGCCTCTTGTTTGAAGAATGGAGGCATTTGTATAACAATGTGGGCCTTTGGAATGCCAATCCCAGCTGCATTTCAAAGAAAGCTTGACCCAGCTGTAGGATGAATGCCTCAATCAAGGCTACAGCTGGGATCCTGTCGAGAAGAATGGAGTCTTCCTGGAAAAACAAATGCCAGAGGAAGGTGTCCCACTGGACCAACAAATAAATCCTGCATTTTGCCAAACACCTGGCAAAAGGCCAGGAAACTACCAAAAGACACTAAGGAGAACATGCATTAAAGTACTGTTCATTTTCACATAAGTTATAGAAGCTTCCTGTTATCACCTAAGGAAATAACAGAAATGTCTTCTGGCTATCTGCTTTGAAACAAAAAAATTCTCATTTTTCATAACTCTATGCATTCATATATATAATGAGTGGGTTCAGTCATTTTGACAAAATCACAGACTTCTTCAATGGGTTCAATCCCATGTGGTATTTATATAAAACCAAAGAATCATACGTACACCTATTTGTGCTTATGGGATAATAGAAGCCAGATTTAACATAGGGCACAACACAGAAATATAACTCAGCCACCCAGGAAGAAAAAAGAAAGAAAGAAAGAAAGAAAGAAACTAATGAAAAAAAGATATGCCAAGATATGGATTCAGAAATATACAACAAATATTCGTGTTCATTAAATGAAAGAGTAATGGAAATTAGAGACTTTCACCTGAAAAACTGACTTTAAATATCAAGCGATAAATACAAATGAAATTTATTCCCAATTGATGTAGGTACTGAGAGTAAATTCCCATTAACCTATACGCCTTTAGGCATCGACATCTGAATTGGTTTTCTTCTGAGGAAAGGGCCGATTCATTTCACCAAAGATAAAATAACCGAAACCCTGAAATGAACTAATAGTCTTCCTATTTTCATCAACAAGAAAACTGTTTCTCAAACGTTTATGAATGTAGGAATTACCTGAGTATCTTGTTAAAAAGCTTATTCCGTTTCATTAGGGAGGGTGGGACCTAAGATGTTGAGTTTCTAACAAACACCTAAGTGAAGTTGATGTTGCTAACTCGTAAACCGCACACATACTAGAAAAGAACTGGAAGACTACTTCTTTAAATTATAACATAAACATTGATTGATCCAACTTTTCAGAAAGAAATCTGTAAAGCATTAGGAAAAGGTTTGTAAAGCCCTCAGCTTCAAAATCATATACTTAGAACAAGGGTTATTTCTGAGATGAATTAAGACATACTGGTATTAAATAAAGTTAAATTAGAAGTTAGTTTTCAATTCTCACTTACATTAGAATTTGTAGCTACTAAGAATTTTTTTCTTCTTGCAAATTTAAAAATCTGTGGTCCTGTGATCTATATGCAACCAATGTCCCTGCAATACCAAACTAATTAAATTAGTGTCTCTGGTGATTTTTATTTATTGTTCAAATTTCTGAGTCTTTGTACACATCCCTCCTTTGCCTAAAATCACCACTATACTCGTTGCAGCCTGGTGCATGTCTAAACTTCCTTCAAAACTAAACTAAAATAAAAACTCCTCTTATATTTTACTGGTGGAGTTAGAATCTCCTTCGCGCTGATCCTCTGATTCTCTATGCATGCCGGAACTATTGCTGTTATCTCCCTGGATTCTCTCCCCTACTAGCCAATAAACTCCTTATGGGAGACTATATGGAGACAGTTAAAAAGGGAGCAGTTGTTGTAGGTTTGTATGCTGAATGTGGATCTACTTGATGTGTAATCATGGAAATGTGTTATCTTGGACAATATTTTGCAATGTGTATACTAACATGTAACTCTTTCACTGAATCCTGCATTGCTGGGAAGGGAATATGGGCTCTGTCCATATTAGTACATAGGCAAAGTCCAGAATATGCTACAAACCTTTTTTGCTGCTCCCCTCTGATGATTTACAAGGCCAGTTGCACTTCTACTGGGACCCAAAAATCCCTGTTTCTCTTATTCTCTTGGACTTGCTCCGTCTTTGATCCTCTATCCCATATTCTCTCATGGCTTATATTACCTATGCTGGCAAGTGATGATTCAATGAATCTTCTAGTATTAAACAAAATTAAAAAATGTTATCAAATCCCATTTCCCCATGGGTCTTCACATTTTTCATGATGGAGCACTATAAGAAGAAAAAGGAAAAAAATCTGTCCTGTTACTCTTTGGTTATCTCTAGTAGTAAATCTAAGGAGCCCTGGTAGCACAAGAGTTAAGCTTGTGGCTGCTAGCCAAAAGGTTGGTGGCTTGAACCCACCCAGTGGCTCCATAGGAGAAAGACCTGGTGATCTGCTTCCATAAAGTTTACAGACAAGAAAAGCATATGGGGCAGTTCTATTCTGTCACCCAAGGTCACTATGAGTCAGAATCAACCTGAAGGCACCAAACAATGACAGTAGTAAATCTTCCCTAAATAATTATGTAAAAAAAGTCTTTCCCACTAGAGTGAAGGATGGTGAAGGGCAAAGAAAGGAATGGAATGGAGAACTCCTCATACTACAATATTCATTTTACAGGACTGTATTGAGAATTATGTGAGGCCATTTATTTAAAGCTCTTCACAGGGTGCCTGGCATGTCAAACAGTTCCAGCACTTGTTTCATATCAGTAGCCTTGAGCCTACCTCTGTGCTTGGCACATAGAGAAAGCATATATAGAAAATCTACTACAAGATATTTATATAAAATTATAGAAAAGATGAAACCAATCAAGTGGCAAAACAGATGGATGATTGCTTGGGCCAGGAGTGGGTGGATTGCCTGGGAAGGGGCAAGTGAAAATTTTGTAATGATATAAATGTCCTATATCATGATTTTGGTGGCTACACAGTGTATACATTGGTTAAAACTCATAGAACTCTTAGAACACTTAAATTGGATGCATTTTATTATATGCAAATTCTATCTCAAGAGAGTTGATTTTTGAAAAATGGAAATGTTGGACTTCATGACCTCTAGATAGCTTTCAACTCTGTCATTTTGTTTATATTAAATAGAGCAATAATACACAAGAAAGATCTTAAAGGATTTTTAAAATGCTGGATACATATTAAGGATAATTATTAGCAATCATGGTGGTATTCATTCAGTAGTTTTTGAAATGAATGTATTTATTAAAAGGAACAAACCACAGTTTCCCAAAGTTCAAACGCTTTTTTAATTCTGGACAGATTAGGAGGAAAAATATCTTTGTATGTTTGTGTTGGTGTGTGTGTTTGTGCATGTTCTCACTTGTTTGTTTGTTTTACTAGAACCAGAGATTGCAGGGCATTGCTAAGATCTACAGCATTGGTGACTTTATGTAAATATGAGTGAATCACAACCATCTTTTGCAATTTCTCTTAATACTCAAATCGTTTTCCCAATTAGCGAAGGAAAGTATTTGGCGAACTGTATTTGGGGTTTTATCAAATTTGCAGTGTTTGAAGAACAGATCAAGATGTTTGAAGAAAATAAACAGCAGCTGGATTTGCCCTTCCCTGCCACACACACAGAGTTTGTTGGGAGCATTTCATAAATCCTTACTGCTCACTGACTCTAGGAACAGATGGCTTTTAGAGGCCACATTGATGGCCAAGAACTCATCAAATTATTATCATGAAAAGTGTCTTCCACTTATCATTTTGAAAAATGGTACAGTAGCATTTGCATTCCAAACAGGTGCTAATTAACATGGAAAAAAAAAAAAAGTTTAATTGAATCTAGATGAGAATCAGAGAATTACCCAGACTCTATGATTTCCAATCCCCACTTTGGAGAAACTTGATTTTAATCTCCAATTTTAAATTCTTAATCTGGAACCAGATATGTTGACCCCCATCTGTCACCCAACCTCCCAAACATCCATCATCAACTATATCACAGATGCAAGAAGGAAAGTGGAAGGAGAACTAACACTTATTGAGTGCGAGATAATTTATATGCATTATTTCATCCATTTTACATAAAGATGGGAATGCTTTGGCAATGGTGAGGTGGTGTATGCTTTAAAATAAGTTTCAAACGAACTTAAAACTAGCTCTAAATATTTACTTTGCTATGAATAAGGGAAACTGAAGAAGAATTGATGCATTTGAATTATGGTATTGGCGAAGAATATTGACCATACCACGGACTGCCAGAAGAGTGAACAAATCTTTCTTGGAAGAAGTGCAATCAGAAAGCTCCTTAAAAGACAGGAAGGCAAGACTTTGTCTCTCGTAATTTGGACATGTTATGAGGAGGGACCAGTTCCTGGAGAAGTACATTATGCTTGGTAAGGTCGAGGGTCAGTGAAAAAGAGGAGATGGATTGACACAGTGGCTGCAACAATGGGCTCAAACACAGCAATGATGGCACTGGATCGGGCAGTGTTTTCTTCTGTTATTCATAGGCTCGCTGTAAGTTGAAACAAGCTCTAAGGCACTTACCAACAACAACATGAAGATAATCAAGGCAATCTCATCTGATAGAAAGAAAATGGACTTTGGAATCACACTAACCTGGATTCAACTCAGGTTTCTATTCTTACTAATTATTTAACCATGGGAAAATACCTTACCTTTAGAACATCAAGTCTCTCATCTGCTTAATGGGAAAAATAATGCACTTCTTAGTATTATAAAAGTTTAAAGAGCAGGCGTGTATATAAATGCAAAAATAAATAAATCTGGCACATAGTTGGCACTTATAAATACTTAATACTCTTGTTTTGTTTAATAGCTTGGTCCTAATCAAATTTATTAGCAAAGTAGCAAGCTATTATATTTGAAATTTTGTTAAGTGGGCTGATCCCAGCAACTTAATGGAGGCTTGGAACAGGGGAAAGAGTTTGATTTGAAAAGTTGTCTGTGATTTGAGAGCTTTGTTTGAAGTCAATAAGCAGGTTGGTGGTTAATAATGCTAAAAAGCCAACTTGAGATACAACTTTGAAGAGCTCTGTGTGCCCAGTTAAGAGGCAGGCTTTATATATAATAAATCAAAACCAAACCAGTTCTGTTGAGTTCTACTCATGGCAACCCCATATGTTTTTCAATGTAAGGCCTGTAATTCAACTACGTTACAATCACATGATTCCTAATACAAATGTTGAATCAAAATCCCAGGAATTTCCATTTTGATCAAGCAGTTCAGGTCATTCTCCTGGACTCTAATGTACAGAACCACTGATCTAGAGAAGTTATAAAATTTTAAGTAGCATAGAAACCCAGGAAATCTGAATAATCGCAATGTTGAATCTTTTTAGATCATTTCAACCTAGAAAGTCTTTGTACTTTTACTCGCCTGGCTGGGTCGGTGCCATCTCACTGGGAAGAGAAATGGCATGAAAATCCATCAGTATCAGCAAACAAGTTCCACATCTCAGTCTAGGCGGCTATTGTCTGAATTTCCTCCCATGGACCACAGATGGACTATGTTGGACTAGGTTGTTCACATTGGCAACCAACTACTACAGGTGAGGGTGAGTAAATACACAAGCTTCCAGCTGTGCTTAGATCAAGAGACACTACCTCAAGCTGGTGTGGACCTTTCAATGATGCTGGTATCACAACCAATGGACTGGCAGCCATCTTATATGGCTCTTTTCATATTGGAGGATAGATTAAGCTTCTCTCTCACCTCATCCTCCAGTTTCTGGTCCTCTAACAAATACCCCTATTAATAATGGTTAATAATAATAACTTGTATTACACTTACGTGCTGTAGAATTTGCAGAGTTTTCTCACATACAACTTCAAAATTTCTGTTTCTTCATGTTCTCTGAGAAGCATCAACAATGACCACAGTTTGAGAAGAGAGTTTCTTGTACTTCAACTCCCATGTTCTTAGATCCTAGCTGTATGTACTTAATCTATACCACTGGTTATTTCCCTAGGTCTTTAATTTATTTTCAGTTTGCCAAACAGTTATTAGACCTCTCTTATGCGGGCTCAATTCTTTGGGAAACACCAAAATAAAGACATTTCCCTGAAAGAATTTACAACCTGATGACTGAGATAAATCTAGACAAAAATAAATAAACTATCTGATCCACAGTCTGATAAATATGTCAAATACGTCAAATAAATGAGAGAACACTAGCACATATGTTCTTTTTTTTTTTTGCCTCATGGCTTGTAAGTTGCCACAATAATAAAGAAATTACAGCAAAAATACAAATTAATAAAGCAAAATATTTATAAATGAGATTTGAAAGTCCACAAGTCAATGTCTTCCCAAACTACCATTTTTACGTTTTCCCTGTATTTCTTCTTTAAGTGTCAGTGGCTTTCTCTTTCTACCATGAGACAACATTTTTGTGCTTTAAAAACCAAAATGGACACTGAATACCTCACAGTATTCTTTTTTATGGGTGCATATTGATGAAATGACAGGCAAATAAGTAACTTAAAATCTCATGAATAAACAGCCTATTTCATTCGTTAACACTGGTATTCTCGCATTTTTGATAGAAATTACTTTTGGTCAGAATACATTCACATTAGTTATTCTAGAAATGCATTAAAGTAAAATGAAAATTTGTGGACCTTAAAGCTGCAATAATGAACTAATTTTGTCTATGCATAAGGAAAGTATGGCAGAAATTCTCAAGGTTATTCTTATATACATTTTAATATTCTATCTCTTGGAATAGAAGATTTCTACACGAAAGACTACTGATAAATCTGTCGTCACATACACACACACACACATGCATATATGCACATAACTTTCATCACAACTCTAGATTGTGTTGCTCTTAAATGAGATGTCACAAGCAAAATGGTTGATTTTCATCGCTTAAAAGTTATATTTGACAACTCATTTCTCAAATACTTAAACTAATGTTCATGTAGGGTGAAGACAAGAGAAGCAAAATTATGTGAAAGGGGCTATGGAAAAGGTGCACATGCAGATTGCGCTAGCACATGTTTGGGTAATCATTTTCTAAAGTGACTTAACTGACTTACGGTGAATGATGGTCGTATTAAACTTTAAAGCAGGTACGGTTCTCCTTATCATCACTGAGCAAGGGATTTGGAGTGACAATTCAATATATGGTGTTATACGTTATTTATAATTCACAAATGGCTTTGAGATTTTGACGTTACCCTTTCTACTGGGTCCTGTCAGTTTCCATTACAGGTGATCCCCAAAGGACAGATTGAGTACCTCAGTAAAAAAATAACATTTTGCTATAACTAGCTTTGATGATGTCACCAGCTTATTAGATGACTAAAAAGTGTCTTCACTTCTAAAGGCCCAATCAAAGAGCTCTATGACTTGCTGTTTGATATTAATGACAACCCTGTTTCAAAACCATTAAATAACTCATATATATATATACATATATATATATACATATATATGTATATATATATATAAGATTTTTAGTTTTCTTTCTTTTTTCCCCCAAACCTATAAACTTTGGACACTCCAAATTGTAGACAATTTCATAAACACTACATTGAGTTTTGGGAAGGTGGGAGCAGCAGTTTAATATGACGAGGAACCATAAGATACACTCATTAGAAATAACCATGAAAGTGGAATGAAGGGAGTATATGCAAAGGCATTGACTGAGTTAATGGAAATCAATAATATAATGATGAAAAACATCTGGGCTAGCAACAGGAAGGGGCTATTGGCACTCCCTGGCCTGAAAAGCAAGGGGAAGTGTTGGTTACTGGAACTCAGTTGGAGTATGGCTCTGAAATGGGAGAGAAGCTCCTTATAGGAGGCAGGATAGGGGAATGAATACTCTGATCTATCACTTTGTCACTTCCTCATCTCTTGCAAATGCCTCTCATTGGCTGAATTCAACAAGAATCTAGTGGTAAGGATTCCTAGTTGATGTAGTCTATATCCTCTCTCCTCACTTATCGACATGGTTAGGTTCCAAAGACCAGGTTGTTATGTAAAATCGATGTTATGAGAAAATGGAGGATGACCACATCAGATCACAAAATGGAAAATGACTATATCATTACATAACTGCCAAACCACTGAAAATAATGGCCCAGCCAAGGTGACACAGAACCTTAACCATCAAAGCCGGTGTTACTCTTGCCTCACACCTTGGCATTCACTACTGCCAGACATACATTGTTAATGCACAAAATAGGATAGTAGATTTTTTACTACTGTTGTGAATATAAAATGTTGGATAACGAGATTGTCGATAAGTGAGGAGAAGTTGTACAGGTTAATCTTCCATGGCCCAAAAAATGGTGGATAAGGATGGGAAAAAGTCTGGCTAAAGTAAGGTTGTTTTTGTGGTTTTCATTGTTGGTCGTTAGTGGTTGTTGCTGGTGGTTATTCTTAGGGGTTGCTGCTGGCTACTGGTGTTGGTTATTGGTGGTGGTGGTGGTGGTTTGCTGTTGGTTGTTTTTGTTAGGTGCCGTTGAGTCCATTTTGACTCATAGCAACCCCATGGGACAGTGAAACTGTCCCATAGGGTTTCTTAGTCTGTAATCTTTATGGGAGCAGATTACCAGGTCTTTCTCCCACGGAGCTGCTGGGTGGGTTTGAACCGCCAACCTTTTGGTTAGCAGCCAAGCTCTTACCATTGCACCACCAGGGCTTCTTAAAGTATGAAAAGGAGAAATGATTTCTAAGTGGGGCAGTATAATCAATAATAAAATAGTGTTTCTTCATATATACATTACTTTTCTTAAACTGTGTGTGTTTGGATGAACTATATATGTCAGTCATTGCTTTGGGTACAAAGGTAAACAAGGCAGTCAATATCCTGGTCATCAAGGAATTTATAGTCTAGTGAGAGATGGCCATCCAACAACTTACTATACATATAAGTAAAATTATTATCAGTGTTACAAAAGAGGAGTTCAGGGCATTATGAAGGTTTATGGATAGATCTCTAGTTTTAGGAATCTGTAACATCACGTACACCAGTTTGCTTTAATATGAATTTATTTGACAGAAAAACAACAACATAGTGATAAAGAGCATAGATTTTAAGTCAGACTGACATGCGTTTGATTTCTAACTTCACCACTTGCTTTGTGACTTTTTTCAACTTTTATTTCCTTCTGTACAAGTAGGGGAATTCCTACCTCAGAATTTCGTTGAAAAGAATATAAGAGATAATAAACGTGAAGTGTTCAGCACAATTATTGTTAAATAATAAATTCTTAATAAGAGCATTTAGAGTGGATTTTCCTGAAGAGTTGGTTACCTTGGAATCCGTGACCCAGAACTACAGGTTATACTCAAAGGAAAGAATAAAACAGAGTGCAGGAAATAGAACAAGAGAGAAGAAAAGAACGTTCAGAGGTTAAAGTTTATGAGAAATTCAATCAAGAGCTCTCAAATCATTATCATTTGTTCACTCAAATGGTCAATTGTGTGTAGAACAGAGAAGTAATTTGGAGTCAGGTAACTGGACTTTAACTATGATTTGTAACTTCCTCCTAAGTGAACCTGGGTCATCTTGAACCTGTGTGAGTGAAACTCAGTATCCTCAACTCTAGGGTGTGGTCAAAAATACACCTTCTCCTCACTTATTGACTGTCTCATTATCCAACGTTTAGCATTTACAACAACAGTGAAAAATCTGCTATCTGACTAGCTTGCACATTAACGACATACGTATGGCAGTAACGAATGCCGAGGTATGAGGCAAGAGTAATGCTAGCTTTGATGGTTAAGGTTATGTGTCAACTTGGCTGAGCCATGATTCTCAGTGGTTTGGCAAATTACATATGATGATATAATTTGGCAGATATGTAATGATGTAATTTGGTGGCTATGTAATGATGTAGTCATCCTCAATTTTGTGATCTGATGTGGTCATCTTCCATTTTTGCTTAATGTTGATTTCACATAATGACCTGGTATTTGGAACCTAACCATGTTGATAAATGAGGAGAGGGTGTAAATGGGTGGATTATCCTGGTCAAACACTAAAACATTGACCTGTGTAGCCAGGGGACAAAACATCTCATTGTGTTAGTAGCAAGAATAAGTAACTCTTGTTGTTGACAAATAGGGAACCTGTTTTCCCTTGACATTTAAATAAGGAAGGTATTCTTCTGGGCAAAATGAATAAAATAAAGCACTCTGGTCAGGGAATGACACATTGGCCTTTTATGGCTGAGCCTAACAGTCTATGTTCTCCTTTACTTCCTTACCACCTAGAATCCTCTCAGCACAATGACTCTGCCTATCATCACTTCAGATTTTCTTCTCTCCCAAGCTTGCCTCCACTTGCCTGTGCTGGGGACTTGGTCTCCTCTTTTTTGAGGGCCCCAAGGAAAAACCTATGCATTATTTTACCCCTTCTTTATTGTAATTAAAAACTGAGATTGACAAAAGCATACTTGGGGAAACTTGTCATAAAAACTCTGAAATGAAGCATATTACAAAGTTTGTAAAATCCTAGTTCCTAGTATATTGTTGCTAAGCCTGATCTTAGGGTATTCCACTGCAATACTATTCTCTGCTTTTAGTTTTGAAGTTGGGATGTATCCGACCCCTCTCGTCAGTTAAACCAATTGCTGTCGAGTTGATTCCAACTCATGGAAACTCCATGTGTGTCAGGGTGGAACTGTGCTCCATGGGTTTTCAATGGCTGATTTTTTGGAAGTAGATCACCAGGACTTTCTTCTGAGGCACCTCTGGGTGGACTCAAACCTCCAACCTTTCAGCTAGCAGTTGAATGTATTAACCTTTTGTAAACCGTGGGACTCATCTCATCAATTACTCTCACCCAAATGAAAGCGTATGGATCTTTCCCTCACGTGTGTTCCTTTTGCCCATGTGGAAGAGAAAAACGCAGACAATACAGACCACAAATAAAAAAGTATGCACATATGAAGCCCTAAAGATTCTCTGGGACTTTTTTTTTTTTTCCATCTATAAATATGTGTTTTATTTATTTATTTTTATTGTACTTTAGGTGAAGGTTTACAGAACAAATAGTTTCTCATTAAACAGTCAGTACATATATTGTTTTATGACATTGGTTAATAACCCCATGACATGTCAACCCTCTCTCTTCTTGTCCTTTTTTTTTTTTTTGGTGAAAATATCCATAGCCAAATATACACCATTTCAAAAATTTTTACATGCAGAGTTCAGTGACATTGATTACGTTCTCCCAGTTGTGCTGCTATTCTCACTTTAGATGAAAATTTACAGAACAAAATAGTTTCTCGTCAAACAGTTAGCACACATGTTGCCCTAGGACAATGGTTAACAACCCCACTACATGTCAACACTGTCCTTACTCAACCTTGATTCCCTATCACCAGCTTTCCTGTCCCCTTCTGCCTTGTAGTCCTTGTCCCTTGACTGCTGCGCCTCATTAGTCTCTCTGGGACTTTTTTGAGAAGAAGGTTCATTGTAGCATGTCATGAAAGAGAATGTCCCTGAATTTTTTAAATACTAAAAAAAAGAAGAATATTTTTGGTAGTATTATTGGTAAAGTATTTTTGTTTAAAGTGAATTTAAGAAATAAAAATGAAAATGAACGGACTACGGCATTTCCACCAATGACAATAATACATATTCTCTAATGAAAGACAAGAACAGAGTCAGGAAAATTAAAGAAGATCAGTGTAACCTAAATACCATAAGGAAAAAAAACACACACATTAAACACAGAGACATTCTCTTCTTTTACCTACTGCGCCTGACAACATTCATCAGTTCTGTGGAGAAAATTATAAATTCACTGCACAACCAAGCTCAGTAATATTTGGTATGGAGACCTGGTGGCGTAGTGGTTAAGTATTTAGCTGCTAACCAAAAGGTAGGCAGTTCGAATCCACCAGCCGCTCCTTGGAAACCCTATGGAGCAGCTCTGCTCTCTCCTATAGGGTTGCTATGAGTCAAAATCTACTCCACAGCAACGGGTTTGGTTTTTGAGGTGCATTACATTGGTGCAGAGTAAAGGTAGACAGAGATACTCATAGTTCCCATACTCCTGTACGAGTGCAGTCATTCTCACCTAGCCCTTCACTGACTCACAAATCTGGCCTGTCCCTGCCCACACAACAACTGTTGCTTTCAAGGTTCTTGTTACTGGGCAAAATTCAGCAGCTCCTTTCAAAATAAACAAAATAAATAAATAAATAACCAAACTCATTGCCCTCAAGTTGATTCCAGACTCATAGTGACCCTATAGGACAGAGTAGAACTGTCCCATAGGGTTTCCAAAGCTGTAGTCTTTATGGAAACAAACTGCCATATCTTTCTCCTGTGGAGCAGCTGGAGGGTTCAAACTGCTGACCTTTTGGTTAGCAGCCAAGTGCTTAACTACTATGCCATCAGGGCTCCTGATTTTAAAAGGCCCTTCGCTATGAGAGTGTGCCCCTGCTACATAAGCACGGAGTTGGCACTCAGCTAACATTAGTTGACTCTGGATCTGACAAAGGAATAAACCAGAAGCTATATAGAAAACAAGAAAAATATGTAAGCTTTTTATGTCTCACCAATGGGTGTTGCCCTTTCTGCCTAGGTTGCAGGAACAAATTTATAGACCCTTGCTGGGTAATACATGATAAAAGCCAACAGCTAGGAAAATAAAGTTCACAACAAGAATGTGGTGCAATAAAAATAAAACCAATTACATAACTGCAAGAAAGAGTATAAATATGCCAATTTGAACAGTAACCAGCGTAAGTAATGTATAGCTTCAATAACTTAATACAAACAAGACAAAATCAATATTGCTGAAATCAACATATATTATAAAAATAATCAAATTTTATTACTAACCCTAATAACAACCATATATTTATTTGGAATTTTAGTGCACAGTGTTTAATAAAATATTAGAGATTTCTAGTGTTTTATGAAGCGTTCTGTCATTTTAACATTATACTCCCTTTCATATTATTTGAAATAATTGCCAAATATTTTCAAACTACATTATGGGAATAAATACATCATTTGCAAGGCTGAAGCCTTTGCCACATTTTCTCCCACTTTTGAAATGTTAACTTTCTTATTTAATTTGTAAATTCATCAGAAAAATGTCTTAGGACATGAAAGGTGGTACACACAATTTTTACAGTTTTTGTGATGACTGTGTTCTATCAATTTATTTGCAAAGCACGTCAACATACATGGCCATTTTTCTTTCTTTGCTCACTAATCACACTTAAGAGTAAATTATTTTCACTAAATACCTGCATTACTTCAATAATCTTAATATCATTTCCTATATTTAGGGACTAGCAACTAAAAGACCTATCTCAAGTGCTAAAAAGGAAAGATGTCACTTTGAGGACTAAGGTGAGCCTGACAAAGCCATGGTATTTTGAATTACCTCATATGCATGCAAAAGTTGGACAATAAATAAGGAACAATGAGGAAGAATTGATGCCTTTGAATTATGATGTTGACAAAGAATATTGAATATACCATGGACTGCCAGAGAATGAACAAATCTGTCTTGGAAGAAATACAGCCAGAATGCTTCTTTGAAGCAAGAATGGTGAGACTTATGTACTTTGGACATGTTATTAGGAAGGAGCACTCCTCCTTGGTAAAGTAGAAGGCCTTGCTTGGTGAAGTAGAAGGTCAGTGAAAAAGAGCAAGACCCTCAACGAAATGGATTGACACAAAGGCTGCAACAAAGGGGTCAAACATAACAATGATAGTGAAGATGCCATGGGCCCAGGCAGTGTTTAGTTCTGTTGTACATAGGGTAGTTATGAGTCAGAACTGGGTTGATGGCACCTCACAACAACAACAACTAAAATTTAGTCTTCCCATGATCACCGAACTTATCTTTGACCAGGCCACTGCATTTTCAAACACCATCAAAGATATCTCATTTCCTGGTGAATGGCATCTAATCCCCTTGGAGTGTAGTCAAGAAAATAATTCGATGCTTAACTATATTGCCACTAAGATTCTTGTGGTAACATTGACAAACCATCAGTTGAGCCAAACACTTGTGGCAAGACTCTCCAGTCTTGTGTTTTGTGTCCAAACCCTGGATCTGCCACTTAGCTGCTATGTAACCGTGTCAAGTACCTCCATCTATCCATTCATAAAATGCAGAAAATTGTATACTTGTGAAGATTAACGGAAACGAACATGGTAAGTGTCCAGAAAATGGCAGTTTCTGTTATTGTTCAAACATTATTATCTCCAGACTTCCATTTATGGTGTTTTATCTAATTTCAAATATTACCTGTACTCCTTCCTGCCATAATCTTAGCATTCTTTAAGATTCAGCTTTGGTTCTTCCTACTGAAAGGAGAATCCCCCAAGAGTAGCACTCTGAATTAATTCTTTAAGTTTTTTTTAGAATTTTATTCATGCTACTGGTTCCCAAATACGTCTGTACAGCAGCAACTCTGAAGGAGATGATTAACTTTTTTTAACAAAGTTTTGGGTTACTTCGCTTGTCATAAAGTGGTCTTATTTGGAGATTTAAAAAGTGTAATGCCTGGCGTCTTAAAAGCTTGCAAGTGCCCAGCCAAGGAACAACAATTATCTCTATTCACCTGGAGAAGCAGAGGAAAAAGGAGAGTCAGGAACAGGAGTAGTATATGGAATATGTGACTAATTATCCCCATGAACAACTTCCTCCATTGGCATGAGACCAGAAGAATTGGATGGTATCCAGCTACCATTACTGAACATTGTGATCAAATAGTCTATAGAAGAATCCTGATCAAAACTGGGGAAATGTAGAACAGAGTTTCAAATTTTCATGGACTCTAGACTTTCGGATCCATGGAGGCTGGATAAACCCCTGAAACTATTGCCTTAGGATAAATTTTGAGAACTTGAGCCAAAAATATCCCCTGAAGTCTTTTTAAAACCAAACAATATAATTTAACTTAACTAGCAAAAAATGTGTGCCTTGAGCAGTATGCTCTTTTAAGAACTATCTGTATGGGGTCAAATTGACAACAGCAACTAGAAAGATTAGATAGGAAACTTAGGGAGCAAGGAGTTTATGTTAATGAGGAACAACTCAGAAAAGGAGGGTGAGAATGATTGTACAACTCAAAGAATGTAATAAATGTCGTGAATTGTACATGTAGAAACTGTTGAATTGATGTATTTCTGCTGCGTGTATTCTCAACAACAACAACAACAAAATAAAATTTTAAAAATGTATGAAAAAAAGTATATGTTTATAAAGTATGTTTACTAGTCTCGGGCATATTACCAAATCTCTCTGAGTTTCACTTTCCTTGTCTGTGAAAAGGGGTAAAAAACTCTCCTGATAACTATTTACAAAGATGATGAAAAATAATGAGTTCTATAAAGTGTCAGTCTAGGTTCTTGACTAATAGTAAGTTCTCAGCAAACATCAATTCCCTTTCCTGCTTCTGCTCACAACCCACCAATTATTTTTTTAAAAAACTTGGAATCTTTATTGATTCACTACCTCTTCAGCTACCCATTGTGTGGCAAATGTGTCTTAAACAAAAGAAAAGGTCTATAGTGATGCCATAGACTCTTAACCACCGTTGTCGTCAAGGTTGCCCATGGAATTCAATGTTATAGCTGACTCTTCCTTTCCCATTTTCTGTCACAGAATTTATGTCAACCTGTAGACATAAGAAAGTGATGGATTTTAAACTCTCACTCACAGGCACCTGGGTTACGTGCTGCATATCCATCATTCATGAGCTATCAGTGCTCAGATAGTGAAATAAGTACATGGGATCTGCTATTAAATTATTGTGTTAATATGAAAGAAAAAGTGGGAAATGCAAGACAGCCTAAAACATATGAGTGGTCTCTGGATACAACTAAAAATAAAGGAATGTATTACCTGATCAAAAATTTTTAAAGTATGACTTAGTGTAATGGGCGTGTGTTCGTCATCTTAATTTTAGCTTACTGAAGAACGATCAAAAAGATGTGCAGGGATGCATCAAAGCTGATAAAATACAACAAATTATTACTGAAGCAGTTGTTTTATAGAAAATGAGTCACTAATTGTACATTTTAAAAAGTTGATAAATATGTGTATTTTATTTCACCTTGTAAAGCCCCTCCAAAGCAAAGGTTTTTGTGAGGGGATGGAGATTCCTATCAAAATTAGATGCTCTTTGGAAATACATTTTTTTTTTAAGGAAATGATAGGCATTTACAGAATGATCTCACAAAAATTTAAATTGTCATCCTTCTTACCAATGTACACATTTTCCTTCTCTAAATAAAACCTAGGAAACCCTGGTGGCTTAGTGGTTAAGAGCTATGGCTGCTAACCAAAAGGTTGGCAGTTGGAATCCACCAGGTGCTCCTTGGAAACCCTATGGGGCAGTTCTCCTCTGTCTGATAGGGTCACTATGAGTTGGAATCGAGTCAACAACAATGGGTATGGTCATAAATAAAGCCTACATATCAAAAAAAATAGCATGGGTCATTGGACAAGTTATCATCCATCTCTGAACTTTTATTTCCTCAACTATGCCCATAATATCTAATTTTCTTCTACTTGACTATAGAAAGTCTGTGATTCTAGTGTTGTTACTAACCACAAGGTCAGTGGTTCGAAAACACCCAGAAGTACCTCAGCAGAAAGGCCTAGCAATCTGCTTCCAAAATGTCACAGCCTTGAAAACCCTATGTAGCACAGTTCTACTCTACAATGCATGGGGTTACCATGAGTTGGAATCAGCTCGAGATGGTTTGGTTTAGTGTTGCCTGCATGTGGATGCATATGTGTGTTTGCAGAGGAAGAGAGGTGGTTTGGTAGGTTACTCAGATTACAGGGCTTGTCAGATATGAGTTTTAACCATTACCTTCCTTGAGAAAAATGATTAATTATATTTTTATCACTATATTGGTTATGTTGGACCTAGAAGGAAAAGTATTTTTCTAAATTCACAGCTTGCTGTTTCCACAACCAGACTAAGGAATAAATCTGTGATATGTTTTCCCAAAAGACTGCATTTTTTCCAATTTCAGAGTATTTCAGGATAAAACAAACAAGTCACCATTATTCCAGTAAATATTTTGTATAATTCAGGTGATGTCTTTATATTTAATCAAAGTACCTGATCAAGTGCATCACTGAGATTAAAGAAAGTAGGTGCATCTGAAGAAATGATACTAACATTATATCAAAATTTAGGTCTGTTGACATGAAAAGACATTTCAGCAAAGAGGCGTTTTCTATGGCAAATAAGCACATAAAAAGTTTTCCAGATCGCTATTAAAAAAAGGCAAATTAAAACCACAATGTGATATCATTGTACACCTATCAGAAAGGCTTAAATCAATAAAATAATAATAATGATGGTGTCAAATAGTGGTAAAGATACTGAATAACTGGATCACTCTTATATTATTGTTGGAATGTAAACTATTACAGTCACTCAGAAAACAATTGGTGAGTTTTTTTTTTTTTTTTAAATAACTAACTGTACAACCATTATTTGTCCCAGCAATTGTAATTCAGGATATTTATCCCATAGAAATGAGAACTTATGTTCACCCAAAAATCTGTAGACACAATTCATAGTAAAAAACTGGAAACAACCCACATGTCCTTCAAAGTGTGAATGATTAAAGGAACTGTAATACATCCATTCCATGGGATACTACTGTCTTAGTTAACTACTGCTGCTATAACATAAATGCCAGAAGGAGATGGCTTTAACAAACAGAAATTTATTTTCTCACAGTTTAGAAGGCTAGAAATCTGAATTCAGGGTGCTGGCTCTAGGGAAAGGCTTTCTCTGTGGACTCTAGGGGAAAGTCCTTGTCTCTTCAGCTTTTATTTCCTGATTCCTTGGAGATTTCCATGTGGCTTGGCATTTATCTTCTTGGCTTGCTTAATCTGCTCCTTTTATATTTTGTAAGAGATTGGCTCAAGACACAGCCTACACTAATCCTGTCTCATTAACATAACAAAGACCACCCATTCCCAAATTGGATTATAACCACAGGCACAGAGGTTAATATTTACAACACATATTTTTT
The DNA here is from genome assembly GCF_000243295.1 of Trichechus manatus latirostris. NCBI lineage: Eukaryota > Metazoa > Chordata > Mammalia > Sirenia > Trichechidae > Trichechus > Trichechus manatus. The sequence continues at coordinate 6,142,243 of NW_004443950.1, forward strand.
GGGGACACGATTCAATCCATAACAACTACACAGCAATGAAAAGAAACAAATTATTGATACATAAAAAAACCTGGATGAAATGCTAGAAAGTCATGTTGGTGAGGGAGGTGGGGAGAGCCAATCCCAAAAGGTTACATATCACATGATTCCATTTATATAGAACTCTTGATATGACAAAATCATCAAAGATATTAGTGGTTATAAGCAGATAAGGAGGGGATGAGGGAGGGAGGGAAGTAGGTATGGCTATAAAAGGGCAACATGAAGGATCCTTGTGGGGATGGAAATGTCTTGTATTTTGACCGTACCCATGTCAATATCCTGGTTTTGATATTGCACTATAATTTTTGCAAAATGTTATCCTTTGGGGAAACTCAGTAAAGAGTACAAGAGAGTTATCTATATTATTTTTTCCAACTCCATGTAAACTTCAAAATAAAAATTTAATTTAAAAAAAGAAAGAAGAATAAGAAATGGAATGGCATATCCATAAAAATAGCCATGGGTGAGGGAGAGGTGTATGGAGGCATGAGTAAAGGGAGGAGAGAAAGACTAAAAACCAAAACCAAACCAAGTCAACTATGACACATGGCAGCCCCATTTGTTACAGAGTAGAACTGAACTCTGTGGGGTTGTTTTGGCTGTAAACTTTGCAGAAGATTTCCAGGCCTTTATTCTTTGGTGCCCTTCGGTGGGTTCAAACCACCAACCTTTCAGTTAGTAGCCAAGAGTGAACCATGTGTGCTACCCAGGGATACTCAAAGAGAAGACTACAAAGGGGGATCAATAAGAGACAATGAGCAGCTGCTGGAGTGGAAAAAATTAGGGAAAGACTGTTTAGTTTTCTGTGTGATGTTCCTTCTCTTTCTCCTGTGTTGCTAAGACATCTTCATATATTTTTGTATTTTCACTCATTTATTTGGTATTACCTTCCTACATAACAGAGTTGGGTGAGGGATTTCAGTGAAAGGTACAATGATGCAACAAGTGACAGAAACTTCCACTGAGGAAAGAGAAAAATTGCCCAACTACACTAGATTTCAACCAGTCTTTTTGTTAAGACCAAGTTATTAGAGAAGGAAAAAAAATTAAGAAGTTTAGCACTGAAAAGTAACGAATATAATCTAGCCCAACACTTTATTTCTTATGTTAATAAACTGAGAATATGAGAGGTTAAGAGGCCTCTCCAAGTTCTCACAGAGAATGCCATCTCCTAAAAAAAAAAAATTACTCTCATATAGATAGTTCTTTAAAAGAGCAAAATGTTCAAGGCAGATATTCTTTACTAATTAGGCTAAACTATTGTATAGTTTAAAGAAGACTTCAGGGGACATTCTGGTTTAACGTTTAAAGATTATCTCAGGGCAATAGTTTCAGGGCTTCATCCAGCCTCTCTGTGGCTCCAGAAAGACTGGATTCCATTGAAAATTTGAAATTGTGTTCCACATTTTCCCCCTTTTGATCAGAACTCTTCTATAGAATCTTTGCTCAAAATGTTCAATAGTGGTAGCTGGGCACCATCTAGTTCCTCTGGTGTCATGGCAAAAGAGGCAGTTGTTCTTGGAGGCATTTAGTCATGAGTACTATTTCCTCCTTCTGTTCCTGACTCTCCTTCTTTCTCTGTTGCTCCAGATGAATAGAAACCAATTGTTGTGCCTTGGATGGCCACTTGCAAGCTTTTAAGATCCCAGACCGGGGATAGATTACCCAATAAGCAAGGTAAGCACGTGCTTAGGACATCAACAAAACAGGCGCACCATAGATGCCAAAGCAGACAGGACACAAGCAAAAACATGCACTGCAGTGGAAGGGAACTGGCAGGGCACTAAATGAAATTGATTCTATTCTATAAATTTTAATAATTATATTTTTCTTTTCATTTTGGACCAATTGAGTATCACCTCACATTCAGTTCTCTTTCATTGACCACATAAGAACGCATCAGGGGCACTGTAATCAGGTGACACATGGCTTATCTGGTCCTGCTCAAAGCAAACCAAAATGCGTCTTCAGATTGACCCTACACTTGTATTTGTATCATGCTCTTTGTGATTAATCTTGCCCTCATCGGGTATCAGCAGTAATCCAATGAACTGTGAAGATGCACCATCAAAGGACAGTAAGTGAGTGTGCAAGTTTTTAAGTATTGTTTCAAGACGAAAAACACTCATAGAGATCTACAAAGGGCCCACCAATAAATATTATACGACAAACAAACGAAATCATTTACGACTGTCTTGTTAAGTACTATTTCTTTAGATTATCTCAGACTTGAAAAACAAAATTACATGTTCCAAATCAAAATTACATGTTCCAAATCATTTTTTTTTACTTACTAATTCTCAAATATAAATTTTTGTGTTAACGTCCAAATTCAAATGTAAATTTTATTATATGAATTTTATTTATTTTCAATTATTCAAATTTATTTTCTATAGTAGAAGCAATTTAAAAAGTGACATAGTTTTTTATCCAGGTAGAATGAAACAGCAACAATTAAGTGGAGTGCAAGAATGAAAGCTTGCAGAACATAGAAAGGGAGTTGTGAATCTCTAAAGACAATTCCAAAATTAACTTCCTTTTTAAAACATAATGAATCAAAAGAGACTTCTTCCATTGAATATTCGAGTTTCCAGGGTGCAAATGATTGTACTAGTACTCCTAGTGCTGAAATTACTAATAGCAATACGAATATAACAGAATTTGTTCCGAATTCTGCATCCATTCCTTGCTGTAGTTTAAAAAAGTAATAATGGTGTAGAAAGTGAAACTATTTTATAATCTTAAATTATCGCATCTGCAGACCCCATAAATAACAGAAATACAGATCGTGCTTTGAGGAATAATTTTTCTTTTAATGAGGTAAATTATTGGATCGAAAGAGGGCCAAGTGATTGTCAACATCACAGTGGATCATTTGAAAATTCATGTCTACAATTTTGGATGGTAAACAAACAAGGTTCTGTAGCCAGAATATATTTCTAGGGTGCAAAGCTAATGGTGAACATTATGAGAGGGAATGACTGCTGTATTCTCCATCAGTTGGCTCTGTATATTGTTGTTTGCAAACTATTCTCTCCTAAGTCATTTAATTCTTGATTTGCTACAGATGGATTTAGCAATTGGCTCAACTCGAAAAGGATTGATAAACATGAAAACAGTTCAGTTCACAGAGACTGTATGTTGTCATATTTAAACCAAAATCATGGTTTTGGCTTAACTCATGAACTGGAAACACAAATTAATAAAGAACGTCAATACTGGAAAGCCATTTTGCAACGCGTTGTAGTCATTATAATTGTTGTCATTATAATAATCGCCGAATGTGGACTCTCTTTTCGAGGAAGCAGTGGGTCCCCACAAAATGGAAAATTTTGGGTTCTACTTGAACTCGTTGCTCAATTTGATCCATTTTTGGAAGATTACATCTCAAAATATGGTAACACAAGAAACGGCAATCCATAGTAAATGTCATAGACACGTGTGAAGAATTAATAAACTTCATAAGTGATAAAGTTAGATCAACTATTTCCTGTGAAATAACTAAGTATAGCTCCATAGTTCAATTTGTTTGTAGATTCCACTCCTGATCTTCTCATACAGATCAGCTAAGTGTTCTTTTAAGAAGTGTATCTCCAACAGATGGAAAACCTATTGAGCGACTTAGCACATTTACTAGCTTAAAAAGTCATACCAGTGAAGAAATTGCAAATCAAGCACTTCACTATTTATGTGATGTTTGCAAATGACAATGCTGCCAATATGTCAGGGCATTATAAAAGCATGCAACAGAAAATTTTAGAACGTAATGTATATACCATTTTCATACCTCATGCTGTGCATTCACTTAATATTGTAGGATGTAGCACAGTACGTTGTTATCCAGCTGATTTTATTTCCTATTGTTCAGTTACTATACAAATTTTTTGCTGCCTCTTCTCACCAATGGGCAGTTCTTAAAATATGCTTAGGCAACGATCAAGTATTAAATGTCTTTCTAATACACGTTGTGAAGCACATACTGTAGCAAAGAGTGTAATCCAGGAATCGTACCATCAGATTCTAGATGCCTTAGAAAATATTGCTGAAGACCAGACACAAAAAGGAGATACCAAAAGAGAAGCTGAAAACATCACCGGCAAAACGCAAACACTACAGTATGTATTTATGTTGGTTATGTAGACTAATATATTGCAGTATTTTCATCAGATGAGTCAAGCTCTCCAAGATTCAGAAGTAAATTAAAGACATGCACAGATCTCTACCAGTCATTAACAGGGTATTGACATAATTTAAGAGAAGATTTTGAAAAATTTGAAAATGCAACGAAACAAATACTGCCAAATACTGATTATCAAGCAGTTCATCATCGCAGAAGCATTACAAAGCAACAAATAATGACGGAATTTCTCCAGAAGTATCACTGAGTGCCAGAAAACAATTTCAAGTAACTACATACCATACCATCATTGACACACACGAATCTTGCATGAAAAGAAGGGCGAATGTGTATGAAGTTCTTTCAAATAGATTTTCCTTCTTAAACAATGTGGATATACATGATAATGAATGCATGAAGGCATCCAAAAAATTAGTGCAGGCTTATCCTGATGACTTAAATACAAACCTTTACGGGGAAGTGTGACAATTTCATTCTTACATAAGAACTAAGTTAACAGATTCAGGAAAGACAAATTTTACTCAGGTAGGCCTATATGATTCCATGATAGAAGATATAATACAATGTGTATTTTCCAATGTTGAAATTGCTTTACACATATTCTTGATTTTACTGATCACAGACTGCACAAGAAAATGCTCATTTTTGTTTTCCTAAAACCCTCAGCATAAAACAATGATTCAAGAAAGACTCAATTCATTATCCTGATTATGTATGGAAGTAGATATTGTTCGTCAGCTTAAATTGTGATGAGATCATTGAAGAATTTGTAAGAGCATAGAATAGAGAAAAATTTTTTTAATTGTAACATGTTAGCGATGAAAGACCTCTTTAAAAATATAGTAATTTGTTGTAATATTTGTTTTCTAATCATTAAATTTTCTTTTATGACATCTTTTCATTTGTTCATTTATATCATTTATGACAAAACAATCATCAAGATTAAAGTATGAGCCATTTAAAGCAAAATTAGTAAAAGTCAATTTTACATGTGTGGAGATAACAGAATTTTATATTGATTGTTAAAACACTAAGTTCACTGACTCATTTTCTTTGTTGTAGAATATGTGGAATATTCTTTTTGTAGAAAATATGGTATATAGTAAAAATCCTTGTACCTACATCCACTAAAAATTTTATAATCCAGTTCATCTCATTCATCTAAAATGACATACACCACTTTTGTGTTCAATCACTAATATTGTAGTCACATTCAAAAAGAAGTTAAATCATGGATAGCTAAGACACACACACACATATATACACATACACATATACATATATATGCATATATATATATATACACACACATACATACATATATATGTAAATACATGTATATATATAACTCACATATCCCGTTCGAATGCGTGAGTGAGCTGCGGAGGGGCACTACAGATTACTGGTGTTTACAGCCCTCACGTTTCTTAATCCAGCCTTTAAGCTCTGCAAAATAAACTGGGAGTTAGAACAAAAGCACTAAACGCAATATTAGGCCTGGGACATCCTATGAAACCATCAAATGGACAATAGCAACTCAAAAACTTAGATAGGAAGTTTAGAGGCAGTGAGTTTATGTTAATGGGAGAGGAACAATTTGGAAAAATGGTGAGAATGTTGTAGGATTTGAAGAATGTAAGCAATGTCACTGAATTTTACAATGTAGAAATTGTTAAATAGGGGTATGTTCTGCCGCTTATATTTTTAACGACAAAAAAAAATTAGATAAATTATTAAAAACAATTTTTTTTAACCAAACAGGAAAGCAAGTTGCATTAGTTAGCCTTGCATTCTCAAGGAGCAATGAGCAAAGTTAGTGGAGAGCTTCAGGGCGAATTTTCCACGTAATAAGAGCTAGGCTGCAGTAAGGAAGAATCAATATTGTGTTGGGGAGGAGAGCGGGGAGCTACATTTTGAAGTAAAGATATTGAATACATGTCAGAGGCTCTCTGTTACTTTGCTAATTTGTAACAAAAGATAACACAAATGAAGAAGGCTTCCTTGTTTCAGATATTAACTAAAAATTAATTAACTTCTCTGACTAGCTCATAAACAATGACTTACACATAAGCAATTGATGTAAGAACTTGGGGAAAGAAGACCATATACTCTGATGGTGGAATTTACAGGCTAGAAGACTTGAATGTCTGCTGACAAATTTAGGGTTTAGCACCATGTTGGTCTGCAAAGGTCTCTTAGATAAGTCACTTACATTTTTGGGCTTATGAGTAAAATAAAAGGGTAGGTACAGAATTTATGCATACTTCTAGCAAATGTTTCTCCACTAAAGATCTTTTTATTACCTTTTAAAAATGAATGTTTTCTCTTTGTCTAGCAAACGAAGTGCTCTTTAAATCAAGATCTACCTTTCTCCATTCATATTTTTTAAAAGCGTGTTCATACATTATCCAGAACACTTAATTACCTTGAGATAGATAACCAGGCTTTCCATACTGAAGTGATATAATTTCTTCCCTAAAATACAAAAGATGCTATTTTATTTAACCCATGTAATGATACTGAGATTTTCCTTAAGGCTTTTAAAAACACTGATAACGCGTCCTGGGAATTTCATTTACTTTACTGGATTTTCATGAAGATTAACGAACAGTTGCAAATTTTGCAAACATTTTAACACAGTCACTGAAACCACTAAGAATTTCCAACGTTGGGAATTTTGCTAACGCCGTCATTATCATCATTCCCACCGTCATCATCATTCATCATTTTCTCTAGTTCTGTTCCATGCACACCTAGACATAGAATGGGTTTCACATAACTGTACAGACTGCTTTGTCTCTCCTGAGAACACATCAGCTTTCCTGAACTGCTCCGTAGGGTTTCCAAGGAGCAGCTGGTGGATTCGAACTGCTGACCTTTTGATTAGCAGCTGAGCTCTTAACCACTGAGCCTCCAGGGCTCCGCTTTGTACTTTTAATGTCAACTTCTTTAAGACTAAGCTAACAGAGTCATCCCCTTTGAATAATGTTACCCTGGACCTCCTGGATGCTCTTCATGTGCTCTGATTTTTTGTTTTCGTATCTTTCAATGGTTTAGTTCTAGAAATATGTGTTTAGCATTAATCCTCTCATGGACCGGGGGATATATATGACCGTGTTACATTTTTCCACCCCTGGAGGTTTATCGGCAGGCATTCGAATCACTTCAGTACGTTCTGGCGTCAAGGTGGATACTGGTGCAACTGCGTAAAAAACAAGGAGTTGGTCTGCAGCCACATTTGAGTGTTGAGAGCCATTTGTAGAAGGGGATTCTTCCCGGAGGAGTGATTGTGTGAAACTTTTGTGTCTTTTGGCTTCTGTACAGAGAGGTAAGCCTTGCAAGTATGTTAACTATTTCCTTTGTGTTATTGGGAAGGTACAGTTACCGGTATTCAGAAATATTCCAGTAAATGAGTTATTTTGGGGGTGAAAACAGTTTGTGATGCACTTCCTGGGCCATGGGTTTGATATGTCCCACAAGTGTGTTGGGCTTCATGGAACATGGTACTGATACAGCCCACTCTAAATCAAGCTGATAACAATTATGTACAGCAACTGCAATGTTTGTTTAGTATTTTGTGTGTATTTTTGGAAAGCTGAGTCAGATATTTGACAGCTCAAGTGCAACCAGAAAGTGTTATGTGCCATGGGACCAGTATGTCCCATGTGTGGGATGTGCTTCATGGAACATGGGACTGATATGTCCTGATTGCAATCGGCACCTCATTTTTTCAAAAAATAAAAAAAAACTACAAATAATGATTCAGCATCCTCTCCATTGGTGAAAAAAACATGGCATCACCTAAAATCCCAAAAAAAAAAAAAAAAAAAAAAAAAAAATACTGGTGAGTACAATCGGTCTCATAGTGACCATATAGGACAGAGTAGAACTGCCCCCATACGGGGGAAAAGACAGTCTTTTTAACAAATGGTGCTGGCAAAACTGGATATCTATCTGCAAAAAAAAAAAAAAAAAAAAAAAAAAAAAAAAACCAAAAATCACCCTTAACTAAGTGTCAAGCTTATGCTAGGCACTAACACAACAGGTATACCATCATGATCATATTGATAATTTGCAAGAGTGTGTAGTTCCACATTAATACCTCATGTACTTGGATGGTTTGTTGGTCCCCAAATTATCTCTTCTCAAAACTTCAATGAATGTTCAGTTTTGGAGTAGAACATCGCTTGTTTTCTCCGTATCCTCTCTACTCCTGCTGCATTTGCCATTAGCAGATGCTCAGAAATGATTGTTTCATTGACGGGAGAATGGAAGACATGCTACTGCCCTTCCTTTATAATTATTCGTTGCTGTCTAGTCAGCTCCGACTCATGGTGACCCCGTGTGTGTCAGAGAGCACAACTGTACTGCACAGGGTTTTCAGGGGCTGATTTTTCAGAAGTAGGTTGTTACCAAGACTTTCTTCCAAGGTGCCTAACCAACTTTTTGTTTAGCAGCTAAGTATGTTAACTATTTGCCTCTCCTAGAACCAAAAACAAACAAACCCCTTGCTGTTGAGTTGATTCCGACTCATAGTGACCCTATAAGACAGAGCAGAACTGCCCCATAGGGTTTCCAAGGAGCAGCTGGTGGATTTGAACTACTGACCTTTTGGTTAGCAGCCTGCGCTCTTAACCACCGCACCACCAGGACACTGAACCACTCGGGGACTCCTTTATGAATACACCTTCCCTTAAAGAAAGTAAGAGAAAGTAGTTTCTTATACCTCAAGTGTCAGATCATTCTATGTCTCTCCTTTATGTATCTTCTGGAAAGTAATATCCCAGGTATCAGTTTTTGTTAAATGTTTGTCCTCAGCCCCTCACTAAAGAGGTTTCTGCCATTTGTTTCTATTTTCTGTGCTTTGCTATTAAAAAGCGCAACCTCTGGAGTCAGGCTTGAGATTTAGCAGGGACTCCTTGTTCAACTTTTGATTGTGAAATGCAGCCTTTGTCTCCAGACTTGCCTCATGTGATTTCCTCCTGTGCTTTTTCCTCCTGGCTTTTTAAATTAACGTGCTGGTCCCTGGGGTTGCATGTCTTGCCTGAAGCTGTCATCCTGTCCAAAGATAACAACACTGTATTTACCATGACAAAAAAGAGAAAATAAGACCAGAAGGAGAGAATGTTTGACTACTAGTGATAGTGTCTTTTCATTATAAAATAATAAACTGTTTAACTGATAGATGGTGCCAGAGATTATGGAGTTTATAAACCCACTTCCACATGTATGCTTATAGTTGATTTCACTTTGGCTTCAGTAATAAAGGGGCACTTTAATCAACACAAAGTGATTAACTTTGGCTTAAAATGGAAGTTCCACACTAACCTACAAAAGTCCATGCATGATTGGATCTATATTTTTAAGAGAAAGAGCTCTGGGGGAAAAAAAAAAGATTGCAAAATGGATCTCCTTTATTGTTTGAGTTCAGTGTTATCAAATCTCTAATCTATTTAATTAAACGGCGTATTTTATGAACTATGAAAATAAATAGAAACTAATTGTAATTGTAGATGCTCAGGGGTAAAAAAAAAAACTAAATGAATACCTATTTTTAGAAAATAAAATTCTACCAATTACATTTGTTTGTTTGTTTGTTTTTTAATTGGGTCCAGAAATGTGCTAGGTATATTTAGAAGTATTTTAATTGCAAACAAACTGCAAAAGACATTTTTACATGTAGTCATTTCGTTTCTGCATGCTTCTTTTGTTTAATTTCACATTCCAAATATTTCTGAATGCATAATAAGCCTCATTGCCAAATGACAGGCTTAGAGGATGGAGCTATATTCTGTATAATGTATTAGAATGATAATTTCTAAGAATATGTATTACAATTGAGATAATAAAAGCATAAGGATATTCTATTAACAGGACTGATTATGAAGAAAGAAAATTCACAAATAATCTGAAGGATATTATTCTGGCCTCCCTGAACCAAAGAAATAATTACAAAAGAATACCTTCATTTGTCTCTGAAATGACACTCATCTCTGCTTTAATGTCTCCACTCTAACCAAGGTCAGCATTGGGTGGGTAATCATAACAATAGTCAGTGTACTGGGTACTTAGGATTTAGGATGATGGTTTAATTAATCAGCCAAACCAAGGCTTTTCTGAGTGAAAATGTTCAGTATTGATAAAGAGTATTAATAATTATGCAAAGACAAAGACAAAAACCTGGGATATTCCAAGCAAAGAACAATGGTCCCACTAGGCTCTTGTGATAGTATCTCCAAAATTAGCAATAAATTAGCATTACCAGGGGCTAAGAAGCAGTATGTAAGTGATGCCTCTTTAAGCCTATTTTATGGGCACAGTTTTAGTTAGTTATCCTGACACTCAACATTAGGCAAAAATAACCTGGACAGTATTATCCTTGGTTAAAGATTGGACTTAAAAACAAGAATATACAACAACAAAAAAAATACCTTAAACAATAAAAGAGTGAGTGGTGTGTGTGTGTGTGCATGCCTGTCTGTGTGTGTGTGTGTGTGTGTGTGTGTGTGTGTGTGTTGCTGATGCCTGAGTTGAGGAAGAATGAAAGAACATTATTTTTTAAACTCTAATTCATTACTAAATTAAGAATTATAGAAATTCATAGCTATTCTTATTATTATTACCAAAAATAGCACCGGACTTGAAGACATGAGACTTTTCAAGCAGGCAAATTTAAATCTGACCATAGCACAGCTACCATGTCCATCACCACCACCATCATCATCTCCAACAATAACTATTTGCGCTACAATTCTATTATGCTTATATTGCGGTGATACCTGCGGTAGTATGACACGTCAGTCAAGACAATTCTGTGTCTCTCAGAAACTTATCATTTCATAAAACAGTCATGTTGGAAGTGTCAAGCAAAAGGAAGCCGTGAGCTAGGGCATCAGGACTAGTATCAAATAAAATTTGGCTTTGAAGATAGAGACCCGGTTTTCAGCCCTGGCATTGTTCCATATTAGTTGTGTGAACTTGAGAAATCCACATAAGCTACTATGATTATGGTAGTTTCTGTAAAATGGAATAATAATAACAACCTACCTCACAAGACTGTTGTTAGATGACATGAAATAAAGTACGTGACACAGTACCTCAGGCCAAGTGAATTCCAATGCATGCTAGATAGCGTTCCCCCTCCCACCCTAAAAAAAGAAAACCAAACCCAGTGCCACTGAGTTAGTTCCAACAGATAGCAACCCTATAGGACAGAGTAGGACTGCTCTATAGGATTTCCTAGGCTGTAACCTATGTGGAAGCAGACTGCCACATCTTTCTCCTGCAGAGCGGCTAGTGGGTTCCAACCTCCGACCTTTCAGTTAGCAGCAAGACACTTAACCACTGTGCTACCAGGACTCACACTAGATACGGTTAACACTGCTTGATTAGTGGGACTTTCTGTCTCCCATCTCAGCCTTCTCAGGCACCCACATGAAAGCCAGCACACAAGAGAGTAAGCCCCAGGCAGCGCAACCTTATTCATGGCCTAAGTCTTATGCACCCTGGGCTCCTTCCAAGTTACATTTGCCTTAATGTTGAGTATCTATCCCTGGAATTGTGTTGACTCCATCTCCCCCTGCACCCCATAAATGAATGGAGTTGGTAATAATATCAGTAATGTAAGGGTTAATATCCTCTACGGAAATAACCAGAATACTATACAAGGTCTTACAATGTTTTTATCATGTATTTTGAATCAATTTGGATATGTACACACTTCAAGGCCACATTCTATCATTTTCCCTGTCTCCAAAAGTAAGAGAGTCAAGCTGAAAGTGCCAGGGAAAAAACCTCATCTGGGCCATGATGCTAGGAAGAGGCTTGCTTTCTTGATTTCTCACTTTCTCAAAGTTCATTTTCAGCCAGTTGAGAGTCAGTCTCTCTCTTTTTCTTCCTCTCTGCCTAATGCCTAATACAACTGATAGGACAAATCAACTTTGTTCTGTTCCTCCTAGGAAACCAGGAGGTAGACATACCTTAGGCTTTTAGGAGAAACTCTTTCCTATCTTTGTCTTTTAGAATTAATATGGGCATTGCCTTAGGATGGATAGCTGTTTTGGTACATTGTTAGCCTTGTAGACTTTTCTTCTAAGCCCAGTCAAAGAAATCCTCTGTATGATCCTGCCCAATTCATTAGTTTATTATATGAATTTTGTAGTAATTGTCCCATAGTATTATTTTGGCCTTGTCTCCTTAAAATTCATGGACTTAGGAGTTTCATCAAACTGTCTGATTTCCAGCTATGCCACTTTATTTAACTAACAACTATTCCCAATTGCTTAATATTAGTCAGTTATTAAGGCAGATGTTGAGATTTTCAAATTCTTTAGGGCATGGTTTCTGCCCTTGATGGGGTTAGCATCTAGTGGATGAAACAGAGAAATGAACAACCTTTTATTATTATGTTTTATAAATGCTAAAGTGTATACAAGGTGTTATGGGAACACAGAGGTTGAACACCTAAATCATATTGTATGATGGTAGTTAGGGATGGCTTTCCCAGGAGTTACTATTTGAATTCCACTTTGAAGGGTAAATAAAAAGAACCTGTAAGGACAATGGGTAGGCAGAAACTCATTCTAGGCACAGAGAATGGTGCTTCTGACCTTAATTACTTTAGTTATGTTTCCTAACTTCTTTGAGCTTCATTCACATGCAAAATGGGAAATAGAATACATAATTCATACTATTTTTCTTGTATTTAAGTGGAATGCAATATTCTTGTTTCTGTGGCTGAAATCTGGGATTGAATAAAAAATGCCAGATGACTTCTCTCCCTTTATTTTGCAATAAATCATGTTTGTGCATAATGTCTTACCATTGACCATCACTAATCCCTATAACATGTACTTTAGGCTCTTAAATTATACACCTGCATATTTTCCTAAATTATACATCAGTATATTTTCCTAAGACAAGAGTGAGCCATTTAAAACTAGAGTTAAGCAACTTTAACTGGAAATTAACTAAGAGTAATAGATGTAAGCCAAATGTCTATTACGATTTCGTTGCTGAGATTTGGAATTTAATATGCTTGAAATTTTCTCAACAACGTCAAATAGCCAATATTTTCAGAGACAAATCCATTTTTTTACTTCTTTCTACATTCAATGAAAGCTATGGCCTGGTACTTTCTCTAGATCGTAATTTAGATGTCAATCTTTACCACATTATAATAGTGGCCCTGGAGTTTTAGCTCTACTTAAGACCTGCTTCTAAGTATAATAAAAAATAGCTATGAAATCAGAAACCTCTTAGTAATTCTACTGGGTCACAGCAGGACCACTCGAAAAGTCACTCAATATGGGAAAGAGATAAAATGTGCAAGGTACAGAAAGCAGTGCCAAAAAGAAGTTGAAATGGTTGGAAATATTGTTTTACACCATTTCAACCTTAACCCTTTCATAACATTTCAATGAAAAGTTATATTTGAAGTTCTTAGTTATATTCTGTAGAATATTGCAAGTAACATTCAGGATATTTCTTCTAAGTAGGTGACCTCCTGTTGATTCATAGGCATAACCTAGAACAGAGAACTCCCACCAAAGTGTGGCCAATTTGATGCTCTCTTTGAGTAATGTGGCTCATATTCCTGGAACATGACCTTCCCACTTGTGCTTTGGAAGATAATCTAGGTTCAGGTCCACATTTTATCTCAAAAAAATGGCAATGTGGCACATTCATCAAGACAATACTGTGCCCTGCACTCTCCTGTCATTTTCAGAAAGCAGTCATGTTGAAAGTAAAGAGGGAGGCAATAGGACAGGGCAGTGGGCATAGACCCATTGCCTACTGTGCTTGCAGGCAGAGGCTAAATAGCTGTGAATAATAGTTCGGTACCCTTTTCCTTCAAAATTAGATCTTTTTAACAATGTTAAATAGGAAATATCAGTTGAGATCTACATTAAATGCAGAATGTACTTGTTTCATGAATATCTTTTATAATAAATGACTAATGAATTGGCTGCATTTAAGGGTGATTATTTGTTTTACGCAGTTCTTAATTAGTTCATCAGCATTAAAATAATATACTTTGCTATTTCTGGTGAAAAAATTGTCTAAAATCTATATTAAGATTCCTTACTTTCTTATATTTTATAAGTGCAGAGGAAAGGATATGGATTTTGGAAAGAGAAAACTGAGTATAAGTCCAAGCTTCCAAACCTGGCTAGCTTACTGACCTTGGGCAAATCACTAATTAGCCTAAATTTCATCCTTAAAATGTGTAGAGTAGAAGTACACAAAGCTGGGGAAGCCAGCACAACTTGTACAAGGAAAGGTCATGGACGCTCCATAGACACATCCAAACTCCCTGAGGGACCGAACTGCTGGGCGGAGGGCTGTGGGGACCATGGTCTTGGGGAACATCTAGCTCAATTGGCATAACATAGTTTTTAAAGAAAATGTTCTACATTCTACCTTGGTGAGTAGCGTCTGGGGTCTTAAAAGACTGTGAGCAGCCATCTAAGATACTCCACTGGTCTCACCCCTTCGGGAGCAAGGGAGAATGAAGAGAACAGGATACAAGGGAAAGATTAGCCCAAAGGACTAATGGACCACAACTACACGGCCTCCACCAGACTGAGTCCAGTACAACTAGATGGTGCCTGGCTACCACTACTGACTGCTCTGACACAGATCATGACAGAAGGTCCCAGACAGAGCTGGAGAAAAATGTAGAACAAAATTCTAATTTGCAAAAAAAAACCAGACTTACTGGCCTGACAGAGATTGGAGAAACCCCAAGAGTATAGCCTCCAGACACACTTTTAGCTCAGTAATGAAGTCACTATTGAGGTTCACCCTTCAGCCAAAGATTAGACAGGCCCATAAAATAAAACGAGACTAATGGGGCACAACAGTCCAGGGACACGGGCTAGAAGGCAGGAGGGGACAGGAAAGCTGGTAAAGGGGAATCCAAAGTCGAGAAGGGAGAGTGTTGACATGTTGTGGGGTTGTTAACCGTTGTCATAAAACAATATGTGTACTAACTGTTTAATGAGAAACTATTTCTTCTGTAAACCTTCATCTAAAGTACAATTAAAAAATTAAAAAAAAAGAAATGACTGTTTTCCAGAATTTTTGCTGATATTAATAAATAATATTTTTAATAGAGGTATGTTGTGTATAATTTAATCATTATTATGGCAATTAATTATTACACTATGCTTTAGTAAGTTCATAGTGTCAGAACATACTGAGGCATGGTGGTCAGTTTTCCCTGATTTTATATAACTCCAAATAATATATGTCTTCCTGTTTGTAAGTGTCCCAGGATAGCACCACGTGTGGTAGGGGGAGTGAAATGTAGTCTGTAGGGAGTCAATGGATTAATGTCATGGTGAGTGGTACAAGGAAGGCTCAAACATTAGATTAAATTAGCAAGAGACACAGTCTTTCAAAGTGTCATGGATTGAATTATGTCCCACCAAAAATGTGTGTATCAGTATGGCTGGGCCATGATTCTCAGTATCGTGTGATTTTCCTATATGTTGTAAATCCTGCCCCTATGATGTTAATGAGGGAGAATGAGCAGCAGTTGTGTTAGTAAAGCAGGACTCAGTGTACCAGATTGGATTGTGTCCTGAGGCAATCTCTTGAGATATAAAAGAGAGAAGTGAGCAGAGAGACAGGGGGCCTCATACCACCAAGAAAGAAGCACTGGGAGCAGAGCGCATCCTTTGGCCCTGGGGTTCCTGCGCAGAGAAGCTCCCAGACCAGGGAAAGACTGATGACAAGGACCTTCCTCCAGAGCCGACAGAGAAAGAAAGCCTTTTCCTGGAGCCAGTGCCCTGAATTTGGACTTCTAGCGTACTGGACTGTGAGAGAATAAACTTCTCTTTGTTAAAGCCATCCACTTGTGGTATTTCTCTTACAGTGGCACTAGATGATTAAGACACAAAGTTTTGATTAAAAAGAGATACATTTAGTCTATGAGCTTGAGAACTTATTGGGCACAGAGTACTGTCTGTTTTTTGGTTTTTGTTTTAATTTCTTTTATTGCAATTTATGAATACCTTTGTCTCGAAAGTCCTTCATGTTAGCATCACTAAGTGAAATCACCACCCATCACGTTCTTGATGAATTAATGTAGGACTAGAATCATTTTACCTATGGAAGCCTGAGTCCTCAATGGATCCCTCTGCCCTTTGATATTGCCCCAAAGGGTCAAATCCATCTAGAGAGAGTGACTACATTTCAGACATCAGGTGACAAAGGAAGGACAATAGATTCACAACCAGTGGACCTTGAGCATAGCAATCCAAGAGTGTTACTAAAGCAATTATGGAGGGTTTTCTTGGCATACTCATGTGAGTAATTACTTCAAGCATTCATGGCACACAAGAATAGAAAACAAAATGAAAATTGGGTGGCTTGGTGTAGGGGAGGGGAAGGGTCAATGCCAAGTATACTTTTTTTTTAAGTTCTGCTTTAAGTGAAACTTTACAGTTCAAGTTAGTTTCTCATATAAAAATTTAACTGTTACGTGACCCTAGTTGCTCTCCCTATAATGTGATAGCACAATCCTCTTTCCACTCTGGATTTCCCATGTCTATTCAACCAGCTCCTGTCCCTTTTTGCCTTCTCATCTCACCTCTGGACAGGAGCTGCCCATTTAGGTCTCATGTGTCTACTTGAGCTAAGAAGCATCCTCTTCACAAGTATCATTTTATGTCTTATAGTCCAGTCTAATCTATGTCTGAAGAGTTGACTTCAGGAATGGTTTCAGTTTTGGGCTAACAGAGAGTCTGGGGGCCATGTCTTCTGGGGTCCCTCCAGTCTCAGACCATTAAGTCTGGTCTTTTTTTATGTGAGTTTGAGTTCTGCACCCCACTTTTCTCTTGCTCTGTCAGGGACTGTCTTTGTATTCCCTGTCAAGGTTGTCATTGGTGGTAGCCGGGCACCATCTAGTTCTTCTGGTCTCAGGCTGATGCAGTCTCTGTTTTATGTAGCCCTTTTTGTCTCTTGGACTAATATTTTTCTTGAGTCTTTGGTGTTCCTCATTCTTCTTTGCTCCAGGTGGATTGGGACAAATTGATGCATCTTAGATGGCTGCTCACTAGCTTTTAAGACCCCAGATGCCACTCAGCAAAGTGGGATGCAAAACGTTTTCTTAATAAACTTTGTTATGCCAATGACCTAGATGTCCCCTGAAACCATGGTCCCCCAACCCCCATCCCTGCTATTCTGTCCCTCAAAATGTTCGGTTGTATTCAGGAAACTTCTTAGCTTTTTGTTTAGGCTACTTGTGCTGACTTCCCCTGTAGTGCATGTTGTCCTTCCCTTCACCTAAAATAATTCTTGTCTACTATCTAGTTGGAAACCCTGGTGGTGCAGTGGTTAAGTGCTATGGCTGCTAACCAAAAGGTTGGTAGTTAGAATCTACCAGGCACTCCTTGGAAACTTACGGGGCAGTTCTACTCTGTCCTATAGGGTCGCTATGAGTTGGAATCGACTCAACGGGTATGGGTTGTTTTTTTTTTAATCTAGTCAGGGAATACCCCTCTCCCTCCTTCCCTGCCCTCATAACCATCAAAGAATGTTTTATTCTGTGTTTAAATCTTTTGCTGAATTGTTATAATAGTGGTCTCACACAATATTTATCCTTTTGTGACTGACTGAATTCACTCAGCATAATGCCTTCCAGATTCCAGTGTTTGATTTTTAGGAGCTCCCAGTTATCCAGTTTCTCTTCTGGTATTTGTGCATTGTTAGTAATATTTTGTATTCTGTATATGCCATGTATTAAGGCTGTTAGCATTGTCCTTATTTTTTCTTCCATGATCTTTATTGTTTTAGATTTTATATTTAGGTCTTCGATCCATTTTGAGTTAGTTTTTGTGCATAGTGTGAGGTATGAGTCTTGTTTCATTTTTTTGCAGAAGCATATACAGTTATGCCATCATCATTCGTTAAAGAGACTGTCTTTTCCACCAGTTAATGAACTTCGGGCCCTTGTCAAATATCAGCTGCTCATAGGTGGATGAACTTACTTCTGGATTCTCAATTCTGTTCCATTGGTTTATCTATCTGTTTTTGTACCAGTACCAGGCTGTTTTGACTACTGTGGCAGTATAATAGGTTCTAAAATCAGGTAATGTGAGGCCTCCCACTTTTTTCTTCTTCAGTAATGCTTTACTTATCCCAGGCCGCTTCTTTTTCCATATGAAGTTGGTGATTTGTTTCTCCATCTCATTAAAAAATGCCATTGGAATTTGGATCGGTATTGCATCATATCCGTAGATTGTTTTGGGTAGAATAGACATTTTTACGATGTTGAGTCTTCGTGTTCATGAGCGAGGTACGTTTTTCCACTTATGTAGGTCTCCTTTGGTATCTGCAGTAGTGTCTTGTACTTTTATTTGTATAGTTTCTTTTATGACTCTGGTTAGAATTATTCTTAAGTATTTTACTTTCTTGTGGGCTACTGTAAATGGTATTGATTTGGTGATTTCCTCTTCAAAGTTCTCTTTCTTGGTGTAGAGGAATCCAACGATCTTTGTATGTTTATCTTGTATCTTGATACTTTACTGAAATCTTCTATAAGTTCCAGTAGTTTTCTTGAGGATTCTTTGGGGTTTTCTGTGTATAAGATCATATCATTTGCAAATAGAGATACTTTGTCTTCTTCCTTACCAATTTGGATGCCCTTTATTTATTTTTCTAGCCTAATTGCTCTGGCTAGGACTTCCAGCGCAATGTTGAATAAGAGTGGTGTTAAAGGGTATCCTTGTCTGGTTCCCCTCATTTCAGGACAGGCAGGAAGTGCTGACATAAGGCAATTGAATCAAAGAGGACAGTCAAATCTCTAAACAACTGTTTGAGTCACAAAGTTCTCAAGGGGAATTCTTTCGAAGTCTCTCCATTTAGGATGATGTTGGCTGTTGGCTTTGTATAAATGCCCTTAATTATATTGAGGAATTTCCCTTTTATTCCTATTTTGTTAAGAGTTTTTATCATGAATGGGTATTGGCCTTTGTCAAATGCCTTTTCTGCATCAATTGATAAGATCATGTGGTTCTTGTCTTTTGTTTTATTTATGTGATGGATTACACTGATTGTTTTTCTAGTGTTGAACTGTCCCTGCATACTTGGTATGAATCCCACTTGATGAAAGTGAATTTTTTTTTTCTATGTTATTGAATTCTATTGGCTAGAATTTTGTTGAGGATTTTTGCGTTTATGCTCATGAGGAATGTTGGTCAGTAATTTTCTTTTTTTGTGGTGTCTTCACCAAGTTTTGGTATCAGGGTTATGCTGGCTTCATAGAATGAATTTGGGAGTATTCCATCCTTCTCTATACTCTGAAATACCTTTAGTAGCAGTGGTGTTAACTTTTTTCTGAAAGTTTGGTAAAAATTCTCCAGTGAAACTATCAGGGCCAGGGCTTTTTTTTTTTTGGTTGGGAGTTTTTTAATTACCTTTTCAATCTCTTCTTTTGTTATGGGTTTATTTAATTGTTCTACCTCTGTTTGTGTTAGTTTAGGTAGGTAGTTCATTTCTAGAAATTTGTCCATTTCCTCTAGGTTTTCAAATTTGTTAGGGTACAGTTTTTCATAGTATTCTGTTATGATTCTTTTAATTTCAGTTGAGTCTGTTGTGATATCACCCATCGCATTGCTTATATGTGTTATCTGCTTCCTCTCCTGTTTTTCTTTTGTCAGTTTGGCCAATGGTTTAGCAATTTTGTTGATCTTTTCAAAGAATCAGCTTTTTGTCTTGTTAACTCTTTATATTGTTTTCCTATTTTCTACTTCATTTAATTCTGCTCTAATTTTTATTATTTACTCTCTTCTGATGCCCAAAGGCTTCTTTTGCTGTTGTCTTTCTATTTGAGTTGTCGAGTGGTAGAGTTAATGTTTTCATTTTGATCCTTTCTTCTTTTTGGATGTGTGCATTTATTGCTGTAAACTGACCTCTGAGCACTGCTGTTGCTGCATTCCAAAGGTTCTAGTGGAATGTGTTTTCAATCTTATTTGATTCTGTGAATTTTCTTATTCCAGCCTTAATTTCTTCTATAAACCAGTAGTTTTTGAGCAAGGTGTTATTCAGTTTCCACATGTCTGATTTTTTTCCTTGTTTTTTCTGTTATTGATTTATACTTCTATGGCTTTATGGTCAGAAAAGATGCTTTGTAATATTTCAATGCTTTGGATTCTGTTAAGGGTTGCTTTATTGCCTAATATGGGGTCTATTCTGGAGAATGTTCTGTGTGCGTTGGAAAAGAAAGTATACTTGGTGTTGTTGGGGGGACTATGTTCTGTATATGTCTATGAGATCAAGTTGATTGATTGTGGCATTTAGATTTTCTGTGTCTTTATTGAGCTTCTTTCTTGATGTTCTGTCCTTCAGCAAAAGTGGTGTGTTGAAGTCTCCTACTATTATTGTAGAGCTGTCTACCTCTCTTTTCAGTGCTGTTAGAGTTTGTTTTAGGTATTTTGGAGCCCTGTTGGGTGTGTAAATATTTATTATGGTTATGTCCTCCTCGTGTATTGACCCTTTAATCATTATATAGTGTCCTTCCTTATCCTTTGTGGTGACTTTTACTTTAAAGTCTATTTTGTCAGAGATTAG
The DNA here is from genome assembly GCF_000243295.1 of Trichechus manatus latirostris. Taxonomy (NCBI): domain Eukaryota; kingdom Metazoa; phylum Chordata; class Mammalia; order Sirenia; family Trichechidae; genus Trichechus; species Trichechus manatus. The sequence continues at coordinate 6,163,001 of NW_004443950.1, forward strand.
CATAGCCACTCCTGCTCTTTTTTGAGTGTTGTTTGCTGATATATATTTTTTCCATCCTTTGAGTTTTAGTTTGTGGCTTTCATTCTAAGGTGTGTATCTTGTAGGCAGCATATAGACAGATTTTTTTTTTTTTTTTAATCCATTCTGTGACTCTCTGTCTCTTCATTGGTGCATTTACTCCATTTACATTCAGTGTAATTATTTATAGGTATGAGTTTAGTGCTGTCATTTTGATGTCTTTTTTTGTGTGTGTTGTTGACAGTTTCCTTGTTCCACTGAATTTTCTGTGCTGAATCATTTTTCCTTATGTATTTTCTTTTCATATTTTTCATTTGTTGTTGATTTTGTATTTGCTGAGTCTTTATGTTTTTCTTGTTTTTTATTTTGATGTGTAGGATTGCTAGTTTCTTTTGTGTTTACCTTAATATTTACCCCTATTTTTCTAAGTTTAAACCACTGTTTTATTTCTTTATATCACCTTGACTTCCTCTCCATATGAAAGATCTATGACTACATTATTTAGTCTCTCTTTTTTGTTTTAATGTTGTCATCGTCTACATATTGAAGTCTCTGTTTTCCTATTTTCAGTGTTTTAACTTCGATTTATTTTTATGACTTCCCTATCTGGGTTTATATCTGGTTGCTCTGTCCTGTGTTCTACTTTTGGTTTGTTATCTGATGTTACTGATTTTCTAACCGGAGGACTTCCTTTAGTATTTCTTGTAATTTTGATTTGGTTTTTGCAAATTCCTTAAACTTTCTGTTTATCTGGAAATGCCTTAATTTCACCATCATATTTGAGAAACAGTTTTGCTGCATATATCATTCCTGACTGGCAATTTTTTTCCTTCAAGGCTTTGTATATGTTGTCCCATTGCCTTCTTGCCTGCATGGTTTCTGCTGAGTAGTCCGAGCTTATTCTTATTGATTCTCCTTTGTAGATGACTTTTCATTTATCCCTAGCTGCTCTTAAAATTCTCTTTTTTATCTTCGGTTTCAGCAAGTTTGATTATGTCTTGGTGACTTTCTTTTGGGATCTACCTTGTGTGGAGTTTGATAAACATCTTAGATAGATATCTTCTCATCTTTCACAATATCATGGAAGTTTTCTGCCAACAAATCTTCAACAATTTTCTTGGTATTTTCTGTCATCCCCCTGTACTGGTACTCCAGTCACTTGTAGGTTATTCCTCTTGATAGAATCCCACATAATTCTTAGGGTTTCTTCATTTTTTTAATTCTTTTATTTGATTTTTCCTCAAATAAGTTTGTGTCAAGTGCTTTATCTTCAATCTCACTAATTCTGACTTCCATTGCCTCAATTGTGTTCCTATAACTTTCTATTGAGTTGTCTGATTCTGAAATTTTATTGTTAATCTTCTGGATTTCTGTTTGCTGTCCCTCTATGGATTCTTACAGTCTGTTAAATTTGTCATTATGCTCTTCTCTAATCTTCTTAAGTTCCTCTATTGCTTTCTCTGGGTGTTCGTTGGCTTGATCTGTGTTTTGCCTGATCTGCTTCCTGATATCTTGAAGAGTCCTGTATATTAATCTTTTGTAGTTTACCTCCAGTAATTCCAACAAATTCTCTTCCTCTGGAGGATTTCTTGATTCTTTGTTTTGGGAGTTCGCTGAAGCCATCATGGTGTGCCTCTTTATGTGATTTATATTGACTGTTGTCTCCAAGCCATCAATAAATTATTATCTTTATTTATTTTATGTTTACTTACTGTATCCTAGCTTCTTGTTTTGTTTGTTTTGGTATGCTCAAATAGGCTGCTCATGTGAGCTAGTTTGATTATTGGTTCCTTTGAAGCTCTATTGTCCTGTCACCAGGTGGTTAGTTCTGTTACTGGTTATGTGAGCCCAGAAGTCCGTTTACTTTTCTTGTATGAATTCAGCTCAGGTGTCCAGGTAGTTGGTCACCAAGTGTGTGTTGCAGGCTCTCACCTACAGCCCTAGACGGACAGGGTGATTGGAGTAGGCTTAGGTATCTGGCTGCAGTAGAAGGTCACATGCTCAGAAGGGAAGGGGGCTGACAGCTGCTCCTGAGTGTCTGAGAGTAAAGCGTTTCCCTGTTCCCTACAGTGCATAAGTGGGTGGGTTTTGCAACCAGACTATGGGCACCCAATGCTGTTGTCTGTAAGGACTTGGAGACACCACTTATTCTTGGACCCCTGTCACGGATGGCTCGGTGGCATAGGTGGAGCCACCAGTCCCCAGGCCCCTGATGTGGGTAGGTGGGGACCCTGCTTATAATGGGTAGAGTGGTGTCAAATGTCATGAACCTACCACTCCACCACATAGCTGATACAGTTGAAGTTAGGCTTCAGGTATATACCCTGTTATACTCTTCTAATGAGGGCCTATGCTGTTTAAATGGGCCCACACATGTCTATGCAGTGGTGAAAAGGCATTCAAAACCTTAGACCCCTTGTGCCTGTGCCTAGACAAAGGAGCTGTGCCTTCCCTGAGTTCCTGGCTTAGGGGAGCTGTAGATTATTTTTTCCTGTTTGTTAATTTGTTCTCTCTCCAAGGCCAAGAGGACGTCTCAGGGCACATGACACGTCCTACTTCTGACCCAGGAGACATGGTAATCACTGAATCTGGCCTGGTACCCAGTCCAGAGACGGGAGGAGGCAGGTGAATGGGAGAGAGGTTATTCATAAATGGGATCTTTTTTGATCTGCGTGGTGGGTTAGACACATGTACTTATCTTTTGCCAGCTGAGCACCACTTTTCACTGGTTCTGGAGGCTTGAGTAGACTCTCTGCTGCTTAGTCTCTCCCGAGGTGGAAAATGCATCCCAAATGTCACTGCTTGCCTCACTGCACACACCAGCCAATCTGGCCTGCAGGGTTCCCGCTAGGTCAGGTCTGGAAACTCCTTGCTGCTTCCGAAACATTTCTCTCTCCCCTGCCACTCAGTCCAATTCCTTAACTTTGCCTTTGATGTTCAGAGATCCTAGATTGTCATATATAATCGATTCACTTGTTTTTTTTGGGTCTTTGTTGTACGAGGGACCACAGGAGTTGTCTGACTACTCTGCCATCTTGGCCTCGCCCCTTAAGATTTTTTTATAATAAGTGAAATAAGACACTTTTTTTCTCTCTTACATGACTGCTTTTGGATGCACCACTTTTCCAACACCGTTGTTGTGCATCCCTATATTCAGACTGAGTTTGGTTGGCAAACTGGTGATTGACACTTTTGCCAGAGGGTGGAGATTACATTTTAGGCTATACTGGTGATGAGCTATAACAAAGAAAGAATCTTAAGATAATAAAATTTAACTACTAGATTCATCATGTACTGTTGACACACTTTTTAAAGAAAGAAAATAAAAGCTTTAGTTATTAATACCAGCTAGACTGAAGTCACTCCAAGATAGAAATCAATTTTGTCCGCTGTAAGTTATTCAGATCATTATTGAAAGATTTTTTAAAGTTTATTAAAGTTATAATTTTAGGTACAGTTTATTGAATTATGTGCTGTGCTTCCAGATGAAAACATAAAAAAAAAATATTGGTTTAAGACATGATAATATTCACTTTGGAAGCTGCTTTTAGAGGACATGCATACATACATACATGACACGATATCTGTCCTCAAATATTTCATTCAGGAGATGAGGCATAAACATGTGACATATTAAATAACAATATCTAAACAAATCAAAGATGTTATAAGTCATTATTTGATAGGTTGTAAAAATAAGTAATATATACAGAATGTCAAACAGAAGGATATTGAATCTAGAAGTGAGATGCAATATAAATTGCCTCTGACATAATATATGGATTTAAATATTTATAGGCTTCAACTGTCTGCAAACATGTCCTCAGGGATTTTAAGAGCATTTATTACACTCTCTTGTAATTGTCTGTTACTCTATTCATCTTCCTACTGGATTTTGGGCTCCATGAGGGCAGTAATCACCACTGATCTGTCTGTTTGTTGTACTGTGGTGGCTTGCATGTTGCTATGATGCTGGAAACTCTGCCACTGGTGTTTCAAATACAAACATGGTCACCCATGATGGACAGGTTTCAGCAGAGCTTCCAGACTCAGAAAGACTAGGAAGAAGGACCTGACAGTCTACTTCTGAAAGAACTGGCCAATAAAAACCTTATGAATAGCAGTGGAACACTGTCTGATAGAGTGCTGGAAGTTGAACCCTTTAGGTTGGAAGGCACTCAAAAGACAGCTGGGGAAAAGCTGCCTCCTCAAAGTAAGGTCAACCTCAATTATGTGAATGGAGTCAAGCTTTCGGGACCTTCATTTGCTGTTGTGGAATGACTGAAAAGGCAAAGAAACAGTTGCAAACATCCATTAATAATTGGAACATGGAATGTAAGAAGTATGAATCTAGAAAAACTGGAAATCATCAAAAATGAAATGGAACTCATAATCATCAGTATTCTAGGCATTAGTGAGCTGAAATGAACTGGTATTGGTCATTCTGAATCAGATAATCATATGGTCTACTATCCCGGGAAAGACAAATTGAAGGGGAATGACTTCGTGGTCATCATCGAAAAGAACATTTCAAGATCTATCCTGAAGTACAATGCTGTCAGTGATAGGATAAGATCCATACACCTACAAGGAAGACCAGTTAACACGACTATTATTCAAATTTATGCACCAACCACTAAGGCCTAAGGTGAAGAAATTGAAGATTTTCACCAACTTCTGCAGTCTGAAATCGATCAAATATGCAATCAAGATGCATTGGTCATTACTGGTGATTGGAATAGAAAAGTTGGAAACAAAGAAGAAGGATCAGTAGATGGAAAATATGGCCTTGGTGAGAGAAACAACACAAGAGATCACATGATAGAATTTCGTAAGACCAACGACTTAGTCATTGCAAGTACCGTTTTTCAACAACATAAACAGCAAGTATACACATGGACCTCACCAGATGAAATACATAGGAACAAAATCAACTACATCTCTGGAAAGAGATGATGGAGTAGTTCAATATTATAGGTCAGAACAAGGCTAAGGACTGACTGCGGAACAGATCATTGATTGTTCCTATAGAAGTTCAAGTTGAAGCTGAAAAAAATTAGAGCAAGTCCACAAGAGCCAAAATACGACCTTGAGTATATCCCACCTGAATTTAGAGACCATGTCAAGAACAGATTTGACTCATGGAACACTAATGACCGAAGACCAAACAAGTTGTGAAATGACATCAAGGACATCATACATGAAGAAAGCAAAAGATTTTTTAAAAAGACAGGAAAGAAAGAAAAGACCAAAATATATGTCAGAAGAGACTCTGAAACTTGCTCTTGAATGTAGAGTAGCTAATGTGAATGGACGAAATGATGAATTAAAAGAGCTAAATAGAAGATTTCAAAGGGCAGCTTGAGAAGGCATTATATATGAAATTTGCTAAGTAAAGTATTATAATTAAACTTGCAAAGACTTAGAGTTAGAAAACCAAAAGGGAAGAACACGCTTGGCACTTTTCAAGCTGAATAAACTGAAGAAAACAAGCAAGTCTTGAGTTGCAATATTGAAGGTTTTTATGGAGAAAATATTGAACGACCCAGGAAGGAAAACACAGAGTTATTCTGTACCAAAAAGAATTGGTCAACAGTCAACCGTTTCAGGTGGTAGCATATGATCAACAACAGATGGCATCGAAGGAAGAAGTCTAAGCTGCACTGAAGGCACTGGTGAAAAACAAGGCTCCATGAATTAATAGAATCCAACTGAGATGTTTCCAACAAAGAGATGCACCTCTGGAAGTGCTCACTCGTCTATGCCAAGAAATTTGGAAGACAGCTACTTGGCCAACCGACTGGAAGAGATCCATATTTGTGCCCATTCCAAAGAAAAGTGATCCAACAGAATACAGAAAGTATTGAACAATATCATTAATATCACATACAAATAAAATTTTGCTGAAGATCATTCAAAAGCGGTTGCAGCAATACATCCACTGGTGAAAGGATACAACCCTGACTGACACCTTTCCTGACTTCAAACCACACAGTATCCACTTGTTCTGTTCAAATGACTGCCTCTCATTCTACGTACAGGTTCCTCATGAGCACAATTAAGTATTCTGGAATTCCATTCTTTATAATGTTATCCATAATTTGTTATGATCCACATAGTACAATATCTTTGCACAGTCAATAAAATACAGGTAAATGTCTTTCTGGCATTCTCTGCTTTCAGTAAAGATTCATCTGACATAAGTAGTGATATCTATAACTCCAAGTCCTCTCCTGTATCTGGCTTGAATTTCTGGCAGTTCCTTGTCGATGTTTGTTTGACCTTTATATGGTTAAATATGGAATATTCTGAAGCCTTGGAATATCCCAGATTTTCATATAGTGCAGATCATAGAGAATCCAGATGTGTACAGCAGATAAAGATCTATGGATGTTACTGATTCTAAGATAGCATCAGGAAGCAAATAGACTTCAAGGTCTCCATCATGTCACTGACAATCCTTGGCTTGTGGCAAGTCAGAGTTGAAGCACATATCATTTCTAGAACTACGGGCAGCCTAGTGTGTTGAAAAGCACACTAGGTTTAGACTAAGCACTGGATCTATTTCTAGACAAGGTTATGCCTTTAGCGAGCCTTGTAACTCAGTTTCTTCATTGGTAGAATAGGGCTGGTGAGCTCCACTGTCCCTTTTAGATATCACAGATTATTCTATGATTCAAGGAGCTAAGGTGATTACATGGTCAGCAGAAAGGAGGGAAGTGGAAGCCCATAAAGGTGACTGGACAGTCTCTTCTCTGTTAGAGGTGTTTTCATATCACGAAACTCTAGAGAGATATTACTGGCAGGTGAAAGACAGTGCAATAAAGTAGTTAATAGCATTGATTTTAGAATGAAAAGAATCTGGATTCTGGATTCAAATACTACGCCTATTCTTTGTAACTGATGAACCTCTGTAAAGTGAAAATAAAAAGACCTATCTCACTGGTCTGCTCTGAGTGTTAAAATGGGTTCATCATGTAAAGCACCTACCACAGTGTGGGAAACACAGAGAGGGCATGTTCATTGCTGCTTAACTCATTCTTCCCTGAGACAGTCACTCTCCTCTCATGCTGCGATCCTCCTACCCATCTCCTGATTATTTCTAGGAAGAAAAATTATATAATTTTAGTTCTCCTAAGTATTGAAGAAATATAATGCATATAATATGTTATACAGACAAAAGGGGAATCATTTTCTTGCTGGAAGGAGTTATATCAGGGACCCAGAGGATGGGGCTGTTTACTTGGACTCTCAGTTTTGGGGTTCTTAATATGCTCTTGGCTATTAAGGAACCTTAAGAGGGAACAGACAGATCAGAGGATGGTAGCTTTCAGATGATGCTGAAAAACAAAATGAAACACCCCAGAAACTCAGAAATAAACTCTTAATATTATATAAAAATAGAAACAAAATCAGTTGCCATCGAGCCAATTCCGACTCATGGCGACTGCATGTGTTTCAGAGTAGAACTATTCCGTAAGTTTTTCAAGGCTGTGACCTTTCAGAAACAGATCACCAGACCTTTCTTCCAAGAGTTTCTGGATGTGTTTGAACTGCCAAACTTTCATTTAATAGTCAAGCGCTTAACCATTTGCAACACCCAGAGGCACCATTAAGAGTATAACCCTCCCCTTCTTCCTTATTACCAGTAGAGAAGCATGCACCTATCCCTTTATGGTCTGGCTCTTCTTCCTCTGATAAAAGTTGTTATGAGGTCTCTCCTATTTAATCAAATCCGCAACACATTCCTCATGACAAAGTAGAATGATTCCAAACTTGTTATGGAAGCAGATCACCAGGTCTTTCTTCCATGGCAAACTACCAGCCTTTAGGTTATTAGTTGAGTGCAAACCTTTTTTACCACCCAGGGACCTCCTAATGAAAGAATAAAGGGTGTCTGAATTTAAGAAACATAGGCACCAATGTCTGCAGAGACAGTAATGTATGTTTTTATTATCTCAGTATCAGATTCTCCCACAAATAAAAACAGCTATAAATTCTGTTCTACGTGAATGTATATGTACTGCTTTATATTGACTGTTAGAGACAGAATCAGTTACATTTACGTATTAATCAATCCAGATGCAATGGGCGACTGTAATTACATAACATTTGGAATCCAAATTTTGCTGATTGGAATTCTGAAATGACGATTTATTAGAAGAGCATAATGATTCCGAATGATCTCCTCATGAGAATCCTTTCATTATTAACTATTAGCTAAATTTGCTCCCTAAGAGGTCCCAAAAGGAGATTGAAAAGAAAAAAAAAATCAAAAACTGAATAAAGAGGCAGAGAAAGACATATTGATGTAATTGTAGTTAATGTGCTATGCATCCTGACCAAAGAGAGCTTTTTATATTTCTTATTAAAAAAAAGAAAAGTGCTAATTTCATTTTAAATATCCGTGAGAAAAATTATGAAGCAGATAACTGCAAACAGATATTGTCAAGCATGAGATCTCACCTCTTTCACTACACGGACTTATTTAGAGGCTGGCTTCCTCCATGCCCTGGCCGTGACTGTTCCCCAATGGTGCTGCAACCACGCTAGGTAAAATTAAATAACTATGATCTATGCGTATGTCTTCCCTGCTCAGAAAAGACACACGGCATAGGGGCTTGGATCTGATCATACAGGAGGTCTCCTTGTGATCCAGCCATACTGGGTTGAAATCAGAGCAAAGGCTCATATGATTATATATGTGTCATTGTTCAGTGAGCACCAATGTCAGTGTTCATTAGGAACAAAGGAAAATGCAGCCTGGCAGCCAAGGCTTAACTTCCCCATTCACTGCATAACACTAAGTGGTACCTGCGCTACCAAAATCACTGTGTAGCTTCATGGCAAGGAGCATATTGTATTTATGTGTAGTTACATTCTTTCAAAGGCACACATTTGGACAGAGGGCTGGAAAAACTACCAGAATGCCATCCAGCAATATCTAGTAGCCATTTATATAGAATTAGCTTAGTATCATCCCTTTTGCAGAATGAATGCCTGCAATAAGCACAGAACAAATCATAGCTGGTGACTTGTACCTTTACTCTCACTGGTGATCAGGGGCTGATTTTCTTGGCATTTGAGACTCTCATGCACATGAGACCTCCATCCTCAAAGCTTTTGTGATAGATTGTTGAGGTTGCCTCTCCCAACAGTACCTATCCCTGCCACTGACCCTCATCCTTAGTACCAATGGCAGAGATGAGCTATCAGCTCCTTTGAAGCATTGCCCTGCAAGCCTGTGATTTGGCAAATTTGAAGGAAGCACTTTTTCGGATTATAGCAATGGGTGATACCAGCTCCTGAATATAGGGATGTGTCTAGGCTATCAGGTGAAATCCATCTCCCCTGGAACAACTTAGGGCGGGATTGCGATGAGCTCTTTATAAAATGTTTTTATGACGAATGCTCCAGTTTGGGCTATAAAAGTGAAAACAAATACCATGTCCAGTTCTGAACTCAGCTTGAAGTCACAGCAATAAAATGGCTCGGTTCTGGGTGGTAGGAGGAGGAGGGAGGGGGGATTTAAAGATCCATTGCTCTGGAGGGAAGATGCCAAGAAAGATTTTGTCTGTGAAAAGACAAAAAACTAGATGATGCAAAAGATTGTCTTTGAATGCTCCAGTAGTCAAGGTGGGAAAAGAGTGGCTTTCTTGTAACTCAATTTGAATTGTGATGAGTAGTTGACAAGCTTTCTGAAGGGACAAGCTGGACTTCCTGGAAGCCTGGGGAGAGGTTTAGGGGTGAGCGGGGTGAACCATGATAAGTCGGCAAAGGAGCTGGAAATGTGTAACTGTGCTGGATTTCTTAGACTGCTACCTACCTGCTCAAAAGGGAGGAGGGAAATGACACACTGAAAAATAGCAGGTATTTTCTAGATTGCTAATTTCTGGCTTGTCTGAAGTACTTTGATTGAACAGCAAGGGGAGTCACTGGAGTTAGGAGAGAATAGAGTAGAGTAGGGGAGTAGAGGAGGGGAATGGAGGGGAGTGGAGGGGACTGGAATGGAGTGGAGGGGAGGGAAGGAGAAGGAAAGAAAGGAAAAGAGAGGGAAGGAAAGGGAAGAGGGAAGGGGAGGAAAGAGGAGGGGACAGAGAATGAGGGGAGGGGAAAGGGAGGGAAGGGAAAAGAGGAGAGGAGAGGATGAATGGATAAACGAAAATATGGTACATACATACAATGGAATACTACTCAGCCAGTAAGAGAAATGAAGTCTTGATACATGCTACAGTATGGATGGAGCTTGAAGACATTATGCTGAGTGAAATAAGTCAATCACAAAATAACAAATATTGTATGACCTCACTTACATAAAAAGATAAGATCAGGCACATGTATAGAGACCAAAGTTTATTAGTGGTTACCAGGGGCAGGAGGGAGGGAAAAATGATGGCTTATTGCTTATGTAGTACTGAGTTTCGGTTTACGATGATGGAAAAATTGCATTGATCAAGGGTAGGGCTGCACAGCTGATTAATGTAATTTCTGTCACTTAGTTGTACACTTGTAAAACAGTTGAATTGGTAAGAATTGTGTGATAGATACATTTACAACCAAGACAAAAAAATAAATAAACAAAAGAGTAGCTGCTGAGGCCGTTTATGTACAAACAAACACCTTATAGGATTTGATTCCCTGGTTTGGAGGTTTAGGGTCATGGTTTCATGCGACATCCCAGTTAATTGGCCTAATACTGCGTTTAGTGCTTCTGTTCTGCCTCCTAGTTTGTTGTATAGTGCCTAGGGTCTTAAAAGCTAGCAAGCGGCCATCCATGTTACACAGCAATTAGTTTTTATTCGCCTGGAGCAATAGAGGAAGGAGAGTCAGGAATAGGAGGAAGAAATGGAATGTGTGGCTAATTGCCTCCATAAACAACTGCCTCCTTTGCCATGAGACCAGAAGAACTGGATGGTGCCCAACTACCACTACTGAACATTTTGATGAAGGATTCTATAGAAGAATTCTGGTCAAAAGGAGAAAAATGTAGAACAGAATTGCATATTCTCATGGAATCCATACTTTCTGGAGCCATGGAAGCTGGATGAACCCCTGAAACTATTGTCCTGAGATAATCTTTGAACCCTAAACCAAGAATATCGCTTGAAGTCTTCTTAAAACCAAACAATAGCTTAGCTTAACTAATAAGGAATCTCTGCCTTCAGCATTGTGCTCTTTTGAAATCTGTCTATATAGGATCAAACAGACAACAGTAACTGGCAAGATTAGACAGGAAACAGTGTCAGTGAGTTTATGTTAATAGGAAAGGAACAACTCAGAAAAGGAAGGTGAGAATGGTTGAACAACCTGAAGAATGTAGTCAATATCACTGAATTGTACATGTAGAAAATTTTAAATTGGTGTAATTCTGCTGTGCGTATTCTCAACGACAACAACTAAAATAAAATAAATTATCAAAACAAAAGGTTTTCTATCCTTGTTAAAAAAAATTAAAAGAAACAAACAAATTAATTAAAAAACATGTCTATTGTTTCTTCCTCAAAATCTATAACCCACCGAAATCACACTTCGGGAGTAACTAATTACCTGGGTACTCAAGAAGTCTGTTTAGTGGAGATGCCATTAAAACAGGTTGCAAATTGTAAGCAAGTATTTTCTGGAGGAGAAGAAGATGGAGGGCATCCCAGACAAAGGAACAGCATGTGCAAAACCAAGGAGGCATGTGTTGGCATATTTGCTGGCAAACACATGAGCAGCTCTGTGAGCAAGAGTATAGTGTGCCTGGGGGGAAGTGTGGCAGGAGATAAAGCTGAAAACATATCTTGGAACCACATTTTGAAGAGTCTTAAATGACAAGCTAAGATATTTGTACTTCTTTGTGTAGGAAGAAGACAACCATCGTAGGTTTTCAAGCATGGGCTTGCCATGATTGCATTGATTAATAGAGATAAACCCAGCTGTGTGTGGCGGGGAGGTGGGTGGGGGGATGGACTAGAATGGGAAGAGACAGGAAGAGAAAAATGATCAAATTCTCCTCTTGAGAGCAAAGTGCCATATTTATTGGGTGAAATATTGATTTATCTCCTTGAGCCTTATCTTGTAGCTCTGAATACTCATGTTAGTTTAAATGTGAGCGTTGCTTTGAAAATGAAAGGCTTTTAGCTAGCTTATTATGTGTCTTAATGAACTAAAAGCTAATTTATAAGAACAATCTTTAGAATACTTGAAAAAGCAGGCGCTTTGATGAACCTGATGGATAAATTCATAAGCAGTGCACAGGAAACTAAAATTGTTAATATCCATACTGATATTTCACAAGCAATTTGTTGCACACTTGAAGTTAAGGACTGAGCTGTTTGAAAGCCGTAACATAACTTAGCAACAAAGTAATCTATGCAGTATCATGGGTCAAGGCCTCCACTAGGTTAGTGACCAAAAACGCATTGCAGTCGAGTCAATTTCGACTTATAGTGACCCCGTGTGTTACAGAGTAGAACTGCTCCATAGAGTTTTCTTGGCTGTAATCTTTATGGTGGAGCCCTGGTGGCACAGTGATTAAGAAATTAGAGGCTAACCAGAAGGTCGGCAGTTCAAATCCACCAGCTCCTCCCTGGAAACCCTACGGGGCAGTTCTACTCTGTCCTATAAGGTAGTTATGAGTCAGAATCAACTCGACAGCAACGAGTTTGGATTTCTTATTTTTATCTTTGTGGCAGATCACCAGGCCTTTCTTCCACAATGCTGCTGGGTAGGTTCCACCCAGCAACCTTTTGATTGATAACTGATTGCAAACTGCTTGCCTGTGCCATCCACCGAACTCAAAGTTAGTCGCCAGGCGGATCCAGCAGACTGTGCACTTTACAAGGGTTTAAAAAGAGTAGCGAGGAGTACTGGTTTTAAACTTTCCTGATCAACGACACAAGTGCGCAGGAGACCCAGATGGAGGTGGTGGATGCTGAGAAGAGGGAATTAGAGAGACAAGTGCCAATTAATCTCAAACTGAGAGTGCACAGCATAGTGAGAAGGAAATGGGTTTGTTGTTGAAAAGATTGAGGGGTAAACGCAGCTTTACCACTACAATTGATTACTTACATTTACTAAGCACTTTCTAAGGAGCCCTGGTGGTGCAGTGGTTAAGCACTCAGCTGCTAACCGTAAGGTTGGTGGTTTAAACCTACCTAGTGGCTCCATAGGAGAAAAGACCTGACAATCTTCTCCCATAAAGATAACAGCCTAGAAAACCCTGTGGGGCAGTTCTACTCTGTCACATGGGGTCACTACGAGTTGGAATGACTTGATGGCACACCACAACGAGCACTTTCTATATGTCCATGTGTTTCTGAAATTTGAATAATATGTAGATGAACTCTTGTAAAAGAAAGAAAAAAAATAAAGCAGAACCAATGCTGATTTAAATTAATTTCACTATAAATGACTTATGCAAGAAATGAAACAAATTATAAACTTGCTAGGCTGATAGCTAATAAACAACGATAAAACCACAAATTTATAATGAAATATAAACAAAACTATACATAAATAAAATTCACATTAAAAAGCATGAATATTTCTTGACAAGTGATATTGTTTTTCTGAAATAAGTTCCCTGCTTGTCATGTGAATGCTATAAAGCACGGTTGTTTTTGCAATTGAAATGTTAGTTTTACCATGCACAGTGGGGGACTCAAACCTGTAATCATTTTTCTCTACTCAAATTATTGTGAAATCTTTGTTCCTTGAGAGTGGAGTCTGCAGTTTGACCTTTATTTGGCATGTGCATATCATTCATTGTCAGAACTGTCATGGCATTCTGCATTACTTCCTAACAATTAGAACAGTGCTGTTACTGAAGGAACCCTGGTCTCACATGGTTACACACTCCACGGTGAGAGGGGTTCATGTGCTTGTTAAGGACATGTCAAGCCATCAGCAACATATGCATTGGATGGCTTCACAACACGCGTGCTCTCGGTGGGGAGTTATATGGGAAAAATCATGGTCTGAAAGAGGAATTTGCATCCTCTCTTGTACAGTTGGGAAGATTATAGTTATCTTTCTTTTTTTTTTTCGTTATTCCAATCACTCCATTTATTCTCTACTCACAATGTTCTTACAAAATATTCAGATATCACCATATGTTCTTCAATGTCCCATTTCATGTATTTCTATTATTATTTTATTTTACTTTTTTATTGTGGTAATTAAATGAAGTTTACATTTCAAGTTAGTCTCCCATACAAAATTTTTATACATACATTGTTACGAGACCCTAATTGCTCACCCCATTCTGTGACAGCACATTACTCCTTTCTGCCCCTGATTCCCCATGACCATTCAGCCAGCTGCTAACTCTCTCTGCCTTCCCATCTTACCTCTGGACAGAAGCTGACCCTTTGGTCTCTTGTATCTACTTAACTAAGAGGCACGCTCTTCACCAGTAACACTTTATGTCCCACCGTCCAGTCCAATCCCTGTCTGAAGAGTTGGCCTAGAAAATTGTTTTAGTTCTGGGCTGATAGAGAGTCCAGGGGCCATGCTTTCCGGGGCGCCTCCAGTCTCAGTCAGACCATTGAGTCTGGTCTTCTTACTAGAATTTGAGTTCTGCACCCCATCCTTCTACTGCTCCATCAGGGACCCTCTGTTGTGTTCCCTGTCAGGACGTTCATTGGTGGTAGCTGGGCACCATCTAGTTCTTCTGGTCTCAGGCTGATGAAGTCTCTGGTTTATGTGGCCCTTTCTGACTCTTGGGCTAATACTTTCCTTGTGTCTTTGGTGTTCTTCGTTCTCCTTTACTCCAAGTGGTTGAGACCAATTGATGCATCTTAGATGGCTGCTTGCAAGCTTTTAAGACCCCAGACACCACTCACCAAAGTAGGATGCAGAATATTTTCTTAATAAGCTTTGTTATGCCAATTGACTTAGATGTCCCCTGAAAGCATGGTCCCCAGACCCCCTACCCCTGCTACTCTGTCTCTCAAAGTATTTGACTGTATTCAGGAAACTTCTTAGCTTTAGTTTAGTCCAGTTGTGCTGGCTTCCCCTGTAGTGTGTGCTGTCCTTCCCTTCACCTAAGATGATTCTTATATACTATCTAGTTAGTGAATAACCCTCACCCTACCTTCCCACTTCTGTAACCATCAAAGAATGTTTTCTTCTGTGTTTAAACCTTTTCTTGAGTTCTTATGATAGTGGTCTTATAAAATATTTGTCCTTTTGTGACTGACTAAATTCACTCAGCATAATGCCTTCCAGATTCGTTGTTCTTATTGTTGCATAGTATTCCATTGTGTGACTATACCATAGTTTGTTTATCCATTCCTCCGTTGATGGGCACCTATGTTGTTTCCATCTTTTTGCTATCGTGAACAGTGCTGCAATAAACATGGGCGTGCATATATCTATTGCGTGATGGCTCTTTTTTTCCAGGATATGTTCCAAGGAGTGGGATTGCTGGATCTTATGATACTTCTATTTCTACCTTTTAAGGAACGCCAAATAGATTTCCAAAGCGGTTGTACCATTTTACATTCCCACCAACAGTATATAAGTGTTCCCGTCTCTCCTCAACCTCTCCAGAATTTATTATTTTGTGTTTTTTGGATCAGTGCTAGCCTTGCTGGGGTGAGATGATATCTCATTGTACTTTTGATCTGCATTTCTCTAATGGCTAATGATCGTGAGCATTTCTTCATGTGTCTGTTAGCCACTGAATATCTTCTTTGGTGAAGTGCCTGTTCATATCCTTTGCCCATATTTTAATTGGGTTGTTTGTCTTTTTGTTGTCGAGGTTTTGCAGTATCTTATAGATTTTAGAGACTAGATGCAGATCGGATTTGTCATAGGCAAAATTTTTTTTCCCAGTCTGTAGGTTGTCTTTTGACCCTTTTGGTGAAGAATTTGATGAGCATAAGTGTTTGATTTTTAGGAGCTCCCATTTAT
>NW_004443950.1:6179832-6186537 GCF_000243295.1 Trichechus manatus latirostris
TTACCTTAATATTTACCCCTATTTTTCTAAGTATATACCAGTCTTTTATTGCTTTATATTGCCTTGACTTTCCCTCCATATGAAAAATCAATGTCTACATTTTTTAAGTCCCTCTTTTTTAATTGTGTCCTTTTTTACATATTGATATCTATGTTTCCCTATTTTCAATGTTTTAGCTTTGATGTATTTTCGACTTCCCTGTCTGAGTCAATATCTGGTTGCTCTGTCCTGTGTTCTAGTCTTGCGTTGTTATTTGGTGTTATTGTCTAATCATCGGATTCCCTTTAGTATTTCTTGTAATTTTGGTTTGGTGTTTGCAAATTCCCTGAATTTCTGTTTATCTGGAAATGCCCGAATTTCACCATCATATTTGAGAGACAGTTTTGCTGGATATAGAATTCTTGGCTGGCAGTTGTTTTCCTTCAAGGCTTTATATATGTCATCCCATTGCCTTCTAACCTGCATGCTTTCTGCGGAGTAGTCAGAGCTTACTCTAATTGACTCTTCTTTGCAGGTGGCTTTTCTTTTATCCCTAGCTGCTCTTAAAATTTTCTCTTTATCTTTGGTTTTAGTAAATTTGATTATAATATGTCTTGGTGACTTTCTTTTGGGATCTACCTTATTTGGGGTTCGATGAGTGTTGTGGATATCTTCTCATCTTTCATGATATCAGAGAAGTTTTGTGTCAACAAATCTTCAACAATTTTCTCTGTATTTTCTGTTATCCCCCCCATTCTTGTACTCCAATCACTGGTAGGTTATTTCTCTTGATAGAGTCCCACATGACTCTTAGAGTTTTCTCATTCTTTTTAATTCTTTTATCTGATTTTTCCTCTAATAAGTTGGCTTCAAGTGCTTTATCTTCAATGTGACTAATTCTAACTTCTACTGCCTCAATTCTTCTCCTATGACTTTCTATTGAGTTGTCTAATTCTGAAATTTTATTGTTAATCTTCTGGATTTCTGATTGCTGTCTCTCTATGGATTCTTGCAGCCTATTAAATTTGTCATTATGTTCTTGAGTAACTTTTTTAAGTTGTGCTACTACTTTGTATGTTCCCTGGATTTTCTGCTTTTTGTCGAATTTCCTTTCTAATTTCTAGAAGTGTTCTATATATTAATCTTTTGTATTCTGCCTCTGGTAATTCCAAGAAATTCTCTTCCTCCAGAAAATTTATTGATTCTTTATTTTGGGAGCTTGCCGAAGCCATCATGGATGACCACTTTATGTGATTTGATATTGAGTGTTGTCTCTGAGCCATTGATAAGTTATCATAATTTTATTTTATATTTGTTTAGTGAATCCTAGCTTCTTGTTTTGTTTTGTTTTGATATGCCCCAATAAGCTGCTCGTGTACGCTAGTTTGTTTATTGGCACCTTTGAAGCTCTAACTACTGTCACCAGGTAGTTAGTTCCATAACTAAGTATGTGCACCCAGGAATCCATTAAATTTTCCTATATGGGTTCAGCTCATGTGTCCAGACAATCAGTCACCAAATGTATGGTGCAGGCTCTCACCTACAGTCCCAGACAGGCATGGGTGATTGGTGCAGGCACTGGACTCTGGCTGTGGTAGGAATCCCGTGCTGAGCCTGGCAGGGGGCTGATGGCTGCGCCTTAGAGTATGAAAGGAAAGCATGTCCGTATTCCCTAGGGCAAGTAGGTAGGTGAGTTTTACAGCCAGACTATGAGCACCCCACTTTGTTGGCTGTAAAGACTCGAGGGCACCACTTTTCTTGGACTCCTGTAGCAAGTGACTAGATGGTTTAGGTGACATCCTCAAGCCCCTGTTGTGAATCTGTAGAAGTGCCTATTTAAGGGGCAGGGCTGTTTCAAGGGTCACAAATCTGCCACTTCACAGCTGAAACAGTTGAAGTTAAACTTCAGATGTTTGCCCTGTTGTACTGTGGTAGTGAGGGCTAACGCTGTTGAGATGGGTCCCCACAAGTCTGTACAGGGGTGTAAGGCACTCAAAGTCTGTGGACCCCTTATGCCTGTGCCTAGCAAAGGAGCTGTGCTGACCCTGAGTTCCTGGCTTAGGGGAGCCAGTAGCTTATTTGTTCTCTCTCCAAGGCCAGGAGAATGGGTCAGGGCACCTTTTGGGATGTACTTCTGGCCCAGAGGACTCCCGGTGCAGAGCACAGAGGGAGAGGTAAAAGTGAGAGAGGTTTTTCCCAAATGGGCTTTCTTTTTTTTTTTTTTTTTTTTTTAAAATCCCGGCAAAAGACTGCACACATGTACTTATCTTTAGCCACTCGGGATCTACTTTTCACTGGTTCGGAGTGTCCAAGCAGAATCTCTGCTTCAGGATCTCTTTTGATGTGGAAACTGCTTTCCGAGTGCATGCACAGCTGTTTGCCTGTTTCACTGCGGACCCAGCGTGGCCAAAGAGTTGCTGGTGCGGCTGAAGAGTTGCTGTCCCACCGCCACCTCTCTGGTGCTGCTGGCTTCTTCCAAACCGTCTCCCTCTCCCCCCCACCACTCCGTCCAATTCCTCAACTTTGCCTTGTTCAGGGCTCCTAGATATTCATATACAATCAAATCACTTGTTTTTCCAGGTCTTTGTTGTAAGAGGGATATAGAAAGTGTCTGACTACACTGCCATCTTGGCTCCGCCCCCCCGGATTTCTCGGGAAGATTATAGTTTTGTATTAAAATTCAATACATGTGAACCTACCCAGTGGCTCCTGGTTATCTGCTTCCATAAAGATTACAGCCTAGGAAACCCTATAGGGTTTCTACAGCCAAGTTCTACTCTGTCCTATAGGGCCAATATGAGTTGTTAGTTGGTACCTAACAACAACATTTACTGACAACTTTATAAGAAGGAATGGAAATATGATTGCTGAAATGATATGAGAATATTTTGTTTTTAAACTAGTCATCCGAATAATCTAGAATATACTGACATTAAAAGTTTCTAAGATAATAATTTTTTTTTTTTAGTTTTTTTTCTTTAGATTTTTGTGGCATGTATTACTGGCAGTTTCTGATACACGTTCTCCACTTCATCTTTTGTTACAGAATCACATGTTTCAACTGGGCAAATTGCTGCATATTTCTCAAAATTCCTTGCAGCTAGACAAGGCCATGTGTCATCAAGGGAGATACAACTGGATGTTGCATGAAGTACAGTCAGGAAGATCTCTAAAAAGAAGAGGATGTGTCCTTTTTGTTTTTCTTTTATCCTTACACTGCTAACTGGAATACAGATCTGATGGCCAGAGTGCTGGCAGCCATCTTGGATCATGAGGGCAAGACTCATATAGTAGGGATGCTAAAGTAGAATATGGACATTCTCATGAATCTTATGACCATGGAGCTGCCACACAAGTCCTGGCTTGCATTTACATGAGAACAAATATAATTTTATCTTATTAGACTACTATTTTTCAAGCCTCTGTAAGACCCCTAATCCTTATAAACTTTTATGATTTAAATCTGTTTGACTTTCATTATATTATCCATAAATTTCCACAAAATTTCTCAAAACCTGTATTCTCTTCATATATTCACATGGAAGGTAGATAGTTAGGAATGTGTGCTATAGAATCTGATTGAAAAACCAAGCTCTGCTTTTTAAATGTTTTTTTTTTTTTAAATTAGCTGCACAATCTTCGGTAAGTTACTTACTTTCTCTAAGCATTAGTCTCCCAATCTGTAAAATGGGGACAAAAATAGTAGTGCTGTGAGGATTATGTATGATCATGCATATGAAGCAATTATCAGCCCAACTGGCATAAAATAAGAATGACTTAAAATAGATTAATACATTAATGATGATGCTGATGATGTCTGCATCACAGGGACAATTACCTCCTATTAAATTTTCCATCCAACCCAAAGATGCAAAAACTGTGTAAGAAACAAGGCTGACAATTTTTGTGAGTTTTTGAAGAGCTGTCTTAGAAACTCTGTACATATCCCAAGAATAAGCAGTTGGAGTGTTCATTGAACTTTAAAACAAAACAATAATCTTCCCAACTGTACAAGAGAGGATGCAAACTCCTCATTCAGATCATGATTTTTCCCATATACCTCCCCCTGAGAGCACGTGTGTTATGAAGCCATTCAACGCATATGTTGCTAATGGCTTGGCATGTCCTTAACAAGCACATGAACCCTTCTCACTGCATCTCGAGGAATTGAGCATATGGTCGTCAATATCTCTGCATTGTCCAGAGTGCAATTTGACATGAATCTCTGTTAAATTGCAACCAATTAAACATTGCACAACATGATATTACATCTAATGGAATTAGGATGGTATCTTAGTTATCTAGTGCTGCTACAATAGAAATACCTCAAGTGGATGGTTTTAATGAAGAGAAGTTTATTTCCTCATAGACAAAGTAGGCTAAAAGTCCAAATTCAGGGCGTCAGCTCCAGGGGAAGGCTTTTTCTCTCTGTCAGCCTTCTTCTCTTCAGTGTTCCCCCAGACTAGGAGCTTCTCTGCACAGGGACCACTCTCCAAAGGACTGTCTCACTGCTCACTTCTCTCTTTTATATCTCAAGAGATTGCCTCAGGACACAATCCAGTCTTGTAGATCCAGTCCTGCCTACTGACACAACTGCCACCCATCCTCCTTTATTAACATCATACAGGCAGGTTTACAACATACAGGAAAATCACACAGTACCAGGAATCATGGCCTAGCCAAATTGATACACACGTTTTTTGGGGGACATAATTCAAACCATGACAGATGGTATTACATTGTATGGACTTCTGTCTGTCCCTGCTGTCTACATGATCATCTTTCCCCTACTCCCCAACATGTCAATCATTCCTGACGACATAGCAGGTTTGGGAAGCCAGACAACCAAACTTCATTAGCTTTCCAACATACATCAGGAAGAGAAAATCCACTGCAAATATCTACTGGATTTCAGCATTTTGCAGCTGTGGTAGCAAATGAACATTATAGCATAGGCTTATTCAAAGATCAGATGACTCCAATTTATTAAATTAAGACATGTATGTGGCAAATTAATCATTTCTACACCTGCAAAAGTTTGGAACTGGAGGTGAAGAGAGAGAATCGTTTTGACATGCCTTAATGTGCCAGATATACTGTGCTGAGTGATTTACAAACAAAATATTACCCCTTTTACTATTTAAAATAATTGTGAGGGAGGCCTTATTTTGCCAATTTTATAAAAAGTTTATTGATAGATAATTGGCCAGGACCTTACAAGTAGTAAATGAGGTAGGCAGAATTTAAATGTGTTGTTTTTACTTCAAAGATTTTCTTTCATGTACAGCATGCTGTAAGTAGCAATGAGAGATAATAAGACAGGCTGAAGTTTCAATTTTATTACATTCTAATACAAAGTTATTATTGGTGTAATAAAGAGGCGGATGGGTCTGAACGAGCAGACATACTGTACTTAATGGTTTATTAAACATTTTCTGAGACATTTTCTTAAATAATCCCCAAAACAACCTCCCAAACAATGATGTTATTATCATGCTCCATTTACAGGTGAGGAAATTGAGATGACAGCCTGGTCATACTCAGTGCATTTATGAGCAAATCAGTCAACCTCCCAAATGTTTCAGGACTAAGTATGCCCCATGCTAGGAGGTGGATCTCATCCTGTAAGTCAGACAAGTTCTTTGCCATCTCTTGTCCTCTTATGTCTTTGCCATCACCATGGAAAGCATATGCCCCAGATAACCCTTTGGTCCCAGGAGGATGAAGCAGGACTGTACCCAAACTTTAGCTTGCTGACTAACCTAGACAAGCTTAGTCTAGATCAGCTGACTCACAGCTAAACTGCTGGATCCAACTGGACTGTAGAAAAGTGAATGAATACATGATTGTATTGTAAGCCACTGTGATGAGTGTGTTTATAGTTGTGTGTGTGTGTAGATTTCTGGCACTGGGCTAGGAACTGGTAGACTTCTAGAGGGAAGACCATTCCACACAGTAGGGAATTTGGTCCCTACCTTCAAAGGAATTACAATATTTTGGGGGTACCCATACCCCCATTGCCATCGAGTCGACCCAGACCTATAGTGACCTTATAGGACAGAGTAGAACTGCCCCATGTGGTTTCCAAGGAGTGCCTGGTGGATTTGAACTGCCAACCTTTTGGTTAGCAGGTGAACTCTTAACCACTACACCACCAGGGTTTCCATTTTGGGGGCAGGGGATACCAAAACAAACAAACAAACAAACAAACCCATTGCCATCAAGTTGATTCCCACTCATAGCAATCCTATAGGACAGAGTAGAACTGCCCCATAGCGTTTCCAAGGAACAGCTGGTGGATTTGAACTGCCAAACTTTTGGTCAGCCAAGTTCTTAACCACTATGCCACCAGGGCTCTGTAGGGAATACAGCACCTGATATTGCTTCTTTTCAGAGAAAAATGCCTTTTCAAAAATAGAGATAGAGTTAGCCTTAATGAGAAAAAACAGCATCCTGAAGCCAAAGAATCGAGGTGTCAATAAGAACTTTGAGAAATCTTTCATGGTTCCACTTACCAAGGGGAAAGTCAGAGGCTAGAGAGTTCAGGCCACAACAGTCAGTTCTTTAAAATAATGTAATCACATTTTCTCACAAAACATATTTTTTTTTTTTTTTATATTTTATTGTACTTCAGGTGAAGGCTTACATAACAGATAGTTTCTCATGTAACAGTAACACACATGCTGTTTTATGACATTGGTTAACAACCCCACAACATTTTAACCC
>NW_004443950.1:6197379-6215058 GCF_000243295.1 Trichechus manatus latirostris
TTCAGGATTGTTGATTCTCTGTTTGGCTTAGTTTTTCGGATCTTTGTTGTGGAGGGACGGCGTGGTGTTTCTGCCTAGAGCGCCATCTTGCCGCCTCACAAAACATATTTAATCCCCTTGTTAGCCAAGTAAAATCAAGAGTTGTTTTATTGTTAAATTGCCTAATTACATGCCACTCCTTTTTCTCCTTGTGTTTTTAAAATGCATACTTACACACACACTGTCCCCAAAATACTCAGTACGAAAAAAATAATAATAATAAAAAAAGCCTTATTATCTGTAGTAGTCAAGAAAAGATTTGATGAAACACAGTGGTATTTTAAAAGTCCCCTGTAAGCTTTTGTTGCTGTTAAAAGGCTTCAAGAAAATGGTATTTTTAATTTATTTTCCTTCAGCAAGGGAGTTGGAATGATTCAGACACTTGTTATGTACTGAGTGCCTTTTTTTGGGTTGGCCACTTTTCTTTGTGCCGGCAAAGGTTTAGAGATCGTTAGACGTTCCCCCCATTGTTTGGTGGTTTTCTGTGTGAGGCTTATCAACAACAGTCATCCAAGTCTTGAATTTAACCCCTTCAAGGGATCAGAGTTTAGGTAGTAGATGGGGAGAGGGAGGTTTGTACATGTGAGCCTGCTGATCAGTGGAAACAGGTGTCCAGTCATTCAATACCTGAAGCACCTGCTCCTCCAACATCACCTTGCTTGCGAAGCACCTGAGGATCTTGTAAAAATGCTGATCCTGATTCAACAGTTGGAGGGCAGACCTGATACTCTGCATTTCTAACATGCTCCAAGATGCTGCTGATGCTGCTAGTCCATACACCACACCTGGATAGCACGGCTTTAGGTCACTCTTGTCTAAATTCAAGAGGCAGGTCATATCTTAGAGTACTTGTCTGCTCTTCCTGTTTTATTCATCATTTTATACATTCCACACGTATTTTTTGAGCTGCTATTATGTGCCAAGAACAACTCCAGGTACAGGGATACATTAGTGAAATGTACAAGATCCCTGTTCTGCCAAAATTTATATTCTTTGGGGGTATGGGGAGGAAGAAAACAAACAAGTGTACTAATCAGAATAATATCCACACAAAGATATTCTGATCTTTATCCCAGAACCTGTGAATATGTTTCCTTACATGGTTAAGGGGAATTAGGGTAGCACAAATGGTTAAATACTCAACTACTGGTCCAACAGTTGGCGGTTCAAACCCACAGAGAGCTGCCATGGAATAGAGGCCTGGCAATCTGCTTCCAAAAAGTCACAGCCTTGAAAACCCTACACAGCAGTTCTACTTTGCACAAATGAGTCTCCATGAGTTGGCAATGGCATGAAGGCAACTAACAACAAGATTGCTAATCAGCTGACCTTAAAATAGGGAAAGTATCCTGAGTTACACAGGTGGGCCCAATGTTATCACAAGGGTTCTTTTCTAGCGAAGAGAATGGCAGAAGGGGTCAGAGTGATACAACGTGGGAAGGACTCAACATACTGTTGCTGGCTTTGAACAGAGAGGAAGGAGACTATGAACTAAGGAGACTGGGCTGCCTCTTGAAGCTGGAAAAGGACAAGGAGATGCATCACTTCATACAGCCTCCAGAAGGAATGCAGCTCACCAACACCTTGATTTCAGCCCAGTGAGACCCATGTCAGGCTTCTGACCTACAGAACTGTAAGATGATAAATTTGGTTGTCTTAAGAGACCAGACAATATGTTCTCTGGTTGTAAGTGTTATGAGAAAAAAGAGAACAGTTAAGCAGGGCAGTGGCAAAGGAAATAGGGTGTTTGCAATTTCATATAGGGTTCTTTGGCAAGTCATAATAATACGTTCTTTGGTAATAAGTAGAATGAGGTTAAAAAAAAAAAGCAGTGTAAGAGGAAGAAAATAGTGGGAGCTACAATTTTGTACAGGGTTTTCTGGGAGGTCAACTTTAATAGGGTGACATTTTGGCAGGGACCTCAGGGATATGTGAGCCACTTAGAGAGACACTTTCCAAGCAGAGGGAAAAGTATACTTGAAGGCCCTGAGGTAGGAGGGCGGGCGGTGGTGCTCTGACTCATGGCAACCTTACGTAGAAGAGAACTAAATGTTGCCTGGTCCTGCGCCATCTTCATGATCCTTGGTATGTTTGAATCTCTGCTTGTGGCTATTGTGTCAGTCCATCTCATGGAGTGTTTCTCTCATTTTAGCTGATCCTCTACTTTACCAAACATCATGTCCTGGTGAAATTTGTTAAGGGAAGGTGTGTATGTGTTCAAAGAGGCCTAGAGGGGCCAGATTGTGTGGCCTGAGGCTGTTATAAGGGTTTGTGCTGTGTGATGTGGAAAAAACATTAGAGGATTTTGAGGAATGAAGTAATGTATACGAAACTAAGGTTTATAAAGTTTACTCTGACTAATTAAGGAGCCCTGGGGAACCCTGGTGGCATAGTGGTTAACAGCTGGGTTGCAAGCCAAAAAAGGTTGGCAATTCAAATCCACCAGCTGCTCCTTGGAAACCATATGGGGCAGTTCTATTCTGTCCTATAGGGTCACTATGAGTTGGAATCGACTCAATGGCAATGGGTTTGGTGTTTTTTGTTTGGTGGCAAAGTGGTGAAAGCGATCACCAGCTAACCAAAAGACTGGCAGTTCGATGGTTCAAAACCACCAGCGGCTCCATGGGAGAAAGATGTGGCAGTGGAAAATATATTGCAGGGGGTAAAGTTGTGGAGTGGGGAGAAGAAAAATCAGTTAAAACGTCATTGCAATAATCCAGGTGAGAGATAAGAGTAATGAACTGATGTGAAGATAGAGCCAATCACTAGCTATGTTCTAAACTCCCTAATTACAAAATGTCTATGAAATATCTAAGTGAAATTCAGTTTCAGAGATACTGGTGCCAGAGAAATTTGGGTGTTACTAGCTTATTGTCAATTATATTTAAAAAAAAAAAAAGATTGATGAGATCAGTTAGCAGTTAGGGCATGAGGGGCTTGGAGGGGCCAATGTTGTCATGGGAGAGTCGAGAGAGTGTTGTTTCAGAAGCCAAGTGAAGAAAGTGTTTTCAAGCAGAGTGAGGCCATGAAATGTCTAACTATCATACATAATAAGAGTAAGAAGAAATGACATTTATTAAGCTCTTTAAATGTATCATTTCATTCAGTCTTCTAAGAAACACTACGAAAATATACATAATTATCTCTTGATTAAAAGAAAATAAAAATTAGTCTGAGAATAAATAACTGACCCATGCTACACAGCTGATGAGTGGCAGATAATTTGGACTACTTAACCAAATTTTGCCAATGAAACTGCAGGTGTGGATTAATCAGTAAGCATGGTAGCATGGGCTTAATTGTGCTTACTTACTAATTTGTCGTGCACAATTTCACCTGTTTTCACCACAGCACAGGTGAAATTGTACACTACAGATTAGTAAGGAAGCACAATTAAGCCCGTGTATACCTTATTTACTGGGTACTCCATCTCTGTTACAGGTTGGAAGTGTTTCATGCCACTTACCACCTTGATTATAAAAATCCAATGTCATGTTCTAGATTCTTTCTCTTCCATATTGACTATATTCTGACTCACTGAACTGTGCCATGCACAACTTTTATTGTATTAAGCCCTTAGATTTTGAGGTCTTCATTTTATTTTTGCAAAAATCAGCTTACATTGAATAATCAAACTTCCTCATAAGTCCTGTAAGGTTTTTAACATGTGGGAAAAAAAGGACAGGTGGATAGATTTCAGAGGAGGGAGACCACTGCTTAAGCAAAAGGGCAGGGGCTGATTCAAGGATAACATAGAGAATGTCTCTTGGGAGCCTAAAGTGTTTGAGTTTTGTTGGAACATAAGAGTTCCTTTCGAAGAACACAGAGAACTAAGACAGGTGAGTTGAGATGGTGTCAGATGTGAAGAGTCTTGAATGCCAAGAGAAGAAAGGCGTTTGGGGACCTAGCCAGTTTTTAGTCATTGATGTGAAAAGTTAGAGCTAAAGTTTAGAAAGCTTAGCTTGGCATCGCCTTGAGAGAGATCAAAGGGAGTAAAAACTGGAGAGTACCAAGCCATGGGAAACATCAAAGCATTAATAAATCAGGTGATAGGTAGCAGGAATAATGATGATGATGATGATAATAACTGACACTTATTGAAGGTTAACTATGTGCCTAGCTTGGTTCTAAAGTCTTTACGAGTATTTCTTCTTCACAACATATACGTGAGGCTAATCTTCCATATACAATTTACAGATCTCCAATTTACGGAGGAGGAAACTGAGTATGGCAGAAGCTCTCTGTGCCCTGCCCATATCCCTTGGTCTTACAACTTCAGTTTGCTTGAGCTGACTTCAGTTAGCCAGTACCTACACCCGTGTTCAAGGAGTTTTTCTAAGGGACGAGGAAAACAACCTCTGTACCCTCATTTGGCAGTCTTGGGTGCTGGGAAATTGACCTCCAACGGAGGAGGAGCAGCTTTCAACGAGTTATGGTTGGGAGTTGGTATATAAATAGGATAGCACCCTTGTACATCAAGTGGGATAACTCTGAGGTATAAATTTTATAATTTTCCCACGAAATTTGGGAAACCCAAACTAAGACGCCGAGGCACTTAGCATGCTGCTAGAGAAGAAGTTGTTGAAGAAGAAGAATCCATACATGAGTGTACCTAATTAGATTTGGGGGTTAATAAGTCAGAGAATTAGATTTGGAGGTTAATAAGTCAGAGATGATCGAAAGTTTACAATCATTCCATGATAGAAATAGAACAGCACAGGTGCAGGTTTAAAAAGGACAGATTGAGTTCAGCCCACAGTAACTTAGGTTTAATCAGCAGGCATTTGGGCAGTGGAGACCAAAGTTTAGGAGAGGGCCAGGACTGTTTCTACTGCCCTCCAAATTGGTAGTGGATAAAGCAATTCAAATTTAAGCACACGCACACTTGCAAACACACACAAAATAAATCTCCATGATATGATAGTTAATTAACCTACCACACATTGGGCAATAATCACATACCAGTCAATGTAGTGGATACTGTTGATGTTCCTCCCAGATCCCTTTAGATTCTTTTCACCTTTTCTGTGTACCCCTCCTCCATCATGGATGTACTTTAGCTTCCAAAGGCTTGTACCTGTGACTCTTAATAGGCTGGCCCTTGAGTCAATGGAAGAATTTGCTTGGCAATCACAGACAGCAGGAAGCGTCTGGCATTGAACTCCCCTCCTCAATGGGGGTCCTATTTGATGACTGGATTATGAATGTTCTGCTCTCTTGTCTCAGGGTTGGATAACTGTAAGGCACAATCCACACTCCAGAGTTACTCTCAGGTTCATGTTGCCACTACTTTGCCCAGGACTTTGCCCAAATCACAGCCTTACTTGGTGTCCTGTCCTCTCTCCTGCTTCTTCCATGCATTTATCATTTTCTCATGAGAACCCTTTCTTAATCACTTGCCTGGATCTTCCTCTCAGGTCTGCTTCTGGGTCATTTGATCTAAGATATTCATAGCCTGTACTATGCTGAGGTAACAATACCAAAATCACATGTCTTTATCCACAATAGTTTTTCTTTTCCAATGTGAGTTGAGAGCACTTTGCTTTACCAGTTATAAAATTGCTGCTCAAATGTGTTCTAGATGTTCTAGATGAAAGTGGTATCAGCATCACATAGAAGCTTGTTAAAAATGCAGGATGTCAATCCCCCACCGCCCCGCCCCAGACCACCTGCATCTACATTTTAACATAGTCCCTGGTGATCTGTACAGATACTAGTTTTTGAAAAACACTTCTCCATCGTTGTTCAGTACCTAAGCAAACAGAGGATCCACTTTCTTTTCATAGCTATCACAAATTCCATTTCAGCCAAGACTGATTGGAAGATATTTCTTACGTATAAGGAACAACAGTTGTCTGTAAAACACGAGTAAACAGTGGTACTTTGCACCCTGGATATGATTTTCCCCTTGTCTTTACAATGTGTGCACATCTTCCACATTATAGAAGACAGGCAGGATATTCTAGTTTGGTCCCATCCAAACAAAGGGACACAGCTATTTTCAATGAGCTCAAGGATGAACTAATTGACCAAATCACATAAAACTGTATTTATAAATACAATATTTTGACAATTTACATGATGAAACAGCAAAATTCAAGCATCAGTGATTGACTTGGAAACTTTTACAAAATTCGCGGGGAAAAAAATTGTTGCTTGCTCATTTATATATGTGTGTGTATAAAATTATAATATACAATGTTACATATTGCTTATTAATATATTATTCCTGGCCAGTGTGCTTTAAGCACAGCCACCACCTATCTGTCAGTGAAGGTTTGCATGTTGCTATGAGCTGAACAAATTTCAGTGGAAATTCTGGGCTAAGACTAGGAAGAAAGTTCTGGCGATCTACTTCCAAAAACCCAGCCAGTGAAAACCCTCTGGATCACAATGGTCTAATCCTGTTGTGCTTGCATGGTTTGCCATGAGTCAGGAGCTGACTCTCAGAAGCTAACAACAAAAATCATATATAAAATATATAGTTAAGCTCCTGAAAGATAACTTGTAATCAATTGCCTTCGAGTCAATTCTGACTCATAGCGACCCTGTAGGACAGAGTAGAACTGCCCACAGGATTTCCCAGGAGCGGCTGGTGGATTCAAACTGCCAGCTCTTTGATTAGCAGCCGTAGCTCTTAACCACTGTACCATCAGGGCTGCTTAAAGCACATAACCTAATTATATTTTAAAAATACCTATATGACTGTCAACCAAAGTAAACAAATATCCACATTTTCTACTATTTGCTTTAATAAATTTTATAAAGTCACATTCTTCTCCTTCCTGGGAGAAAAGTAGAATTTTGAGGAAGTTTTCAATCATTAAGATGATGGTATAAGTTTATTTTCAACAAATGGTCATTAATGTTTATGCAATATCCAAACCAAAAAACCAAACCGAATGCTGTTGATTCCTAATCATAGCAACCCTATGGGACAGAGTAGAGCTGCCCCATAGGGTTTTCAAGGAGCGGCTGGTGGACTTGAACTGAAGACCTTTTGGTTAACAGTGGAGCTCTTAACCATTGTACCACCAGGGCTCCATGTTAATACAATAGGGTAGTACAAATTATCAATATCATAACATCAATCACTTATGAAGCTACAAATGATGTGCCTTCTTGAATGGAAGATAAAAGGAGAGGTACTAAGTGCAGGATGTATACCCATACCTGTCACTGTCTAGTTGATTCTGACTCATAGCGACCCTATAGAACAGAGTAGAACTGCAGATGTGGGAATATGTTCATTGTTTACAGGTTTTACAATCCAGCAATGAATGCTTAGAGAGCAACTGGAGACCCTGGGTGGTGAAAACGTAATGCACTCAGCTGCTAACCGAAAGGTAGGTGGTTCAGTCCACCCAGAGGCAACTTGGAAGAAAGGCCTGGGGATCTTCTTTGAAAATCAGCCACTGAAAACCCTGTGGAGCACATTTCTACTCTGACATACATGGGGCCACCATGAGTAGGAATCAACCTGATGGCAACTTGTTTACTGGTCAGAGAACAACTATTACTATTATACTATTAATAGATGTTGAAAATTCTAATTGTAGAATTTATTTCCTTGTATAACTATTGCCAATTTTTGTTAACATCTATAGGACTTATAGGAGTTTTATTTCATGAAAAGGCAAAAATTATATTAACAACCTTTGGGAAAGGAAAAGTATTTCTCTTCTACCTCAGAAATCTACCTTTCTGTAAATGGAGTGGTATTATCAAATCTGTAGGCCTTATTTTATTACACTGATGTTTGAAACTTGAAGTTTTGCCAAAAAGGACAGAAAAATAGACAGTTAATGAAAAATTGTTTAGAGATCTTTATCAATCCCAAAGTTGCTTTCTGGAAGGTTTTCTCCTTTAGAAACTGTCATGGATTGAATTATGCCCCGCCTCCCCCACCCCCCAAAATGTGTGTATCAATTTGGCTGGGCCATGATTCCCAGTATTGTGTGGTTGTCCTCCATCACCGTGATTGTAATTTTATATTAAAGAGGATTAGGGTGGAATGGTAACAACCCTACTAAGGTCACATCCCTGAGCCAATGTAAAGGGAGTTTCCCTGGAGTGTGGCCTGCAGCACCTTTTATGTTACAAGAGGTAAAAGGAAAGAGAAGCAAGCAGGGAATGGGGGACCTCATACCACCAAGAAAGCAGTGTTGGGAGTAGAGAGTGTCCTTTGGACACTGGGTCCCTGTGCGGAGAAGCTCCTAGTCTGGGGGGAGATTGATGAGAAGGCCGACAGAGAGAGAAAGTCTTTCCCTGGAGCTGATGCCTTGAATTTGGACTTCCAGCCTACTTTACAGTAAGGCAAGAAACTTCTTTGCTAAAGTCATCCACTTGTGGTATTTCTGTTATAGCAACACTAGATGACTAAGACGGAAGCTAAGGTAGCATTAAAAACTAAGGTAACAGATTTTGGAGGCTGGTCCAGTGTATTTCAAAACCAATATCCTAATCTGAAAACAGGTTAATATGCCTTTATTCTCAAGCCATGAACATGGCTACACGGATTCTGTAACAAACCACCTTCACTTTTCCTTTCTATGCTTTAACATGTCTTCAATGATCTTCTCCTCTAATTTTCTTATTTAGAATCTTTCCATACAGCCGTCATTGAGGCCATGGATGACATCCTATTTCTCGTTTTCTAGTACAATACCAATCATGCATGCAGTTCCTCTTAATTAATACGCTCCCTCCTTCCTTGTGGGTTCTTGAAGTCCTCAAACTTAACCTCAATTTGCATAGTCAGCAGTGCACACTGTCGCTGATCACACAGACTTCTTTTTTTTTCCTGATTATATTAACACTCTACTTTTCAAATTACCTTTCCTCCCTACTTTTTCCTAGTTTCTTTTTTCCTGCACATTTATGAATTTTCTATGGTCTTTGTTTGGTTTTGTTCTTTGCACCTGAGGCTCTGCCCTTGATTTTTTTCTCCTATTCTTGAGTTTGTTAGTAAGACTCAGTCCTGATAGCCCTAGGCTCAGGTCCTACCTCCACACCTATCTCAACATACTACCCCCATGAATGGTATTGTAGCTCAATTTGCTTTAGCACCAGAAGTGGTCCCCAGAAGTCATCTGTTGGCAAAAAGAGATAAAACACTTATTCATTAAACAAATCTATATTCAACACATGGTATTCCTTGTCAAGCACCCATATTCTAGTAGTGACAGTTTCTCTACTTGTCTTTAGTTGCAAATTTCCTACTCAGCTCTCAAAATCTCATGTCATCAACCTCATCTGAATGCTACCTTCCTAGAAACATGCTATTTTTCATTACGTATTTTAGCCAATGATACAGTAAATGTGTCAATATGAATGAATGTACCTATAAGGAATTAGTGTATTTCCATTGGTCTACACTTCACACTGAAACTTAGCAATGTCTTGTTTATGATCTCACTTCATTTTGACACAAGGCTTATTATGTGTTCAATACTGTTATAGATGTACAAATTATGGGGCTTATGAAAAAAATCAATTTATACAAATTAACTCTATACAGTAGAAAACCCTCTATGTCACCACATAAGCTATTCTGTAAAGCCCATGCATGTACAAAGACATCTAAAGTTTTTTTTTTTTTTTTCTCCAACCCCACTTTTCAAGGCACTCAACCATTACAGTTTGAGACAGCTAAGCTCCTGGCTTCTTGGGTCTACACAGGTATCATATTTGTGCATTAATATGCAGACAGATGATTAAATGCAAGCATGATAAAATGTGACACCCCATAATAAATGAGAAAGAAAAAATGAATTTGTAACCATAAATCATGTATTAAAATTTATGTCACAGACTTACATTGATGAAGACAATGTAGAAATAAGAAAATATGAGATAGACCTATTTAAAAAATTGTAATGAAAGGCATTTACATTTTATGATTATTTCAACTCTTTATCTTAGGTAGGAAATTTGACTTCTTGCCCCTGAAGGTAGACTGCTTGAACTTAGTGGTTTAGAATAAGATGTTGGACAGTTATGAGTTTCATTATAATGCAAATTTTTAAGTTTAGCATTTTAAATATGTGTTCTTATGCATCCAAGACAATGAGCTACCACCATCTTTCAAGGAAAAGAAGAAATAAAAGTATTTTAAAAGACACAAAATTACTGAAATTTAGTTTTGCCACATTTTTGTTTCATTAGGTACTGTCGAATTGGTTCCAACTCATAGCAACCCTACGTACAACAGAACAAAACGCCGCAGGTCCTGCTCCATCCTCGCAATGATTATTCTTGAGCCTGTTGTTTCAGCCACTGTGTCAATCCATCTCGTTTAGGCTCTTCCTCTACTTTACCAAGCATGAAGTCCTTCTCCAGGCACTGGTCCCTCCTGAAAATATGTCCAAAGTACGTGAGAGGAAGTCTCTCCATCCTCACTTTAAGGAACATTCTGGCTGTAAAAATGGTGTAGGAGTAGCTTCTGACTCCTGACTCTCAAGGGGGAAGGGGAATCAAGATCAACAGCCCAAGGCTTACTTCTATTAGGCGGAGGTCAGGCATGCCTCCTATCTCCACCATCTTTACCAATTCCCACACCAACCGGCCCTCCCACAGCATTCTCTACTTCTCTGCTGAGCTCAATAATACGTTGCAATGGCCACACAAAACTCACAGACCATACTCACAGCTAAGGGATTTATTAGGGAAGTAACAGGTTATAACTTAAGTTCAGGAATGCTCAGGATACAGTTCCTCAATCAGGATAGCCTCTTGTCAGCCATGCTGCCAGGCATGCCTCTCTCTCTGGCTCCTCTGCCTCTCCCTTCACTCAGGCAAGTGTTACAAAGCTCTTTTACCTCTGCTGGTAAGCACCCTGAGGCCCCCCCACTCCACCAGTAAGTTCCTGGCTTGAAGGCACTCAGCTCTGGGTCCGTGGGTTGGCAAACCTAGTTCCACCAAGTGCCAGGAGGTACCCAACTCCACCAGCAAAACTCCTGCCCTAAAATGCTCAGCTTTCTTGCTCTGTGGGCAGGGAAACCCACTGTGTCATCCCCTGCCAGTCTCTCCTACGGCCGTTTTTTTTGGTGCCACTTCTTGCTGTCTTCAGTGTTAAGAGCTCTGTCTCTCTCCATCTCCTGGTTCCAGGAGCTTCTTAACACAAGGATCCCAGGTCCAAAGGAGATGCTCCGCTCCTAACTCTTCTTTCTTGGTGGTGGTGAGATCCTCTACTCCCGCCTCTGCGATGGCTCGTTTTAAGCCTAAGGGGATGGCAAAGCTGACCAATACCCTCGTTAGGGTTCCATGTACCTTATTAGCATGGTCTCACCTAATCATTTGGTAGGAGTTACAAAGACTATGTCTAGAAAGGTCATACCGCACTAGCTGTACTTCCAAGACAGATTTGTTTGTTTTTCTGGCAGCCATGGTATACTCAGTATTCTTTGTCAGCACCATAATTCAAAGGTGTCAATTCTTCTTCAGTCTTCCTTATTCATTGTCCAGGTTTTGCATGCATATGAGGTGATTGAAAATACCATGGCTTGGATCAGATGCACCTTAGTCCCCAAAGTGACATCTTTGCTCTTCAACACTTTAAAAAGATCTTTTGAAGCAGATTTGCCCGATGCAACATGTCCTTTGATTTCTTGACTGCTGCTTCCATGGGCATTGATTATGGATCCAAGTAAAATGACATCCTAACCACTTCAGTATTTTCTCTGTTTATCATGCTGTTGCTTATTGATCCAGTTGTGAGGATTTTTGTTTTCATTATGTTGAAGTATAATTCATACTGAAGGCTGTAGTCTTTGATCTTTATCAGTAAGTGCTTCAAGTCCTCTTCACTTTTAGCAAGCAAGGTTGTGTCATTTGCGTATCTCAGGTTGTTAATGAGTTTTCCTCCAATTCTGATGCCAAGTTCTTCATCATATAGTCCAGCTTTTCAGATATTTGGCTTAGAATACAGATTGAATAAGTATGGTGAAAGGATACAAGCCTGATGCATACCCTTCCTGATTTTAAACCACACGGTATTCCCTTGCTCTGTTCAAATGACTGCTTCTTGGTCTATGTACAGGTTCTGCATGAGCACGATTAAGTGTTCTGGAATTCCCATTCTTTGCAATATTATCCATAATTTGTTATAATTCACATAGTCCAATGCCTTTGCATAGTCAATAAAACACAGGGAAACATCTTTCTGGTATTCTCTGATTTCAGCCAAGACCTATCTGACATCATTAACGATATTCCTTGTTCCTCATCCTCTTCTGAATCTAGCTTGAATTTCTGGCTGTTCCCTTGACAATGTGCTTCTGCAACCATTTTTTAAATTATCTTCAGCAAAATTTCACTTGCATGTGATATTAATGATATTGTTTGATAATTTCCACATTCTGTTGGATCACCTTTCTTTGGCATGGGCTCAAATATGGATCTCTTCCAGTTGATTGGTCAAGTAGCTATCTTCCAAATTTCTTGGCATAGGTGAGTGAGTGCTTTCAGTGTTGCCTCCACATACTTTACCTAAAAATAATTTGACTATGTTATCGTGTGCCTTGCAGCCCTGGTGGTGCAGTGGTTAAGAGCTATGGCCAGCTATGGCTGCTAACCAAAAGGTTGGCAGTTCAAATCCATCATCTGCTCCTTAGAAACTCTGTGGGGCAGTTCTACTCTGTCCTTTAGTGTCTCTATGAGTTAGAATTGACTCCGTGACAACAGGTTTCTTTTTTAAAATTGTGTGCCTTGTTGTGTAAAGTTTTAAAATTATTGTAAAACTTGTCGATTGAAAAGAACAAAACCTTAAAAATTAAATAATATGAAATCTTTGATTAAAAATATTAAATGTAAAACTAAAGATTTTCAGCAATACAGAGTAAGTCCAGAAACTTCATTTAGAAAGCTACAACATCCAGGGCATCCTTAGAAAACAATAGAACTTATATTTCAATAAATCAGGCAAAATTTGAAATTTCAAATAAGTGTTCCCCTTTAAATGTAACCAGTTTGAAAAGATATAAAATTACTCCAATGCTGTTGAAACAATATTGTAAGTCAGTTACATATAAAATACCTGGACTGTATTAAAACAAATGAATTTTAGGAAAAAAATTGTTTTATGGTTTCAGGGAAGTAAAGAAATTATTTTTATCATGCATAGATATCTGATCACATCGTCACTCTTTCCCAAATTCCCTACATTGAAGGGCTGCCTTGTGCCGTGGAGTAAAGTTGGTGTCCTTCCAAGGTGCTCTCATAACAGATTTTCTGAGGCCGTATTTAATACCTATTATTTGTTAGTTGCTATCTTCATGATTGTCGGCATATTCAAGTTCATTGTTGCAGGTACTTTATATTTTGAGTGGCTTCCAAACTATGGGGCTTATCTTCCAATACTATATAGGACAATATTCTCTTGTGATACATAGAGTTTACATTGGCTAATTTTTTAAGTATTCACCAGGCCTTTCTTCCTAGTCTTTCTCAGTATGGAAGCTCTGCTGAAACCTGTCCATCATAAGTGATCCTGCTGAAATACCGGTAACATAGTTTCCAGCATGTCAGCAATACACAAGTCATCATAGTATGACAAACTGACAGACAGCAGGTGGATTTATTATCTATTACTGTATAATGTAATTGTAAGCTCCTTTGCCTATATCATACTGAAATAGTCACAGTCTTAAATGACCTCTCTCTATTTAGTTGTTACCCAGTAGGTTAATACCAGTATACTAGGGAACTAGTAAGTGGTCAACAAATATCTGTTAAATTTAGACGTCCGCTAAGTACTCTGCCCTTTAAAAGCCAAATGAAGATTATTGAATGCACAGTAGAAACTGAATTATATTCTTAACTTTCTGGAGATTTAGGGGTTAGGGGACAGAGACATAAGGTTCTTTTTTAACTACCCCTTTCTTTCTGAGGTATTGCTTCTACTAAGTTAACAGATGGCATGCCTCCTTGTCTCCGTAAATAGATGCTATCCTGCATGACATTGCCAACAACATAATACATTTTCCTAAGTTTTTTCCAACAATACACTAGGGAAGGCAACCTTAGAGTTTGAGATGACAGAGAATAATTGGGTCAAAGTACTCACAATAGAACAAAGAGTCCCAAACTGAATACCAGGTATGGAGACATTTAGTAAACTTTTGTTCATTTTGGTTAAGGAAATTTATTAAATTTGGCTTCCTCCTTATCGATTTAAAAATAGATTTCTGGCCCCCACTATCTTGTTTACCTCCCAATTTCGCTACAATTTTATGACTTCTTTATATTTTTCTCTTTGGGTGCTCTTTTCTTAGGGCTTACTGGAAATAATTAACAGTCCCTGTTAATTATTTGCAAATAAGCTTAGCTCTGCACCCATCATCAGATATGCCTGTGAAATCCAGAGCATCATTATGGAGCCGTATGAAACAATGGTCATCTATCTGGTTTTGTTATTTCTTAACCACACAGGGAAAAGAAAAAAAAAAAAAATGACTAAGACTTCTAAATCTGGATCCATCTCTAATTCTTTGCAGGGAAGGTAATTTGGGAGTAGCGTTAGGTGTTAGTAGCATTAAGTGTTATTTTTTATTTATTTTTCTAAAATAATATAAATTGTGCCACTCCACATAGAAGTACAGAGCAACTAGAATCAATCTGGATTTTAAAGAAAAAAAAAACAAAAACCCTGTTTCTTTAACAAATATACAATGCACTACTTCAATGAATGGATTAGCAAATACGTAATAATAAAAATTAGTATGTAGATGATCAAATCAGACATGTGAATTCAAAGAGCAATCATGATATTTATTACCTGTGCAACTTTTGGGGTAACTTCTATCAGTCTCTCTCTCTCCCTCTGTTTTTTCTTTTTCATTTGTAAAATAAAGTCAGACTTGACCTTAATGTGTTGCTGAGGATTGAATGAGATATAGCACCTAATGTTGCCTGGCTAGTTATACATGCAAAAGAGAAAGAAGAAAGCTTGTGACTTTCCCATGAAAAGTCTAAACCTTACCACTTTCATTTAGGTCTACTTGTAGTGTTGATTTAAAATTGTGTGTGTGTGTGTGTACACATTTGTTTTCTGTTACTATTTCTATGTAGGGAAAAATTATATTAGCTTAATAGAGATGTAGAAAACTTTAAAAATAATTCAAAACCGTGGGTTCAGGCTCCAGACTTGTATGAGGGTGTGGGTGTACTCACGTGCATGGGGAGATTTGTGAAATAAAAGAAAGAAAAAAAAAGTTCTTACTATCCTGTTATGGATTGAATTGTGCCCCCCAAAAATATGTGTTGTAAATCCTGACCTCTGTGCCTGTAGTTGTAATCCCATTTGGGGATGGGTTGTCTTTATTATGTTAATGAGACAAGATTAGTGTAGGATGTGTTTTAAGTCAATCTCTTTTGAGATATAAAAGAAATTAAATAAGCAAGCAAAAGAAGCAGACATGGGGGAAGAGAGATGCCAAGCCACATGAAGATTGCCCAGGAGCAGAAGCTCAGAAGAGACAAGGACCTTCCTCCAGAGAAGACAGAGAAAGTCTTGTCATAGAGCCAACATCCTGAATTCAGGCTTCTAGCCTTCTAAACTGTGAGAAAATAAATTTCTGTTCATTAAAGGCACACACTTGTGGTATTTCTGTTATAGTAGCACTAGGTAACTAAGACATCTCCCGTGTTTACATTTATACTTTCAAAAACATGGTGTAAATGGTGGTATT
Source organism: Trichechus manatus latirostris (assembly GCF_000243295.1). Lineage (NCBI taxonomy): Eukaryota > Metazoa > Chordata > Mammalia > Sirenia > Trichechidae > Trichechus > Trichechus manatus. The sequence goes on from NW_004443950.1 coordinate 6,213,108, forward strand.
AGTTGAGCAAAACATCACAATTTCAGCTACTCTGGAAGCTAGTTGATAATAGGTGGTCCCTGGAGGCAAGATTCTTCCCAGCGGCATTGTTTAGTACGATATTTGTTCAAAATTGAGAAGTGATTTGTAAGATCTTTCCCTTCAGGGGAAAAAAAAAAGTGATATCGATTCCATGTTGTTAATGCAAAACAAAAAAAAAGAGGTTAAAAAAAAACCCTCAAACCTGTGAAATGATGAACGTAACACTATTTTCCATTTTTCCTTTGAGGGAGATTCATTTTGTAGCATGAGAAGTAATCTCCGGTGCAACTCAACTGAAATATAATAATAAAAAAAAAAGTTTTATGGGAAGAGCTCTGGGATAGTAGTGATTGTTTATTATTTCTTTAGCATTTAGAGTTCTTTTGAGTTTGATCAAAGAAAGAACTTCTTTAAACTCCTATGCTGAGCTGCACGTTAGACAATGAGGGATCTGCGTCCTATGTGTTTTCTGTGTATCTACTGCTTACCATGCCCTCCTCTCTGCCAACTACCTGTCGTCATTGTGTTATTCCCAGGTTACAGATGAGAAGCCAAGTGTCAGATAAGTTAAATGGATTTGCCATGGTCACGTCTGGTAAGCAGCAGAACTTGGGTGCAAAAACACATGAATGCATTAGTCTTTCAGATTGCAGGGACCAGAAGGAAGCAGCTGGGGATTATTTTAAGGGTACAGGGGCCAAATGAGAGAGCATAGAAAAGTGTTTGCCCCCAAGGTCTCTTCAAGAACATCTTTCAAGATACCATAGCAAATTTATACCTTTACCTTTATCAGTTTCGGTCAATTCTGATTTATGGCAATCCATACGTGTCAGAGTAGAATTGTGTTCCACAGGATTTTCAATGGCTAGTTTGTCAGAAGTAGATTTCCCGGCCTTTCTTCCAAGGCACATGTGGGTGGACTCGAACCTCCAACCTTTCAGTTTAGCAGCTAAATGCATTGACCATTTGTACCACCCAGATATGCCCAAATTGCTCCACAAGAGGCAATGTAGTAGAATGGCTAATGTCTTAGTTACCTGGAGATGACATAACCAACTACTACAAAGTAAATGGTTTAGAGAACATACATTTATTTCCTTATATTTCATAATGATAGGAGTCAAAATCATGGTCTTGGGTATGTTAATTTCTCGGGGGGCTTTGAGAGAGGAACTGTTCTATGCCCATCTCCTAGTTTCTGGTGGCTTCTTGCAACCTTTGGAGTTCTTTTGCTTCTAGATTCAACCTCACGTGGTGTCTTCCTCCTGTGTGTGATTATTTCAATGTCTGTTCTTCCTTTTATAAGACACCACGATTAGCACCTACTCTAATCCAGTATGATCTTGTTTACTCAACTGATAACAAGGAAAAAATCTATTTGTATAGGTACAGAGGTCAGGACTTCAATACATCTTTTTTTTTTTTTTTTTTTTTTAAGGTAGAAGATTTGGTCATTGATTTGAGACCTTTTTTTTTTTTTTTTTTTTTTTTTTTGTGGGGTATAGAACTTAAATTCTAGTAAAAAGACCAGATTTAATGATCTGACTGAGACTGGAGGAACCCCAGAAGGCATGGCCCCTGGACTTTTCTGTTAACCCAGAACTAAAACCATTCCCAAGGCCAACTCTTCAGACAAACTTTAGACTGGACTATGGGACATAAAATGATACTCGTGAAGAGTGTGCTTCTTAGCTCAAGTAGATACATGAGACTAAATGGGCAGCTCCTGTATGGAGGTGAGATGAGAAGGCAGAGAGGGTCAGGAGCTGGTTGAATGGACATGGGAAATCAGGGGTGGAAAGGAGGAGTGTGCTGTCACAGTGTAGGGAGAACAATTAGGGTCACATAACAATGTATGTATAAATTTTTGTGTGAGAGACTAACTTGACATAAACTTTCACTTAAACTACAACAATAAAATAAAAAAAAT
>NW_004443950.1:6215158-6258711 GCF_000243295.1 Trichechus manatus latirostris
TTTTTTGTAGGGAGGTGGATGGTATAATTCAATCCATAACAGACTGCTTGGTTTCAAAGCTGAGCTCCTCCATGTATTTGCTTTATAAGTTTGCGGAGGATGTTTAATATGCCTGGACTTCTATTTCCCTCCATGTAAAACTGGAATGATGAGCTAATGATGTATACCTCATAAGCATATGCTAAAGGTAAGTTCATTTGTGTTCAGAACAGTGCCTGACATATTGAAGTTTTTGACAACTGTTAGCTGTCATTAGTGGTATTGAGTCTTTCCTGTCACAACTAACTCATGATTTGGGCTCATTGGTGGATTTTCCTTCCTTGTTGCTTTTGCTTACTTTCTTCTCTCCATTTCTCTCTCAGCCTTTATGGACATTCTTCATCTTTCTGTATGCCTTATATTCAAAGTCCTCAATAAAGAGTATAGGATTGATTAGTCACTATAGATACAGACCATCTGCTACTTTTACTACTTTTTTCTGTAAAACTACTTTGGAGGCTCAGGTTTCAGTCACTCGTTAATTAATCCCACCAGGATAGTGTTGTCTTATGGCACAAAACATGGCAAAATACAGGTAAATAAAGCCAGCAGCAGACTCCTAAATACATAGCTCAAGTTTTGACGCTTCCTCAGTATATTTTGCCTTCCTTGGCCCTTGCCCTATGAAACTCACTGCAAATAATATTCTCCCCCGATGGACAGCAAAGAGGGAAAGAGCCCTCTCATACTTTAAACCCAAGGTCAAATGGGAAATTAATAATATAAAGAAGAAATAATGTTAAGCCAAGCAGAGACTGTACTTCCAAAGTGGGTGGTGAGATACACATTTGCAGATTAGTTGACTGGATTTATCCTATATGGTGTTTTCTGGAGCAGAGACTGTAGTGATGCTGATTTTATATATCAAGTATGTTGATGCCTTCAGCTTGCCTGTAGCATTACAGGTGTCTGTAATGGCAGAAACAAAGACGTTCCAAATTTCTTTCTACAAGATAGAGAAAAAATATTGCTCAACTTCCTCAAACCAGGATTCATAGAGTCTCAATCTGGCTCGTTAAATGTGACTCTTAGCCAAACTCAGCTGCCTGCCTCCTCACAGGTGCCGAGAGCATGCAGTTCTCAGTGTCATGCTGCTTTTGCCTGCCGATTCTTGAGTCTCTCAAGGTTGCTTGGTGAGTAATTGTGCATACGTCCTACCTACTGTGCACGTTTCTTTTCTCTCTCTAAATACCTTGCTGTATTGATTCTGACTCATGGTGATCCCGTGGGTTACAGAATAGAACTGCCCCATAAAGTTCTCTTGGTTATAATCTTTACAGATGCAGATCACCAGGCCTTTCTTCTGTGGTGCCACTGGGTAGGTTCGAACCACCAGCCTTTCAGTTAGTAGTTGAGAGCAACCTGTTTGCACCACCCAGGGATCTATTTTCTTTCTCTAACATCCTTGATAGTTTTCTTCTTTTCTGCTTATATGTAAATGCATTGAATTTATCAGTTGCATAAACTGGAAACAAAATACTTGTGCTTGTTAACCATAACCAGAGGTAAAGCTACATGATTCAGTTAGGTACCTTTCCAAAGTAACAGTAAGTTTTTCTTAAAAGTGACATAAACAAAAAGTGACTTATTTTTCTGATTTAGCAAGAAGTCTGCTGGTAGATGATTGCTGACAGCAGTTGAGGGTTGAGTGGTTTATTGATGTACAGGCTGGCAAATTTGATTTCTCTTGTTCTTTCCTCGTGTTTGTACTTCAGAGTCACAATACGACTGTTGGGGTTCATGTTCATAGCTAAAAAAAATTGGAAGGATGTAGTGATATCAGCCATATATTTCTCTGTTTTAGGAAAAGACATCTTTCCAGAAATCCCAAATGACTTGTCCTTTTATCTCATTGATAAGAACTTGGCCTCTCTCTTAATGTGCTAGGGAAAGTGGGAAAGTTAAAATCTCAGCTGGGATTTAGTATGCTATTTTCCTCAATCAAATAGGTATCTGTTTTCAAGAAAGAAGATGATAATGGTTAGTGGGTAGGCAACTGGCAATATCTGTTACGTTATGACGATAGAGTTTTGTGTAAGAACTCATACTTGGCAAAAGTTGATGGTACAATAAATGGTTAAATTTTCAATAACAACTGAAACATGTTAGAATATCAGTGAAGGAGTCCATTTGCAATCTCTGAGTCATACAGTGAAAGCTGCATTTAAAAATTAGCCTTGCATGGCCTTCTTGTTGTCCGTGTGCCCTCCGGGTGATTCTGAGTCCTAGCAACCCTATAGGACAGAGTAGAACTGCCCCATAGGGCTTCCTAGCCTGCAAATCTTTATGGGAGCAGATCACCAGGTATTTTCTCCCACGGAGCAGCTGGTGTATTGGAACTAGTGACCTTTCTGTGAGCAGCTGAATGTTTAACCCTTGCACCACCACGGCTCCTCTGCATGGACCTACACAGGTGATAAAGTTGTACAGATTTTTAAATTTTTATCCATCTAAATGCATATGAATACACACACCCTCATAAGCCAATGGTCATCAGTTGGTTGCAGTTCCCTGAGTCAATGTATTAACCCATTCATGACTCAATTATTTTCTGCTTTAAATTTTTTTGTTGATACTATGTGTTTTCATTAATGGAAGTATGTGGAATCATTGAGTGTGTCTGAAGGTAGTATGGATTTTTCTTTTTTTTTTTTTGTCTCATCCCACAAGCCAACCCTTAGAATCCCAAGGAAGACTTGTCCCATACATTGTACCCCTAAAATTCCCCCAGAGTCGACAAGGACATATGAGTCCCAAATAAAAACTTTATTTTCCTACCAAAAATATACATACATCATAAAATACCCTGTAAAAACAGTAACTTGCAGTACATACCTCATAAAATACCCTGTGAAAACAGTAATTTGCGGTACACGCCCATTTTTTCTGTTTCAAACTGTTACGCGGGGCCCTGCCTGGTGGTAGCTCTCACTATTAGTGGGAAAACAGCTTCCCAAGAAACCTGAGAGGACTAACATGTAACTGTGTGTGCTACGGACCGTGGGCCATTAACCTGTGTTCTGAGGTTCTCTTTAGGCTCTGAGTGAAAGCATGTTGTGATCCATTACTGATATCTGCTATTGGTGGGAGAAAGATGAGAGTTATGTATGTAACTTCTAATTATATGGACGCTATTGACAGTGCACTGACTTAGCACTTGGGACAATTTAAGTACCACCAAGTACTTTGGTACCCAAGTACCACCATGGCAAATACAATACAATATGACACAACACAATGAAATACGGTGTGACTATCTTACTCTGGACTGATCTCCATGATTTTGAAAACACTAAACATTTCCTCCTCAGGCAAAGATTCAAGGAAAGATTCTCTTTTCCTGGTTGTGGGACTTATAGCACAGGGTTAGAAAAGGTGCTAGCACCTCAGCAGATAAAAGTTACAATGTGTAGCCCTATACATGGTGTGGGAGAACACACTTTGGCACACCAAGGAGAGGAGAGAAAGAAGGAATTAGTGCAGGAATTTGCATAATCACATAACACAAATGTGTCTGCTCAAAATTCTACCTTAAAACTTAGAAAGATGCTAACTAAGTGCTTCTGTGTTTGTTCTGCTGATGTTGCAGCTCCAATGCCTTCTCTCTAATGTTAGATTTGTCACTGGGTCTGTCAATTTTGCTGCAACAGGTGTTTCTTCCAAGGAAGGCACAGTGTTTTGTGGTAACAGTGAAAAAACAGCCACAGAGTTTAGGTCTTTTATGTTCCCACTATTTTCTTCAAATTGAGGTAATTGATATCTATGTAACACTCAAGGTATAGCAGGCTCTGTGCTAGACACTGTAATGTCTCACTTCTATTAAGTCCTAGAGCTGAGATTTGAACACAGAATTCTCTGACTCTACAGTGCTCTTTATATTTGATACACGATTTCAAAGTTAAACCACACACACACACACACACACACACACACACACACACACACACACACACACACACACACACACACACACACAAATTTAACCATTTATGTCCATGTCTTACCCCATCTTAATTTTAAACTCCTTGATGACAGAGATCATCCCTGTTCATGTTAGCATGTCCAAAATGCCTAACACCATATTTAGTAAATAACATCTCAATAAACAATTCAGTTCTAATGTGTTCCAATGTGTAACGTAAAAACATTCACATTCTATCTGGTTACATGGGTATATTTAGTTCGTAAAAGTTTATTATACTATATATTTATGGTGTATGCATATAAATTATGTTTATTAAACAACAAATGTTTTTAAAAGGTATCCACCTTCTGAAGTCATTTGTATGTTAATCAAAATATAACACGCCACACAAAAATAACAATTTTAGGTTAAGAAACAAACTACAATTTTGCCATGACACGTATAGAGAAAAATCACATTAAGTAATGGGTGTTGTTGTTAGTTGCTGTTGTTAGGTGCCGTCTGGTCGGTTCCCATGCAGTGACCCTGTGTACAACAGAAGGAAACACTGCCTAGTCCTGGGCCGTCTTCACAATCCTTGCTATGTTTGAGCCCAATGTTGCAGCTGCCGTGTCAATCCAGCTTGTTGAGAGTCTTCCTCTTTCTCAGTGACCCTCTCCTAAGAATGATGTCCTTCTCCAGGGACTGATCTCTCCTGATAACATGTCCAAAATATGTGAGACGAAGTCTCGCCATCCTCGCTTCTAAGGAGCATTCTGGCTGTACTTCTTCCAAGGCAGATTTGTTTGTTCTGGCAGTCCATGATACATTCAGTATTCTTTGTCAACACCATAATTGAATGGCATCCATTCTTCTGTCTTCCTTATTTATTACCCAGCTTTCACATGCCTATGAGGTGACTGAAGATACCATGGCTTGGGTCGGGCACATCTTAGTCCTCAAAGTGATATCTTTGCTTTTTAACACTTTAAAGAGGATTTTGCAGCAGATTTACTCAATGTAATACATCATTTAATTTCTTGACTACTGCTTCCATGGGCCTTGATTGTAGATCCAAATAAAATGAAATCCATAACTTCAATATTTTCTGTTTATCATGATGTTGCTTATGGAGTTGTGAGGATTTTTTTGTTTCCTTTGAGAAACAAAAATTGAGATGCAATTCATACTGAAGGCTGTGGTCTTTGATTTGCATCAGTAAGTGCTTCAAGTCCTTTTCACTTTCAACAAGCAAGGTTGTATCATCTGCATAACTCAGGTTGTTAATGAGACTTCCTCCAATCCTGATGCTCTGTTATTCTTCATATAGACTAGCTTCTCAGATTATTTGCTCACCATACAGATTGAATATGTATGGTGAAAAGATATAACCCAGATGCACACCTTTCCTGATTTTAAACCACTCAGTATCCCATTACTTCATTCAAATGACTGCCTCTTGGTCTGTGTATAGGTTCCTCATGGGCATAATTAAGTGTTCTGGAATTCCCATTCTTCCAATGATATCCATAATTTGTTACGAACCACACAGTCAAATGCCTCTGTATAGCCAATAAAACACAGGTAAACATTTTTCTGGTATTCTCTGCTTTCAGCCAAGATCCTTCTCACATCAGCAATGATATTCCTCATCCCATATCCTCTTCTGAATCTGGCTTGAATTTCTGGCAGTTCCCTGTCAATGTACTGCTGCAACCATTTTTGGATTATCTTTAGATAATTTTACTTGTGTGTGATACTAATATTGTTTGATAATTTCCACATTCTGTTGGATCACTTTTCTTTGGAATGAGCACAAATATGGATCTCTTCCAGTCAGCTGGCCAGGTCGCCATCTTCCAAATTTCTTGGCATAGACAACCGTGTGCTTCCAGCACTGCATCCATTGGTTGAAACATCTCAGATGGTATTCTATCAGTTCCTGGAGGCTTGTTTTTTGCCAATGACTTCAGTGCAGCTTGGACTCCTTCCTTCAGTACTATCAGTTCTTGATCGTATGCTACCTCCTGAAATGATTGAACATCAAACAATTTTTTTGGTACAGTGACTCTCCATTCCTTCCATCTTCTTTTGATGCTTCCTGTGTCATTCAATATTTTGCCTATAGAATCCTTCAAAATTGCAACTTGAGGCTTGAATTTTTTCTTCAGTTATTTCAGCTTGAGACATGCTGATCATATTCTTCCCTTTTGGTTTTCTAACTCCAGGTCTTTGTACATTTCATTATAATACTTTGTCTTCTCGAGCCACCCTTGGAAATTTTCTGTTCAGCTCTTTTACTTCATCATTTCTCCTATTTGCTTTAGCTACTCTAATTCAAGATCAAGTTTCAGAGTCTCTTCTAACATCCGTTTTGGTCTTTTCTTTCCCTTCTTTCTAATCAACCTTTTGCTTTCTTCATGTTTGGTGTCCTTGATATCATCCCACAACTCGCCTGGTCTTCAGTCATTAGTGATCAATGCATCACATCTTTTCTTCACATTGTCCCTAAATTCAGGTGGGATATACTCAAGGTCGTACTTTGACTCTTGTGGACTTGTTTTAATTTTCTTCAGCTTCAGCTTGAACTTTGTTAGGTGCCATCAAGTCGGTTTCAACTCATAGTGACCCTAGGTACAACAGAACGAAACACTGTCTAGTCCTAAAACATTCTCATGATCGTTGGTATGTTTGAGGCCATTGTTGCAGCCACTGTGTCAATCCATCTTGTTGAAGGTCTTCCTCTTTTTCACCGCCATTTACCAAGCATGATATCCTTCTCCAGGATATTGAACTCACATATGGACAATTGATGTCTGTTCTGCAGTCAGACCCTGTCCTTGTATGACTGATGATATTGAGCTTCTCTGTTGTCTCTTTCCATAGATGGAGTTGATTTGATTCCTGCGTATTCAATCTGGCAAGGTCCATGCGTATAGTCACCATTCATGTTGTTGAAAAGTATTTCCAATGAATAACTCACTGGTTTCACAAAATTCTATTATGAGATCTCTGGTGTTGTTTTTATAACCAAGACCATGTTTTCCAACTACAGATTCTTCTTTGTTTCCAATCACCTTTAATTTTCAATGCACTTTGTTTGCATGTTTAATGTCAGACTGCAGAAGTTGGTGAAAACTTCAATTTCTTCATCTTGGCATTAGTGGTTGGTGTGTAAATTTGAATAATAGTCATATTAACTGGTCTTCTTGTAGGCATGTGGATATTATCCTATCACTGACAGTGTTGTACTTCAGGATAGATCTTGAGATGTTCTTTTTGATGATGAATGTAACACTGTTCTTTAATTTGTCATTCCCAGTGTAGTAGACCATATGATTGTCCAGTTCAAAATGGCCAATACCAGTCCATTTCAGTTCACTAATGCTTAGGATATCAATTATCAAGCACTCCATTTCATTTTTTATAACTTCCAGTTTTCTAGATTCATATTCTTACATTCATGTTCTGATTATTAATGGTGTTTGCAGCTATTCTCATTTTGAGTTGTGCCACCTCAGAAAATGAAGACCCCTAAAGCTTTACCCACATCATTAAAGTTGATTCCACTTTGAAGAAGCAGCTTTTTCCCAGTCATATTTTGAGTGCCATCCAACCTGAGGGGCTCATCTTTGGCACTATATCAGACAGTGTTCCACTTGTATTCACAAGGTTTTCACTGGCCAATTTTTTCTGAAGTAGATGGGTAGTACTTAACAGGTAATGAAGCATAGCCAAATTTGTAAAGTTAGGAGAAATTTATATTTTATAAAAACTGTTACTTGTTTGGCCATAAATATCTATGAATATCTTCAGTAAGATTGATATAAATGTGTCAGTTTATCCATTTTGAATTAATGATGCTACAGGCTGCTTTGGAGAACTTAAAAAACACCATTGCTGTCGAGTCTATTCTGACTTACAGCGACCCTATAGGACAGAGAAGAATTGCCCCATAGGTTTTCCAAGGCTGTGATCTTTACAGAGGCAGAATGCCACATTTTTCTCCTGCAGAGTGGCTGGTGGGTTTGAACTGCTGACCTTTTGGTTAGCAGTCAAGCACTTAACCACTGTGCCACCAAAACTCCTTTGAGAACTTACCACCCACTCCCACTGCTGTTGAGTCCATTGCAACTCATAACGATCCTATAGGACAGTAGAGATGCCTCATAGGATTTCCAAGGCTATAAATCTTTATGGAAGCAGACTGCCACTTCTTTCTCCCACAAAGCGACAGGTAGGTTAGAACGATCAACCATTTGGTTAGCAGCTAAGCGTTTTAACCACTGTGCCATCAGGGCTCCTTTAGGTGAACTTGACAGTCAAAATGTTGACAATGTATCTGAGAATCCTAATCATACTTAGCTTGTACTTTTTTTTTTTTTTTTATCATGGCTCATAGTAGGAAAAAACATTTTACATCCAAACCCAATTCACACACATGTGCACACCCACGTGCAGACGCATACACATGCATGCACACACGCAACTAAAATGTGCTGCAGAAATAATTCTATTTGATACACCTTTTTTCTCATCCCTTCTCTTTGTCTCACTTCTTTTCTCTTCTTGATTTTCTAAGAATTCTAGTCCTGACCCACAAAATTAATTCCATGGCCCAATAAATCAGGAGTTGCCAAACTTTTTTTTTCTGTAAAAAAAAAAAAACAGTAAATGTTTGTGAGCCATCTCTTTTCTATCAAAACTACTCAACAATTAGGCACGATTGTATTTCACTAAAATTTTATTTATTAAAAACATGCATTTGCCCATATTTGGCCCACAAAGCATAGTTTGCTTATTACGGGACTAAGGGATCATAATGCCTAGTTTGAAGAACATTGCTTTTTAAAAGTATGCGTGAAGAAATAAGTTCAAGCATATACTAAAAATACTCAGCTTATTCTTTACCAGAGTTATCAAAGATGCTTCCAGAATATTCTCAGTTCTCCTTGATCTTTTGGCTTATAGAATCAATTACTCTAATACATTTTTTCCCCTTTAAAAATAATTGAGTAGGGCTTGATCGTCTTGTGTAGACTATAGACTTCTTTGACCTAAAGAATTAACTCCCAGTTATCAGAGTCTTTGCCTTCGACTTCTCTCTCTTGGGGTGGGCAGTATGGGGAAGTACATTTTGTCAGAGTTAAAAAGACAAAGGAGCCATATGGCCAAACCCCCCAGGCATAATCAGATCTAGGAAAATGAAAGGCACAATGAACAGGGAGAATCAGAGCAAATAAAGGTGGAGATACCTGTAGAGATAATTAATCCTAGACCCTCATTTTACAGCTGGGGACACTGAGACCCAAGAAAAAGCAAGTTCACCCAGGAAGAGCTAAAATCAATTTTCATGATTCTTCATCAGGGCTCTTTGTGTTTAGTATTTACGGTCTGTTAAAAGCATTTCTACATTAATTTTATAGCTTTGCTGCGACAGCTTTTCTGAGGCTCTGAGTCCTAGTCACATGAGCCAGAAGCTGTATTAGAGAAAGTAAAGGCATTTCATATCCATCTCCCAGCCTTTCCCCTAAGCTGCCTGCAGCGGAAAGTCCCTTTTTACACATGATCACCACAAGACATAAAGCTGCCATGTGCCCTTGTTCTTCCAGGTGAGGAAGGGGCCAGAGAACCTAGTTCAGATGAGACACAAGGTGATTCATACTGAAAGTCTTGGCTCCTCTGACAGCTCTGTATTTGCTCTTGGGGATCTCCTGTCACTGAAATAAAATGGAGATCTTCTGTTACAAAGCAGCAGGGAAGAGAGGAAAGGTAGAGAAATTTCCAAGAATCTTTGGTAAAGCTAGGAAAGCTTCTGTCTATTTTAAAGTTCATTTGGGAGATAAGCAACCTAATGGCTCAAAATTATACAGCAGAGCTAGAATCCAGATATTCTCATTCCCATAAGAGTGCTCCTTTCACACCACCCAAGACTCCACTACCGATCAAAATATAATCAAAGACCCTAACGTTCTTCTGATGAGGAAGAGTATCTCTCAAGTTCTTTTCTACTTTGTAAATCTCTGAATGCTTCTACTGTTCACCAGAAGAAGGAGACACCTACATTTTGGATAATAAAATTTTATGGTTAGCTACAATTTTCTATTCCATACAAATTTAAAAATTAAAAAACAAGTCATTGAGGGGTAATCTACACTGCTCTGCTTTCTTACATCATTATCCTATTTACATGTATTATGAAACTAAGTTCTGGACGAAGGACTTAATACAAATGAGGAAATCACTCTGGCCTGTTTGCACCATTTAATTTTCCCATTTCAGATGGTTCCTTCTATTTCCATGTTTCTCTCCTTCTCCTTTTTCTGTCACCGTTAGTTCAATTTTTCTTTTCCATCTCCTATTGGTTTTACTCTCTTGAGATACTTCTCACCCTTAGCACATGTTTTCAGTAGCATCTGGATACCATGACCTTCACTTTCCTGGACAACAAAAACAATCAAATAATACAACTTTCATATCCTGCTTCTTGACCTTACTATAAACGCTAGAGGAAGCTCAACGTTCATTTGTTTCCTCTCAGAAGGGATAATAAAAATAATTAACTGGTCTAAGAAATTCAGTGCCTGAATTACAGGTTCCAATTTGATAAGAGAAGTCGTCTTTTTAATATGCAGTTTGGTCTCTTTTCTTACAGGGTCACAACTGTTCCAAGCCACTTCTGGTGTTGCTTCCTTTTTGAATGGTTTGATGGTTAAATTTATGTGTCAGCTTTCCTAGACTACTTGAGCAAATACTCATCTAGGTGTTGCTGTACAGTTATTTTGCTGAACTGGTTACCATCTACAGGCGGTTGACTTTAAATGAAGGAGATTACACTCGGTAATGCTGGTGGGCTTCATCTAATTCCTTGAAGGATTTAGGAACAAAAATTAAGGTTTTCCAGAGAAAAAGAAATTCTGCTTCAAAACTGCATTGTCAACACTTGCCAAGTTTCCAGTATGATCACTGCTCTACAGATTTCGGGCTTACCCACCCTCACAATCACACAGTCAATTCTTAATATATATAGATACAAAATATCTATCTATACAGACACACAATATCTATTTATATGTAATATCTCCTATTGGTCCTGTTTCTCTGGAAGACTCAGTGATACAAGTGGTAAACACTCTTTCTACAAATTATGAGAATTGTTTGCCCCCTGTAATTATTTATCAATAGCCTTATTAAGATGAATGTGTGCAAAAATATTCATTTTATTTATGCCCCATCTACTTTCACTGAGAATTTAAGACTTAAAATATGTATCATATTTTCCCTATGGTCATGAGAAAGTCAAGAAGTAGGCAGTTTACATTAGATTTTCATAAAAATTTAAGAGGGAGACGGCTCTGTTTAGCTTCATCCACCCTTTTGAGGGAAGGGGTTTATTCATTTAATAATTTAACAGTATTTACTTACTAGAAGCCAAGCATTCTTTTAAGATCTGGAATAACAGAGTAAACAAAACAGCATAATTCTTTGCCCCTATGAAACCTATTTCCTAGTGGAGAGAGAGAGAAGAGACAATTCAGACAATAGATAAGACAACAGTGCTATAAAATAAATTTAAATAAAATTAAATAAGGAAATATATTAAGGTGTGACTTGCGTGGAGATTATTTCAAATAAAGTGGAGAGAGGGACAGCTCTCAATTTCTGTTTAGCGTATAGACAGAAATGGGGAGGAGACACTGAGAGTTTTTAGCCACCTTTTGTCCTGAGCCTTAGGATATAATTGCAAACGATGTCTTTGTGACTATACATGGTCTAGTCCATTTAACAGATGTATGGAGTCACGCCGAATCAAATGATTTTGCTAATAGTAGACAATATTTTAGGTTCCCCTCTGTCGAGGCATGCCTTTGAATTATTCTTGTAAATGTGTTATCACAATGTACTGCTGATTAAGAATTTGGAGAGGGTTGATATTCCAGCCAAATATACATGTAACTCATCATCACAAATATTGTAAAGTTTCTGTTGTGTAAACATTTAAATCTGTTATTGTCAGAATCTGTGTAGCCAATGTGGGTGCTGTTCGCAGTGCTGCTGCTGTGATTCAGAGGTTCCAAGAATGAAGAGAAGAAAAGGGTAGACTGGATATCTGTTTATCTATTCTCTGGAGTCCCTGGCTGGTGCAAACGATTAGTGTACTCAGCTGCTAGCTAAAAAGTTGGAGGTTCACGTTCACCCAGAGGCACCTTGGAAGAAAGGCCTGGCAATTTATTTCTGAAAAATCAGCCATTGAAAACCCTAGGGAGCACAGTTCTACTCTGATACACATGGGGTCACCATGAGTCAGAATTGACTCAATACAACTGGTTATCATCTATGTCTATCTAGCTGACCCCATCTCACCCTATTAGTAGAAAGAAATTATGAACCCCAGGCTTTAAAAGTTAGGTGGTATCTCCCGTCCAGTCCTGTCTCAAGGTTTTCTAAAAAGCATGAGAAGGTGCAATGGAAGAAAGCATTCAGGGACAGTGGTTTAAACGAAAGCTTGTGAATAGCACTAGAAGGCTGATGTTTTCCTTTTTTACGTGATGCCTGCAACAAGGCCCAGAGTGTTATGTTGGCAGCTGGAAGCAACCCAGACTGCCTGTGAAGAGGTGTTAGGGGCAAATTGTCAAGGAAATGTTAAAGGATCTGTGGCTTCTACGAACTTCTGGTTACCAAACAGAAAGAGATGGAATCATATGGCCTCGCCCTCTCTGTTCTTGCGTTCTTGATTCTGCCCTTTTTTGCATTATTGAATGACTTTCATGTGGGTTTTGCTTCGCTTAAGATTGTCTCCTTTACTCTTGACCTATGACTGGACCACATCACCAGAGACTTCTAGAGAAGTCGTCTCTAAATATTGCTCCCCTCTAATGGGATATGAATTCTCATCATGCCTATTTAGATACTTTGGGACCTGCCCAAATCAGTCAACCTATCTGAGCCCTGTGCATCACGGGTTTGGATTACTGGAAATGGACAGTTCCTTTAGCAGGCAGACAACTATGTAATATCCTGAAATGGAACTTTGGGTTGGAGAAATTTCCATAAAAGTTGAAGTGATTAGATAGGGAACAACAAGGCAAGTGATTGAAGCTGGATGGTGTGCTAAAATGGATGGTCTAGTCCCTGGCCTCCCACCAGGTCTGCCTGTTAGCTGTAGCCATGAAGAATAGGAAGCCCTCAGGTACTTTATCATTTTGCCTTTGTTGTCATAGATTGTACTTTGTTTGTTAAAAATGAAAAGAAAAAAAATTATACCATAAATGTAAACAAGGCTTCCTTCTTGGTGGTGGGTTTATAAATATTTTTGTATTTACATACTGAAAACCCTGGTTGCATAGTGGTTAGGAGCTATGGCTGCTAACCAAAAGATTGGCAGTTTGAACCCACCAGGCACACCTTGGAAACCCTATGGGGCAGTTCTACTCTGTCCTATAGGGTCACTATGAGTTGGAATCGACTTAAAGGTAACAGGTAACAGGATCTCCTTTCTAAAATTTCTAAAATGAATGTGCCTTATTCTAATAATCAAGGGTGCAATGAATAAGTTTAAAAAAAAACTTTGTAAAGAACTCTATATACAATTCATAAAAAGTCTTGGTATTTGAATAAAAGTTGTCATTTTCTCCTCCTTCCCCACTCCCAACTCTAATATACCCAAAGAGATCACTAGTCTGTTTAACTGCTTTTCAGTTATTAACAGAGAGGGCACCTCAGCCTACTGGGATTTTGTTATATTGAATCCCTGGAAATGTTTCTTAGCTAAGTGCCTCTCATTTATTTTTATTTTTCTGAGGGGTGACTCATCTTCCCAATGATGTTTGAAAGAGTATTTACACAGAGGCATAGGATGTATTAAGATCAGGCTGAACATCCCTCTTGATATTCAAGTCCTAGGGCATTACATGGGAGTCCCTGGGTGGCACAAATGGTTAAGTGCTGGACTACTAACCAAAAGGTTGGCGGTTCAAACCTGCCCAGAGGCAGCTTGGAAGAAAGCCCTGGTGATCTGCTTCCAAAGGGTCACGGCTGTGAAAACCCTATGGAGTGCAGTTCTACTAGGCAACACATGGTGCTGCACAAGGGCTGCACATTTGCATACTGGCCATCATCTTAAACTTCCCTTTTTTGATTCATCATTCTCCACCTTCCTTATTAATCCTGTGGCTTCTAGAAAGCCTCTTAGTCTCAAGTTTGTCATTTGAAACGAGAAAAAAGTAATAACACATAAACAAATAATTAACACATTCTATTTTGTAATAGGTACATAGGTGTGTGTAGCCATACAAATTGGTTTTAAAAGACATACCACTCACTACAAAAAAGTACAAAAATTTTGAATAAGGAATTTACAGAAAAGGGAAAGCAAACGTCAGGAAAATGAAAGGATGTTCACATTCCATGCTTTTAGAGTATAAATACATGATAATCTATTAATTATTTACTTATGTGTTGCCAGTACTTTTTTCCCATGTGAAATGACGAACTTGATGCTGAAAGAGATTTGCACACCAAAAAATTATTTCTGCTTTGCCAGTGGAGTAGGTGGGTTTCTCTTTTTTAAAGTTTATTTATTTTGTTGGTGTTGAGAATATACACAGCAAAGCACATAAGAATTCAACACTTTCTACATGTACAATTCAGTGATATTGATTACATTCTTCCAGTTGTGCAATCATTCTCACCCTCCTCTGAGTTGTTCCTCCTTCATTAACATAAAGTCACTGTCCCCTAAGTTTCCTATCTAATCTTTCAAGTCGCTGTTGTCAATTTGACCCCATAGAGATAGTTCTTCAAAGAGCATAATGAAGGTTTTTGTTTTGTCTATTTAATTTGTTTTATTTTAATTTTTTGTAACAATGGTGATTTCATGTCCACAATAGGCCTAGAACAGTGCCTAATATATGAAAGTGGTTTAATAAATGGTTTATGCCTTTCAGAAGGCTTTGGGAAGAAGAGATAGATGTTCCAACCAGTATCTGCGGGCCCAGGGATTGGGGTCTGATCTTTCAGGAGTGGAGAATAGACCGGGACATGTGCCAGGGTCTGGTTTTCAGAACAAGGCTTCTGGGCACTAATCAGGTTCAGAAACCAAGGCAGAAGTTCAGTTTTATACAATGATTAATCAAAGCACAGGTGCATCTCCAAGCACCACTTCTTTCTCCTCTTTCCTCCTCCTCTCTTTACTTTCACCTTTTCTTCCTTTTCCCTCCTTCTCATCATCATCACTAAGTTCTCATCATGTTGTTGATGTGTTGTTGCTGTTAGTTGCCTAGTCTATTGTGACTCATGGTGACCCCATGCGTGCTGAGTACAACCTCTCCATAGGGTTTTCAAGGCTATGGCCTTTCAGAAGCAGATATCCAGGCCTGTTCTCTTAGCTGTTTCTGGACTGGATTCAAATTGCCAACGTTTCACGTAGTGGTCAAACACTTAACTGTTTGTGCCACCCAGGGACTTAGAGACACCACTAATTCAGTATCTTGTTTCTTCTTCACTTGTGCTGCATGATAAACTATATGTGTCAGCTAATCTTCAGAACAATCTTACAGCACGCCTATTAATATCCAAATATGGCTGGAAAATGACATCACAGTCCAGGTTGGTT
The DNA here is from genome assembly GCF_000243295.1 of Trichechus manatus latirostris. Taxonomy (NCBI): domain Eukaryota; kingdom Metazoa; phylum Chordata; class Mammalia; order Sirenia; family Trichechidae; genus Trichechus; species Trichechus manatus. The sequence continues at coordinate 6,230,716 of NW_004443950.1, forward strand.
GATTAGCTTTCCTGAGATCACTCAGTATAAAACATGGTAAAGCCATGGTTATAAGCCTAATTTTTCTGATGCCAGTGCAAATTATTTTAGGTTGGAGAGAAAAAGCTAGCTCATCCCAGGGACCCCGCACTCCTAGGTTATAGCAGGGGGACTCATTCCAGAGCCCGCCCTTAAGTAAGGATGGGTATTTTATTACACAATAAGTCATGATTAGGCTTATTTCAGAAATGAGATGAATCAAGGGCAGATCCTGGGCCAGGAGACGGAGTCCTGTAGCCTTTTCTCGCACAGTGGGGGCCCCAGGCCCCCAGAAGCTTCAGACTTTACTCAACTTCTGGGACATGATGTGATTTTACTCTGTTCTCTTTCAGGAACTCCCCAAATCTTTTTATTCTTCCTTGGGCGTATGTAAACTGATTTTTCAAACCTGTAAGCGAGCTAGGTAAATACTGACAGAGTAGCAAGCAGAAAGCAAAGAAAAGGGGAAAATGTCAATCCCTTACATATGAAAAATAAATTTTAAAAAATCTTTTAATACATTCTAAAATGTTGCCATATTAGTAGCTCTCAGCAGTGTGTGGTAGAGGTAACCTATGCGTGCGGAACTTATACCGTATTTCCTGCCGCGTCTTCCTGCTGTTCAAACGCACAGGGAAAAACGGGAAAGCTTCTCACAAGTTTGCAGTGGGAATGATTTTTAACTTAAAAAGTATGTTATTGATAAAACTCAGTTTTCTTTCATTTTTACACACTTCCCGACACACCCTCTGCCCTAGCCACAGACTTCTTAAAATTCCCCAAACACACAAGGCTCTTTCATATCCCATGATTTTGCACATGTTGTTTTCTCTAACGGGATACCCTTAAAATGAATTCTGCCTACTCCAAATTTAAGAGGCAGAAAAAAAGGTCACTTCCTCTGTGAAGCCTTCCCAAGGCCCATCCCTGAGCTTCACTTTCTTTGTACCTCTGTTACAGCAAATATTTTCCTATCATATTTACATCAGATATATTTTAATAAAGTTGTACTCATTAGTCCAAGTTCTCTGAGAATAAGGCTATATCTCCTGCATTATCTTCAGGGATTGATAGTGTGAAATAAGTAGATATAGACATATACAGCATTGAATGAATTTTAACCTCTCTGCTGGACCTTCTTGCTTCTTATTTATGAGACAATGACATTTTGTAAGGTTTGCCCTGTGTGGAAGGAGCCCTGGTGGTGCAGTGGTTAAGCGCTTGGCTGTTAAAAGGTTGGCAGTTCGAACCCACCAGCTGCTCCGTGGGAGTTATATGTGTCGGACTGCAGCCTTGGAAACCCTATGCAGGCAGTTCTACTGTGTCCTAAGGGGTCGCTATGAGTGAGAATTGACTTAATGGCTGTGGGTTGGTTGGTTGGTTTGTTTTGGTTTGCACTGTATAGAAAGCTCCTTTATACAAAGCAGGAGAATACTAGAGTAATGGAAGGAGAAATAAGTGTTTCCAGTGTCTTTGCTATCTCAGAAGTGGGCCATTTGCCATCCATGAAATAATGAATCTGCCCTGATACCATGTCTTATTTTTATCATGCACAGATGTGAGTTCCAAACCTAGCTTTGCTCTTAATAGCCACAGTAACATGGCTGGTTCACCTCACTGCTCTGATATCCAATATCTTCATCTATAAATTGAGAATGATAGTACTTATAGAACAGTCGTTTATTGAGAATTAATGGGTGTGTGATACATGGCAGGACCTAAATACATTGTGGCTAACTCTTTTGCTGGCACATTCAACCTTTGGTTTCACCAATAAATCTTGGACTTGAACATCAGCTTGATGAAGGCACTGACTGGCGTTATCTGGAGAAACGCTGAATCCTGAGTGGTCAATCAAGTGTTGCAGTGGTGTAGTCTAAAGAGCACTGGATTAGAGTCAGACAGCAGACAGTAGTGGCTGTATGTGACGTGAAGCTTAAACAAGACAACCTACGGGGAAGGGTACTGCCCAGAACTTACACAGAGTTAAGCGTATAATGGAGCATTTATGTTCTGGTCTAGAACTCCCAAAAATCATTTGTGTGTTCTAGGGCAAATCATCAGTCTTTAATGGGTCTGTTTCCTCACTTATAAGAATAACAATTAACTCTCAAAACTTTTGTGGTCACTATGTAAATTAAAATTAGTGATGTATATTGCATTGTATGAACTATCTCCTTTAACATTATACTAATTTTATGAGGCAGATGTCACTATCTACTTAAAAATTTTTTAAAACTAAGGCTTTGTGTGGGGTATAAGTAACATATCCAAGACAACCACAACAAAAAAACTAGACTACCTGCATTTAAAGTTCATGCTTGCAGCTGCTAAACTGTATTGTTTCCCTTTCTATTTAGTTAGTTTAACCAATATTTACTCTGGGCTATAAGTGCAGGATATGGAGGTGAATTGTTGTGTGCTGTTGAGTCAATTCTGACTCATAGTGACCCTATAGGACAGGGTAGAACTGCCCCTGTAGGGTAACCTAGGCTGTAATTTTTACAGGAGCAGGTCGCCAGGTCTTTTCTCCCAAAGAGCAGCTGGTGGGTTAGAACCTCTGACCTTCTGGTTAGCAGTTCAGCACATAACCATTGCACCACCAGGAGGTAAACAGGACTTTCAAAGTCCCTGATGTCATGAGGTTGCATTCTAACAGGAAAAGGAAACAAAAGAAAAATGAATAATTTTAGTTAGTGATAATTATGGGAAAAAAATAGAGCAGGATAGAGTGAAGGCACGATATAGGAGAAAGAGCCACTTTAGATACTTTGGTCAGGGAAAATCTTTCTGGGGGGATAACATTACAATGGGACCCAAATAAGAGAAAGTTTTAACTAAGTTTCTTAAAGGGACTTAAAGGCACCCGGTATGTAGTTCAGTAAATGCATACTGAGTGTAAGCAGGAATCAATCATTCAATCAAGTAATTATTCTGTCAATCAGTCAGCCCTAGCAGTAGTCTTAGCCCTTCACTAGTTGGCTATAACGCCCAAGTGGTGATCCTCAACCTTGGCTGAGGATCAGCTTGGAGAACTAGTAAAAACACTGATGTCCCAGGGATTCTGATTTGATTGATGAGGGTGGGGCCTAGGTATCTTACAGTTTAAAAACTCCCCAGATAATTTCAATAATTAGGCATCGTTAAGGAGCTCTGATCTAATAGACATTTCCCAGGTCTTTGAGCTTCATTTTCTTCCTCTGAAAATGAAGAGGAAAAAAAATGAAGACTCTCCAGTGCAAACTAGACCCTTCCTACTCGAAGGATGGTCAGCATCACTTAGAAATATAGACTGTGGGCCCCACCCCAGACGAAACCAGTATCAGCATTTTGGCAGGATACTTGGGTGATTCCTTAGCATGTTGAACTTTGAGGCATTTTGAACTAGATTATTCCATGAATTAAAGCTCCCAGACAACCATTGGGGTGTGGGTGGGGAGTCATAAACAATCATCCTTAAATCAAGGACAGGCACAGAAAACCTCCTTATTGTCAACAGAGAATTCTTCCATGTCAAAGCCACTATGTTTTCTATGGGGTCGCTCTGAGAATCAGCTACACCATTTTGGGGGGAGGTTTAGAATTCATTCTACAATATCTCCCAAAAAAGCCTTGATAATGAGTTTTCATTTCCATGCTTCAAGATACTGCTTTGAACTTCAACCAAAACTTTTCCAAGTTAAAGAATAAATTATGAATAAGGTCATAAATCTCATTAAAATCTAATATTCAGCAAAGCTGCCTGGTGTGTATACTATGGAAAATTGGATCTCTCTGTAACTGGAGCCCTATGTATAAAAATTGCAAGTTAATTACAGAGGCTAGTTTTTCAACATGTAATGATAGCTTATACAGGCTGAGCCTCTGAGCTACCATCAGAATGTAAGTGTTCTTAGGAGACCAAGTTTAATAACCATTTACCTATTCAAGTTCACAAGACTAAACAATTCCTGAGTAAACAGTAAGTTACGTCTTTCTGGTACAGATAAAATGAACAGGTTAATGAAGTCTTTATACACACACGTATACACATGCAGTACACAAACACAAAAGAAATAGTTCTTAAAATATATATTAAGTTAGTCTAACTTTTAAAATTCTCTCATCTCATGCTTGGCTATTGGTTGAAAGAGTTGGACAAATTGCTGTTATTTGGGGACTCAGGTGGTCCCTTAGGGTATTTGTAAGTGTTTGACTTGCAAATGGTTACTTGATCTGTATTATATGATTCGGGTAACATAATCACAATAATTCTATTGTTTATGTGGTACGCAATCAAAATGAGAAGAGCCAGGTAGCAAGCGTTAACTGATTGTGCTGCTTTTGTCTGTTTCTAAAAGGACCTGATCAATCATCTCTTACGAAACAGCACCTGTAATACCAGCAGAATGCAGAGAAATGCACAAGCACGCACACACACACACATCACACTACACTCACGACCACACATACCTACATTCTTTCTTCAGAAGAAAAGGAATCACCAAAGAGGCAGAGCTGTGTATCTGTATTTTGTTTTCTTAGCTAAATAAGTTTTTGGATCCTGTTAAATCAATATAGTGAGGGATAATTTAATGAAAAGAAGACAGAAATTACATTTTCCTGTTTCTGTGAAATAAATTAATTCACGGGGTGCTTTATCTTGTTTAGATGTTGTCTTAACCCAGGAGGTATCACTGAATAATCTTTAATGTAGAAAAATAAACTCGACACAGTGCAGATATACATTTAAATAGCATTGATAAATCAAATTTAAGCATCAATACTTGTTAACATTCCTTTAAATGTGCTCTCCTTCCAGCTAATGAAACCAAGAAGAGATTCAGAGTGCCCCGCTATTACTGATTACCGAGCTTTCTAATTTCCCTCCTGAGATTGCCCCTTAGCCAAAACTTTTCACATTGTATTTGCCAACTAAAGAAAGTAATAATTATACATTAATGATATCAGTCCTATTGAAATGCAATTATTACAGCCTAACTGAGGGGGGGAAAAGACGACATCTCAGCTTTAGCAAAGTTTCAATCAGCAGCTCGATTCCATAAAGCCATTTGTATTCATGCCAAAAATGCGCTCTGAGCTACAGTCATTGGGCACCTGGCTCTTTCTGGTGCCTCTCTGGCTTTGCTTACCAGTGGTAGAAATATTCGTGGGTTCTTCCTTAAATCATAATTAGAAAATAGGCACTTGCTGGTTTATATAATAAACAAAGAGGTTAATTTAACATCAAGTCGTTAGATAATTGTGCAAAAAGGAACCAGTAATGTGTACGTGTGTGTATGTTTGTTTAAGATAGGAGCAGCCAGTTTTGGAATGAGTGTGAGCATCAAAATCTTCTGGTCTCCTGTTAGAATTCCGGCTCTGCACCTTCTGACTGTGTCCACTCTGATCCTCCCTTTCACAGGAAACGATATGAAGTTTCCTAATGTTTCTAGATCTTTCACATTTGTATTCTAAATGGACATTATGAAAAGCCAAAACTATTATTTTCAAATCCATAAATTTCATCTGCTATGCTCTTCAGGTACAATCAAAGTTCCTGCAAGCATTTTCAATCTACAAAGAAATTCAGCTTTATTTAGCCTCAGATCCAATTTTTTAAGGATCCTCTAAAGTTGATATGAATATGTTAATTTAGTTTTATCATCATAACCACATAAGTGCTCATAAATATCTGCAGGTTCCATGTGTAAGCATTCATATTTTAGCATTATCAAAAGCCATATGAAATTGTTGAGTTCTTAGAATTGGTTATTTTTCCAAAGCACCCTGAATTTAGCACAGAAAAAAATAACAATATATTAAAACCCAACATTCTTCAAAATGTATTTACTACGTCATTAGTGGCAGTTTGTACATCTAATATGTGAAGCTAATAATTCTATTAAAACCATACCATATATTTTTATAGGATTGCAGACTGCAAATGTGATATTGGAAAGCATTTTTTCTAAGTATTGTAAATTCTGTACACCCATTTGAAAATAATTTAGCTTTTTTTGACATATCTATTAATCAAAGTTTATCTTTCAACAACTTGCCTCATTGCAATAATCACTGCCTTTGAAAATTAGAAGATAGGTTTTAAAAAAAATCACCCCAGAGAGAAACTCTTTTGCTTTTAAGCAAATCTGATGAAAATCGAGGTAGGAAAATCCAACTTGAGTATTCCAACTTACACTTTAAAGCATTATAATTTCCATAACATATGTTTACACTTTAAAATACCACAGCATATCAATTAGCAAACATGCTTATGGAAATGTCCATTTAAAGGAACATTCTTACAGTGTACATAGGCTTGTAAATCCCAAGATGCTGACAACATGATATGCCAGCTGCAGACAGAGAAACTGATGAAAATGCAGTAATTCGGAATTTTAATATAATATAAACCCTGTCAGCATAATTTTGAAGAGCAGCTGCCAAGATTTCAATCCAACTGAATGGATAATGTTATTTTTATATGCTGTTCTCTTCTAGTAAATTAGACTTTTCCCCTCTTTTCCTTACGAGAAGCTTAGACTTAACAACAAAACTTCTGACTGTCATGTAATGAATTATCACACTGTTAAAGGTGAAAGACTAATTACAGTGATGAAAAAGATATAGACCACGACATTGCCAAGGAGAGAAACTGCAACAAAATATTGTTTATTTGAAATCTGATACATGCCATTGCAACTATAAGTAACATTAAAAAAAAAATCTGCTTCCTGTTCAAATTCAAATTGCAATACATGGCATCTTGCTTACGAACTCAATTTCTTGTAAACCCAAGTGAAAAACAAATTTGACAGAATATTTTGTGTTGAGTCAGATTTCCCTAGTGTTAAGCCAGTCTCCAAGGAATGTCTAAAAATGCAAAAGAAATGGACTGTGGCACCACAGATCCGGCCAAAGTGATTTGCCACAGCTATCAGAATATCAGGAAGTGCTGTGGTTCAGGGACTCCACGAGCTGATCTGGACTTCAGCCATTGAGCCGTCCCCCTGCAAGCAGAGATGACAAGCCCTGCCGGGTTATGATTATTTATAATGGCTGCGTTCATCCTCATCTCTCCACTCGATTCTCCACACTGTTGCCAGAATAATCTTCCTGACACACAGCAGGGTCATGCAACACGCTCATTTAATGCTGTTCTATAACTTCCATAGACTTTGGAATGAAATTCAAATCCTTTGAATCTTTATAATCTGTCTACGTTTCACCTCATTTCTCCTTGTTGTTAGGTGCTATCCAGTCCATTTTCAATTCATATTAACCCCATGAGACAGAGTAGAACTGCCCCCATAGTCTGTAATCTTTACAGAAGTAGATAGCCAGGTCTTTCTCCCAAGGAGCCACCGGGTGGATTTGAACCACCAACCTTTCAGTTAGCAGCCAAATGCTTAACCTTTGTACCACCAGGGCTCTTCACTCTTGTTTAAAAAAACAAACAAACAAACCATTGCCTTAAGTCAATTCAGACTCACAGCGACCTTATAGGACAGAGTAGAGCTACCCTACAGGGTTTCCGATGTTGTAATCTTTAGGGAAGTAGACTGCCATATCTTTCTCTCAAGAAGCAGCTGGTGGGTTTGAACTGCTGACCTTTTGGTTGGCAGATGAGTGCTTTAACCACTATGCCACCAGGGCACCTTTCATTCTTGTTACTGTCCCCTAAATTACTCCCAAACTTTACTTTTACCATAATGAACACTTTTCCATTTCTGAATTCCTTTCTCCTGCACCTCTATCTTCTTGCCCAAAACCTCTGTGCTACGAAAATTCTTTCCTTGACTGCCTGGGCATCCTTTCCTCTAGCAGCCTCCCCTAAATCGTAGGCTGGGTCAGTTGCACCCCTTCTGTGTTGCATAGAATCACAGTTTCCTCTACCGTGACACTTTCCTGTTCTGCCTTTCATTTTGATTATTAAGTGGGAGTTCTGTGGTGAAGAACAGAGGCCAGGGTTTCAAAATGTTTCTACCACTTTACCAACCCTGTGACGTCGGACCTTGGACAAATTACTTAAAACTCACCTAAGCCACGAATTCGTTAACAGAAAAAACAAAAAAAGTTAAAACTAACTTTCTGCTTCACAGAGTTATTGGGAGGCAAGACTGAGATAATCCCTGTAAAGCCCCATGCCAACTGGCATAGTCAGTAATCCCATAATTTTGGGTCTGTCTGTGATCTTTTTCAATAAAATCTGTAGTTCCACCTACGTATGCTTTTGTACTTAAAAAAAATAAGATTGTTGCAAGAGATTACTTTTCCAGAAGTTGGCATGAGTTGATAATGAGTTGTGGACATACAGATATACACACTCAAACACATAAATAAAAACACATGACAAATCTGGAGTTCCAGTAATGACTCATATATGAGCCATGTGACCTTAGTAAATTAAATCAGTTTATGGACTTCAGTTTTTCAAATCTGTGAAGTAAGGGTCAACTAAACAATAATGTAGCCTTGTTTCAATGCCGCCATGAGAACAGAATCATAAATTCAATTCTATGTTAGTATAACCCTTCCAACTAGTGACTTGGAAAATTTTAAATTCCTTCCTCTCTGTAACAATTTGTGAAAGGTAAGAATCACAGCTATTTGGCTTTTCTCATCTGGAAATTTGATTTAACAAAAGGTAAGACGTTATTTCTCTCCTTAGAAGGGTATGTTTGAATGGAGTGGCAAAATCTATTAAAGGTAAATCACGTTGAGAAAAGCAACATGTTGGGTATTGAGGTAGACAGTTTCAACAATCCTTGAAAGTGTCTCAAAAGCTTTCTTTCCAGCTATTTATTTTTCATAAAACTGGTCTTGAATGTAATTCAACACAACTTAGAATAATAGATGGGTGTTTTGAAGAAAATGAAGGACGTTTAATTGAGCCCCAGCACTAAGCAAGAAGGCCAGTCTTGAAGAGCCTTGTACGATACTCCGGTTCAGAATGCTCTTACAGAGACTAGACTTCTCCCTGTTTCCAACATAATGTCGGGCTTAAAAAAAAGAATCATTCCAAATAGCATTTTAAAATGCAGTAAGAACTGCTACTAAATGCCTTTCTGGCTGAGCCCACACCCTCTAATTTTCCCCCACTGATGTTCACTCACACATCTGTCACTTACAATGAACAGCTTTGACAGGGATGCCTTGAGTTTCCTTCTACCTATGGGTTGCCTCTGTTCTAAATTCAAATCCAGTTGTTTAATTAATGAATTACCTATTTAAAGTTCTTGAATTGAGAACATTTTATTCAATTAACAGAAAAATAAATTATGTTGCATCTCCTCTTTGCAGAATTGGATGATGTTAGAAACTGAACTAAGATGCTCATTTTCCTAGTTCAGTGCAATTTAATCTGATTGAATCTTGGTTTATTATCATCAATTGGCCTGATGTCATCTGTAAGACACTGAGGAACGAACACACATTGTTGCAGATAGGTGCTGTCAATTTCGACTCATAGCAACCCCACGTGACAGAGTAGAACTTACCCATAGGGTTTTCTAGACTATAATCTTTATGAAAGCAGATCACCAGGTTTTTCTCTTGCAGAGTCCCTGGGTGAGTTCCAACTGCCCACCTTTTGGTTAGTATCCAAGTGCTTAACCATTGCCAGACAAAACAAAATACAAATCTAATTTGATTGCAATATAATATTTTAATATACGGTTTCTGTAATTAATGATATAAGAAAAAATGGAAATGAAAGTTGGATGTGAACTGAAAATTTCTTGAATTCAAATGGAGACTGAAAACAGGTGGGGTTTGCTTTAGAAAAGATGCCATGATCCTGGTCCTGAGTACTTGTTTATCCTCATCTCCTGCCCTGCTTTGCACTCTATTCTGCTGTCATATTGGACATTTGTACTTCTCTGAAATTGCCATACGTGTAATGCTGCCAAGTTTTTATGCATGCATATCATCTCCCTTTACTGGAATACACACTCAGTCATCTATTAGACACAGTCCTACTCAATCTCTAAAACCCTGTGTAGATATTTTAATTGATGTGGATGTCTGCTTCCCACTGGACTTGGAACGAGTCATATTTTATTTATTTCTATAACTCCAAATGCTCAGTGTACTTCCTGGGAGTCCGTATGAATGTAATGATAATTTTTAATGATTTAACAGATGATATTGGTCAAAGGAAAGAAGGCAAGGACATTCAAGGCCTAGAGATTGGAGAGATGGGGAAAATGACATGAGAATAAGTCGATGTCATGTGCATGAGGGAGGACATGACTGAAGGAAATCATGTGCATGATTGAAAAGCAGTGGGATACCAGTTCTTACGGGTAAAATGAGGTCTTGGATGGAACAAGGCTGCATCCAGGATTAATGCATTTGATTCTGGAGACACAAAGAAGATTCTTGAACAGATAAAATAAATAATGCCCTTAAATAAAGCCCTTGCCCCTGCCAAGAAAATCAGTCTTGTTTAATAAAATCTGAAATGGGAGAATAAGAAAATGATAGGGTCTATGTCACACAACACTCACCTCGTTCCTGCTGCATGTAGATGGTGACCCCTGCTTTGAAGTGGCAATTTCTAAAATGGTAACCTTGAGACCTGGGTAAGTGAATGTCGTTTGCAGGTCATAGAGGCTGCGCCCTGAAACTCTATCTCATTATGGCAGATAACAGAGCAAAGAGACGTCCAACTAGTGGAGGGCAAAATTAACAAGCAGAGTGCCTCTGTGTGTTTGTCACTGCACATTTGCATCTCATATAGCATTTTATTTTCCACTGCACTTTAATAATCATTTTATCTATTTACCTTTGCACATGCAAAATTCACAAATTTGCATCTGCAAATATCTGCTCCTGGGTACATCTGCCCACCTGCAGCATAATTGACTAACCGAGAATCTTTGACATTCTAAGATGTAAATAGTCTCCAAGCTCTGATGTCGGTGAATCTGCTAATATTAAAAGTTGATGTATGATTTTTTTTTTTTAAGCTAAAGCATTACCTTTGTATATTGAATATTCAGGAACAACCTTCTGGTTGTGATTGAGAATCTGAAAATAATTTGGAACGGTAACAGGTGCTCTGATAGACACTCAGATCTTCCGTTCATTGTTGAAGCACTCATTCTCTCATCTGATGATAGCATTGCTGGCTGACAACTTGTAGCTAACCCTCCTCAGAAGATCGCTCTCAACTGAAGAACACCCAACTCACCCAAGTGCATGACATCTTCCCAAAATCACACCTCTTTTCTGGGGTCATCCTGCATCAAATGACGGGTAGATGCAGTGAATCAAGGCCTGGCTTCCTTTGCCCCGACTCAGAATAATTCTGCAGGGCCACCCAGCTCCAGCGTTCCCCATGGGATTGGCTAAGGCCTTTTCTAACATAAAACATTACAGCCCTACTTCTTCCTCAGCCTGATTCTGGTTACTTTATTCCCCACAGTTTTGGGAAAGTGGGAAAGTATTCCCCCAAATGCCCTGCATACTGATCTTCATCTCAGAGTCCATCTCCAGGGGTACTTAACCGTCTACAGGAAATAAGTGGGAATAAGAGGCTTTGAATTTCACAAAATGCTGCATGTTAACATTAAAAACTTCTCAGAAAGGCTGCCCATCTCTCCACTGAGAGGACCAACGTTTGCTAAGTAGTCATTGTCTTCAGCATTTAAGGAACTCTAAGGAGTATCATATGACACAGCTATAATGGTCATTTCTTTGTCCCTCTACCCATTTCTGGGAGTTCCTGGGCAGTACAAATGGTTAATGCTCTCGGCTGCTAACTGAAATACTGGAAGTTCAAGTCCACCCACAGATGCCTCAGAAGAAAGTTCTGGGAATCTCCTTCCAAAAATCAGCCATTGAAAACTCTATGGAGCACAGTTGTATTCTGACACACATGAGGTCGCCCTGAGTTGGAGTCAACTGCATGGTAACTGGTTTTTTATAGTCACTTCTCCACCATTTGTCTGTCAATTTGACATACTGTGGTGGCTTATATGTTCCTCTAGTGCTGAAAGCTATGCTACCAGAATTTCAAATACCAACACGATCACTTGTGGTGGACAGGTTTCAGCGGAGCTTTCAAACTATGATAGACTAGGAAGAAAGGCCTGGCAGTCTACTTCTGAGAATTAGTCAATGAAAACCTTATGGATGACAACAGAACATTGTCTGCCTCTCTTGCTTTGGACATGTTATAAGGAGAGAGCAATTGTTAGAGAATGACATCGTGTTTGGTGACATAAAGGCCCAATGAGGGTGAAGGAGACATTTTGTGAGATGGAATTGGCACAATAGTTGGAATGATGGACTCCAACATGCTTGTAATTACCACTGTGACACAGGACTGGACAACATTCTGTTGTACATACGGTTGCCATGATTTGGAGTCATCTCAAAGGCAGCTATCCAACCATCCATTCATCCTTCCTTCCTTCCTCACTTAGGACACTTGTTACATAAGCTACAAAGAATGTGACAAGTTTTTCCGTGCCAAGTTCCTACAGGTTCCAGTGTAATAAAAACTTAAAATTTACACAACTCTGTCTGTAAAGAAACCCTGACAGACATTTTGGCAGATCGGGCAACTGTATCATATTTTCTCACATCTGTGTGTCACTTTACATTTTTAAAAGTACCTTCTCATGTAATAGCTCACTTGGTGCACAAGTCCGAGATGTAGACAAAACTAGTGCTTCGGAATTATTCTTTATGTTTTACATATGAGCATAAATGTTTAGTGAAGATAAATTATTTCTCCAGGCAGCTGGGCAAGTAAACTATAAGCTGTATGGATTCAAATCTTTAGTGATATGAACTGATATATGAGTAAATCAATAATAATCAAATGAATATATGTCTCAGATGGACTTTTTTCTTCTACTCTGGTGATCCTATCTATCTTTCCACAAATGTAATAGTTCTTTTGCTTTATCAGGTAGTGCTGTTCCCACCAAAAGCCTACCATAAAAGAAGGAACATTTTAAATCCTAGAACCGAGAACCAGATAATACAAAGATCAATTCCAAAATTATTTTCTTTGATTGTTACTGTTAAGCACCCTCGATTTCCACTCATAGTGATCCCGTGTGACAGAGCAGAATTGCCCCACAGAATTTTTTTCTTGGCTCTATCTTTACAGATGCAGTTTGCCAGCTCTTTGTCCCATAGAGACACTAAGTGGGTTCGAACCATCAACCTTTAGGTTAGCAGAGGAATGCTTAACCGTTGTACCACTAGAGCTCCTTTTCTTTATAACTACTGGTATCTTATTCAAATATTCCAGGAAGCTGACTAACTTTGAAGTGAGTTTCAATAAAAATTAGGCCTCACCCTCATCTGTAACTAGTTTTTTCCTCAAATGCCACCAATCCTATTTAACTGTCTCCATTAAGGGAAAGATAACGCATTTCTGGCCAGAATGGCCAGAATCTGATCTGGATAAATCTCCTTAGCTCGCATGTAAGCAAGGGGAAATTTGTTCTTTTTTATTTACCAAATTCAGAGAAATCCGAGTAAGGCTAATTACCTCCTGTGGTGATCATAGGTACCTGAACATACCTGATATTGCTTAAAAATAAAAGAATTGATCACAGATATCAGTATTCACCCATTTAAAAAGAAAAACAAGAAAGAAAGATGCCAGTCAAAGAATGAGAAAACTTTGCCCTGTGTTATTGCTCTGATCTTTCCAAAGATGAAGAAGGCTTCCTCGGTTGTTGAAAACTACTCATCGCCAAAAAGGAAGGCTGGCTTTCAGTTGTGTTCTTATTCCCAATTATGTCCCTGGCAGGTGCTGATGGGATAAAGAAACGAAGGACAAGATAGTGATAAGGCATAATGGTCAGGCACTGGTTCCCCTCTGACTATCTTTCTTCCTCTTTGCTGTGAATAGTTAAACTACCCAACCTCTCTATTGGCTTCTTTTTCTATAACCTAATGAATTAATCATACATATCAGTTCGGTCAGGTATACCAAAAAACGCATTGCCAGTGAGTTGATTTCAACTCATAGCGAACCTATGGGACAGAGTAGAACTGCTCCATAGAGTTTCCAAGGAGCGGTTGGTGGATTCAAACTGCTGACCTTTTGATTAGCAGCTGTAGCACTTAACCACTGCATCACCAGGGCTCCTAGTCAGGGATAGTTAAGAATTTAATCCAGGGAGGAATATTAAGGAGGAAAACCGAGGACTCTGAGAAACCCAGGACTTCCTGAACATTTAGATTAGTTCTTTTCTTTTTTTCTCTTTCTATAAAGTATGTTATTATGAACATAGATGTTCATAAAATAAATGTTTCATTCTATTATACTTTTTTGTTTTTTACTCTAAAGAAGTATTAAGATTTTTGGAACTGTAGATTGCATCGTCAGCTTTTCATCAAGAGCAAACAATCACAGAAAATCTCAGTGGCAGACAATAATACACATTTATTTCTTGCTCAGGATCTGTAGATCAGCTGGGGCTCTGATTCAGGCTGTGAGATGAGTTCAGATCTGCTGCATGTGTGCCATTCTGGGGCCCACGCTAGAGAGAGATCAGCCATCTGGGGTACCTTATTTTCAGGTCAGAGGTGAGCCGCACTCAGCAGTGCAAGCAGAAACACACGATGCCTCTGAAGGTCTAGACTAAGAACCAGCACTCTATCACGCCCACCTTTGTTTGCTCGGCAAAAGCAGTTCATCTGGCTAATCCTAACATCAGTGAGTTGGACCTATGGAGGTGTGGGAAAGGGAGTGAATGTTTGAAGAATATTCTAGTAATCCAGCCTACTACAAAATAAACAGAACAAGCCAGACATTTTTAAAAAGATAGAAAATGGAGGAGATTTTAAAAAAAGACACCAATATCACAAAAAAGTAAAATGTATCTTACCAAAACCAAACCCACTGCTATTGAGTCAATTCTGACTCATAGCTACCCTATAGGCAAAGTCGAACTGCCCCATAGGGTATCCAAGGAGTGGCTGGTGGATTCAAACCGCTGCCATTTTCGTTAGCAGCAGAATGCTTAAACACTGTGCGACCAGGGCTCTATTTAAATGTATCTTAGTGACTGAAATTCTGTTTCAGATATACTTTGTTACTATTAGGTGCCACTGGGTCTATTCCAATGCATAGTGACCGCATGTGACAGAGTAGAATTGCTGCACAGGATTTTCTTGGCTGTAATCTTTATGGGAGCAGATCATCACCAGGTCTTTCTCCTGCAGAACCTCTAGGTGGATTCAAACTCACTATAAATGAGGATCTTATTGGCTAAATGTATTACTTTTATCCCTACTGTGCAAGCCTCAAGCTGCTAACCACTGAGAATAACCTGTCCTTAGATCACATGCCCATTTCTGGTGCACCCTGGATGGTGGTCACAAGAAAGGATGAGGTTTCCATTGCTTCCTCAATCATCATGGGTAATTTTTTTTTTTTTTTTTTTTTTTCTCCTAGAGATCAGAGGTTTCAGTTTGAGAAGGGGACTGTGAGTTTGGTAAGGAATTCTGAAACTTTTCAGAAAGGATTACTTAACTGACAAGCTCTCTGTTTGGTCTTCCAGTGGAGACAGTACTGCTTGGAAGGAAGGCAGATAGAAGGAAGGAAGGAGAGAAGGGAAGCAAAAAAGGAAAGAAGGAAGAGGGAGAAGGAAGGGACAAAGGAAAGGAGGAAGGAAGGAAGAAGGAAAGAAGGGGGAAGGGGAAAAGAACGCTTGAGAAATTATGGACCTAAGAGTATCTCCCACAACTTGCCTTCCTTACTTAATCCTGTGTTACTTTAATCTCTCTCTTTCCCTTTTTCTCCTGAAAATGTGTGAACATAAAATGCTTTTGTTTTGGGGTCCCTTCCTACATGAAAGCAACTTCAAGGAAAGAAAGGTTTGGACCTCAAGGAATCTGATACGTTTAGACAAAATATCATCGATGGGACATCTGGAATCCTCAGCATGGGAATTTCTCCAGACAATAGTGGACTTTTCAGCTTCCTGGTGTTTCAAACAATTCCTTCTGGCTCTTAATTCAGAACACCCTTATTGCTTCCCTCAGTGATTATTTGGCCCTGCAAGTCTGATGTTTGGTCCAATATCTGTCTCCCTTTGTCTCTGCAGTTTCATAATTCTATTGCTGCTTTCCAGGCTTGGCCATCTCCCCCTGAAGCAACTGTGAGGTACCAGCTGACACCATGCTGGAATTAAGAGAAAGGATTTATAAGGTATATATATCCATATATACTTATGCATATACATATGTACGTATTACTATTGAACAATAAAAGGATTCTGAATACTATATTCCACTTGGTTGAAAATTCTAAGAGTCATATTATTTGCAATAAACAAATTGCAAATTTCAAAATGCTAATATGCAATGAAGGAGCCCTGGTGGCACAGTGATCAGCAGCTAACTGAAAGGTCAGCAGTTCGAACCCATCAGCAGCTCCACAGGGGAGAAGACCTGGCCATCTGCTCCCATAAAGATGACAGCCTAGTTGGACTTAATGGTCTGACTGAGACTGGAGGAGCCCCAGAAAGCATGGCCCCCAGACTCTCTATCCACCCAGAACTAAAACAATTCCCGAGGCCAACTCTTCAGACAAATATTGGACTGTGGGGCACAAAATGATATTCGTGAAGAGTGTGCTTCTTAGCTCAGGTAGGCACATGAGATTAAATGGGCAGCTTCTGTCCAGAGGTGAGATGGGAAGGCAGAGAGGGTTAGGAGCTGGTTGAATGGACATGGAAAATCAGGGATGGAAAGGAAGAGTGTGCTTTCACAGTATGGGGAAAGCAATTAGGGTCATGTAACAATGTATGTATAAATTTTTATATGGCAGACTAACTTGAAATGTAAACTTTGACTTAAACTACACCAATAAACAACAAAAAAAAGAAGGCAGGAGGGGACAGGAAAGTTGGTAATGGGGATCTCAAGGTCAAGAATGGGAGAGTGTTGCCATGTCATGGGGTTGGCAACCAATGTCACAAAACAATATGTGTATTATCTAATGAGAAACTAATTTGCTCTGTAAATCTTCATCTAAAGTACAATTTAAAAAAAAAAGAATATAGGCCTGTGCAAACCAAACCCTCTCAAGAAACTTGCATGTTAGAAGGCCAATTACAAATGAGCAGTGAATGGGCATGACTGTCCAGTGACCAGAATATTCATATCTGCTTTCCAAGAAACACATTTCCTGGAATGGAATTTATCAGGAGGTTGCTTGGTGAGCATGGAATCAGCCCAAAGGGAAAGCTGTGAAATAGATCTCAGGTGATAGAAGAGACCAAGGATGAGCCACCTTTGGGCTGTTTTATACCTAGTATCCTTGTGGCCACTGATGGGGTGGACTCTTCTCCTCCTTGATAGGACTGTTTCTAACCTATTCTGTTAGCCACATAACATCATTTCAAACGATTACAACTTTCTCTGTAAAAAAATAAATAAATAAAAGATGATAGCCTAGGGAACCCTATGGGGCAGTTCTACTCTGTCCTATAGGTTCACTGTGAGTCAGAATCGACTTGACGGCACACAACAATAACAATATATAGTGAATCACTTGTTCACTTATTAAATATTGTCTGTAAAATAGCAATTTTGTTATGCTCAGTATTAACGCTCAATAACAATTGTAACAAGGACAATAAGAACTATACTGGGTGATATATGTGCCAGGCACTGGGCTAATACTTTAGGTATATGCTTATATTTAACCGTCACAGTTATCCTATCCATTTTAAAGAAACAGTAACTGAGGCAAAAACAAGTTAAATAGCCTGTCCAAGCTACCAGGTGGCAGAACTAGAGACAATGAGTGTTTAGTAATTGCTTTAAAAGATGCTTGAGTACATGAATAGATGAATGCTTGATTTTGGATAGAATACAAGGCTTAAATAGGCAAGTACTAACTATGTATACCTGAGAAAATACCAGGGGTCTTGAATACCATGCGTGCAAAGAGCCCTGGTGGCTCAGTGATTAAAGTGCTTGGCTGCTAACCAAAATGTTGGTAGTTCAAACTCACCACCTGCTCTGTGGAAGAAAGATGTGGCAGTCTGCTTCTGTAAAGATTATAGCCTTGGAAACACTATGGGGTGGTATGTCTTAGTTCTCTATTGCTGCTATAACAAATACCACAAATGGGTAGCTTTAACAAACAGAAACTTATTTTCTCACAGTTTAGGAGGCTAGAAATCCAAATTCAGGGTGCCAGCTCTAGGGGAACTCATTTTCTTTCTGTTAGCTCTGAAGGAAACTTTTTGTCACTTCTGAGCTTCTGCTCCTGGACAATCCTCATGTGGCTTGATGTCTCTCTTCCCCCACTCTGCCTTCTGCATGCTTGTTTAATCTCTTTTATATCTCAAAAGACATTGACTCAAGACACACCCAACACTAATCCTGTCGAGTTAACGTAGCAAAGACAACCTTTTCCCGATTGGGATTATAACCACAGGCATAGAGGTTAAGATATATAACACAAATTTTTAGGGGACACAATTCAATCCGCGACGTTGTTCTACTCTGACCTATAGCTTCTCTATGAGTTGGAATCAACTTGATGGCAATGGGTTTTGGAATGGATTTTGAACATCATGCTAAGAAGTCTGAATCGTCTGTAATTGATAGAGGCTATGCTTACTTAGAGCCCTGGTGGCGAAGTGGTTAAATCCATTGACTGCTAAGCAAAAGGTTAGTGGTTCAATACCACCAGCAGCTTCATGAGAGAAAGATGTGACAGTGTGCTTCTATAGAGATTTACAACCTTGAAAACCTTGTGGAGTGAGTTCACTATGAGTCGGAATCAACTTGATGGCAGTAGGTTTGTTTTGCTTTTTTAAAAAATTTATACTTACTTAGAAGGCTTTTGAGTAGTAAAGTGGTACATGTTTTACTGAATAAATAGAGGGCATAATTGTTAAGGGCTGAAAGAGACTTGAGGCCGTCAAGTCAGCTGGGAGAGTTTCACAATAATCTAGGCATCATTAAAGGGTCTGGATGTGAATGGCAGCAATAGGAACAGAAGGAACAGGGCAGATGCAAGAAATTTTGCACATTCATTGTCAGAACTGAGGAATTGATTAGAAACAAAATCTAAGAGAGATGAAGGAGTTAATAGCTCTAAAATGTGCCTTTTGTGTAAAAATAATTTCAAGATACTCAGTTGCTTTAGGGCTGTAATTTTTAATATTAATTTTGTTATACTATAAGGCATCTGCTTATCTAGCAAGAAAATATCCAAATGCTTGTCAACTCTTGATTTGGCCAGGGCCAACTAACGTATTGTTTTTTAAATCTTTATAGTCCAGTTGTAGGAATTTTTGTTTTCTTTACATTGAGGTGTAATCAATACTAAAAACTGTAGTCTTCCATCTTCATCAGTAAGTGCTTCAAGTCCTCTTTGCTTTCAGCAAGCAAGGTAGCATCATCTGCATTTCATAACACAGGTTGTTAATGAGTCTTCCTCCAATCCTGATGCCGCATTCTTCTTCACATAGTCCAGTATCTTGGATCATTTGCTCAGCATACAGATTGAATAAGTATGGTGAAAGGATATAACCCTGAAGCACACCTTTTTCTGTTCCAACAGCTGCCTCTTGGTCTATGTACAGTTTCCACATGAGCACAATCGAGTGTTCTGGAATTCCCATTCTTCATAATGTTATCCAAAATTTGTTATGATCCGCACAGTCAAATGCCTTTGCACAGTCAGTAAAACACAGGTAAACACTTTCTGGTATTCTCTGCTTTCTGCCAAGATTCATCTGACGTCATCAATGATATCCCTCATTTGACATCCTTTTCTGAATCTGGCTTGAATTTCTGGAAGTTCCCTGTTGATGTACTGCTACAACAATTTTTGAATTATCTTCAGCAAAATTTTATTTGCGTGTGATAGTAATGATATTGTTTGATACTGTCCACATTCCATTGGATCACCTTTCTTGGAATGGGCACAAAGATGGATCTCTTCCAGTCGCCTGGCCAGGTAGCTGTCTTCCAAATTTCTTGGCATAGATGAGTGAGCACCCCAGCGCTGTACCCTTTTGTTGAAACATCTTAATTGGTATTCCATCAATTCCTGGAGCCTTTTTTTCACCAATGTCTTTAGTGCAGCTTGTACTTCTTCCTGAGTACCACTGATTCTCGATCATATGCTACCTCCTGAAATGGTAGAACACAGACCAATTCTTTTTGGTACATTATCTCTCTGTATTCCTTCCATCTTCTTTTGATACTTCCTGTGTTGTTCAATATTTTGCCCATAGAGTCCTTCAATATTGAAACTTGAGGTTTGAATGTTTCAGTCTTTGAAATGCTGAGCGTATTCTTCCCTTTTGGTTTTCTCACTCCAGGTCTTTGCGCATGTCATTGTAACACTTTACTTTGTCTTCTGACTTTTGAAACATTCTGTTTGGCTCTTTTATTTTATCATTTCTTCCATTCATTTTAGCTATTCAGCATTCAATAAGCAACATCATGATAAACAGAGAAAATAATGAAATTTGCAAGGATTTCACTTTACTTGGATCCACAGTCAATGCCCGTGGAAGCAGCAGTCAAGAAATCAAACTACATATTGCATTGGACAAAACTGCTGTGAAAGACCTCTATAAAGTGTTAAAAAGCAAATATGTCATTTTGAGGACTAAGGTGCTCCTGACTCAAGCCATAGTATTTTCAATCACTTCATATGAATGTGAAAGTTGGACAATACATAAGGAAGACTGAAAACGAATTGATGCCTTTGAATGATGGTGTTGGCAAGAATATAGAATATACCATGGACTGCCAGAGGTACAAACAAATCTTTCTTGGAAGAAGTACAGCCAGAATGTTCCTTAGAAGCAGGGTGGTGAGACTTTATCTCACATACTTTGGGTATGTTATCAGGAGGGACCAGTACCGGGATAAGGACATCATGCTTGATGAAGTAGAGGATCAGCGAAAAGCGGAAGACCTTCAACAAGATGGATTGACTCAGTGGCTACACAATGGGCTCAGACATAGCAACCATTGTGAGGATGGCCCAGGACCAGGCAGTGTTTCACTTTGTTGTACATGGGGTCACCATGAGTGGAAAATGATTCAATGGCACCTAACGACAACATAATACAGAATTACAAAAGTATTAGTGTAACCTTTACCATTTTAGACCACTATCTAGTGAATTTCCTGGCAGTATATACTTAGTAGAAGTCTCTGGGTGGTGCAAATGGTTAAGTGCTAGGCTACTAACTGAAAGCTTAGAGGTTCTGAACTCCCCCTGAGGCACCTTGGAAGAAAGGTCTGGCTATCTGTTTCTGAAAGGTCATGGCCATGAAAACCCTATGGAGAGCAGTCCTACTCTGGCAAACATGCATTCATCATGAGTCAGAATCAACTTGAGGGCTTACTGGTAGTCGTGGTGGATATACTCAGGAAACAATTGTTAAATATATGAGGAAATTTCATCAGGTACACAAAATAACTCTCTGAGGTAGTTAGAAACTTGAGTTTCCTTTTATATGTAGTGAAATAACTTAAACAACCTGCTTCTTTTTTATTTCCCAGGACGTGAGCTAGTGGGACGAACACTCAGGTGGTTTTCTTGCAGTTAAAGGCTCATTTCACTACACAGTGCTGTTTGGTTAGAATAAAGGATAACCCCCATCCACCTGCCAGTAGAGACTAACTAAAAACCAAACTAAGCCAAACCCGTTGCCATCGAGTCGATTCCAGCTCATAGTGACCCTATAGGACAGAACAGAACTGCCCCATAGGGTTTACAAAGAGCGATTGGTGGATTCAAACTGCTGACTTTTTGGATGGCAGCCGAATAATTAACCACTGCACCACCAGGACTCCAAGACTAACTATATTTTTAAAATCCAGTCTGGAAAAATGGAGGAAAAAGGAAAAAAATATACTGTGGTGATTCAATTCGGCAAGTATTCATCTCATGTAGGTGCCACATATGCTGCTTCATCTCCTGCTATTTTCTTGCAGTGAGAACAGTGGGCAATGGCCCCCTCTCAGCTCTGACATACCGTGGCAGATGTTCACCTGAGTGCACTCCAGGTGAGAAACTGAGCCACCTGCAGCCTGAGTGCGAGCCAGATCACCCAGCTGAGAATTACAGCCGCTGGCTCCTGTCTGTGGGGACTGTTTGCCTATATATCCCATCAGAAGCAGATGAGCACAACAAATCCCGAGAGCAACTGGTAACTGTCCAAATCAAAGGGTCTTTGTTGGATAACAAAATTCTTCAAATTAACAGATATACAACATAATCCCAATGGAACTGTCACTAATCCACAGCCTGTGCTCTTAGGCTTGTTTTTAACTGCTGTGCCCTTTGAAATAGATACTTCACAAAAAATATCTTTATTTCTAATATTTCTACAATAACACAGAGACATTGTAGGTAGGGATGAGATGCCAGGCCTGAAATCCAGGATTCTAGACCTGATTCTTTCTGTCACTAACAATGCTCTGATTTTAGTGTTAATATGTCAGAGACAAAACAATATTTTTTTATTCCGGGGGGAAAAATGGGATTATCTCTACTTGTTCTATTTCTCAGATATTCTGATTTAAGTATTAACTAATTATTTACTGTATCTCATCTACACTTCATGCTCAAGAAAAAATGCTGGACACAGACTGCTCATTACATTTCAGTGGAATTGACATGTAGAATTGAATGAGCATTATAACAAGGTTAACTAGGGATTAAAGAAGAATCACTTTTGCATTAAATATCCCATTTTCTTTCTACCCCATAGGCAGGTGTGCTCACATACACATACACACACTTATACACACTCATAACTAGATCCAGTTCGGAAGAGGAATAAACTCTTTAAGAACAACAATGCCGCTAGAAAGTTAGCAAACTGATTCTTAGATTATGATATAAACAAGTAATAATTAGTGTACACCCTGGAAGAATACTAAAAGAATCAAAGCAGAGTTAACTACTCGCAAGTTGCTTCCAGACCAGAAAGATGTAAAAAGATATGAGCGAGCTGACAAAGATGCAGGTTTAGAAATCATGTCATTTCTGGAATCAAATTCACTGGATGATAGCATCAGAATAAAGGAGTCCCATTACCTTGCCAATGATAGTTGTCCTTTTATAGTTAGTTGGAACACAGTAGATTCTAATTTACTTACAAAATAGTCAATTTAGTCATATTTGCCAGTTGAAGGAATATAAGACATCTGAGAGTTGAAGTTACTCGTGTAATTTATAGGTACATGAGTCAAGCTTCAAACCTCTGCCTGTTACCACTACACACACTGACTCAGACCCAGATGTACCAAAAATTAGTACACTTTACAGAGTATATGTCATTACCACTTTAAAATTGGTCCCAAAAGGCTTACACGTGAAAACAAGTGTCATTTGCTGAATTCCCTTTATGCAGTACTAGCACTACCTGGACTATTGTTGCTTTAGAAAATGCCCTGCCATCAAAGCAATTAAACTGAAAGCCCAACCCAAGCGGCAGTCCACCCTGGAGTGCTTCTCTTGAGCATATAAAATAAGAATCGCTTATCTAAACTCCAACACGCTTGGACATTTTTTAAATAGAGAAGATGGAATCAGGCCAACCTTCCTAACAGGCTGTTAGATAAAAGATTTGAAAGGATAGAACTTCTCTACGTCTTTAGTGCATATCAATTTCTTCTAATTTACCAACTGGTAAATTCTAAGAAAAGGAAAAAATGGAAATTTTAATGAACCCAAAAAATACTGGCCTTCTGTAATATTGCATACTTGAATACATCAGTTGGTATTAAGCTGGGACACTTTCGGAAACATAATCCTTTGAATATGTATGAGTTTTGCACAGGAGGAAAACGGCTTTGTTAGAAACAATATACCTTGAAAATTTGTCTAGTTGTGATTTTAATAAACCAAAAAAACAAAGCTTAAGCAGTTCATTTAGATAAATGGTAAGTCAGCTGTAAGAAAACAAAACGGGAGTTTAAAGGACTTCATGCAAGGCCACCCGGCTTGAAGTACTGTACGGTGCCTCACGCACCTTCAGAGGAATGCCGAGTTTCCCAAATTAAAGCTAAGGCTTTGTCTGCTTGGCCTGAAACTATAAAAAAGGGAGTTTATTTAGAGTAAAGTACAGAATATCTTAGGATAAAAGTATAGTCAGACTAGGGCAGACAAATATTCAGATTGACAGCTTTATTCCTCCCTACTTTTTAACTGAATATATGCATCACATGTTTCTTAAATTTCAATGAACTGGTTGAAAACAATACTGTACAATAATCATATTCTTACAAGTACTAATAATTCCTGCATTTATTGAGCATTTTCTATGTGTCAAACAATGTGCTTAAATACGTGATCCTATTAAATTCTATCAATTAACTCTGTGGAGTAGATATCCAAATTCTATACCTTTTTATAGCTTTGAGAAACTAAATTTCCCAGGGTCATAGTGTCAGTATGATGGTGAATCCAGCAATTGAAATGAGTTGACTTACTCCAAGTATCATGCTATTATTCACAATACTGCCTACCCAGCCTTATTATTAGACTATGTTTTGGAATTCCCTGCCAGAAGGAATTGACTTGGCATTGGTTTTTACCATCAGAGATGGCTCAACTTGTTTTTCTTTCCTAATAAATTGTCTTCTATAGAGAGAGATGGAGCCCTGGTGGTACAGTGGTTAAAGAGCTCAACTGCTAACCAAAAGATCAGCAGTTCGAATCCACCAGCACCTTCTTGGAAATCTACGGAGCAGTTCTACTCTGTCCTACAGGGTTGCTATGAGTCATAATCAACTCTATGGCACAGGGTTTGTTGTCATTGTTTTTAATATACATAGAGGAGATAAAGAGCCACCCAAATCCCCCAGTGCCTTCAGACCATTTGCAAAGTCCTTAGGGTACTGGGATAAACATCCCCCTTCCCACTCTAGTATTTTCTTTTTTTTTCTATATTTTCTTTAATGGGACAGTGCAAAGGATGGGACTAAAACTGCAAATATTCCTGTGTGAAAGGAGCAGTGGCTTGAGGTTCACCTAGCCTCTAATAAATTTGTGGGGTCTTGAGCATGTCATTTCTTCCTCAGGCTTAGATTGGTGTTCTGGAGAAGGGTTTTACAGGCTGTTTAGCGCTGATTGTGGACATCTCTTTCCAACTCTTCATTCAGTGACATTATATTGGTTAGGACTTGCCATGGTGGGAGTATTTATACCACGGAAATTGGAAAATGATACTTATCAGAGCCCCTTCACCAGCAAGCCTGTTGTCAAATCACTGCTCAATCACCTCATTCATTGGTAAAGAGGCTTGCACTAGATAAGGGATGACAATATATTTAAAGCTCTAAGGTAAACTCCATTTGATTGGTAGTGGATGTCAGAGTTAATAATTGGAATTGATTGATAAAATAGGTCAGGAAAGGAGAAAAGCATGTAGGTTCTCTGCAGTTACTGTTTTTGAATCGGTAATTTCTAAAATTCCTTACAACTCTAAAAATTTGGAATCTGGGGCTTCAATCATCCAAACAAATGTAACAGATTTTACTGTCCATTTCTTCTTTGTCTCTGCTCTGATCTTTTCATGTGGGATCTTCATCTAACTTCAAAGTGTGCCTCTCTGACCATTTTTGGGAGTCAAAGGACTTTTCTTAGTTCTGTTCCAAGAAGTCTTCTTCCTGAATTTTCATATAGCTCTTTTGACTATTTTTCTTCTCTACTGCTTCATCTCCCAGCATTGAGATTTACTTCTGATGTCTTCATTGCTCTTATAACCATGATGTAATCATCATGAAGCTACTTACAACACCAAATTTCTATGGCCAAAAAAAAATTCCTAAAGAGGGTGGTGCTGCTGTTTAGGATGCAGAGATTTATATCAAGGAAATGGCTCACATGGTTGTGGAGGCTGGAATGTCCCAAGTCTGTGAGTCAGGATAGAGGCTTCTCCTGATTCATGTAGCTGCAGGGGCTGGTGAACCCAAGATCGGTGGGTCAAAAAGCAGGGCTGTTGCTCACAGGCTTTGAAGATCGATGAATCCCAAGATCGGCAGGCAACACCACAGGTAAGCTGCTAGCTCAAGTCCCAGGAAAGGAGGCCAGACAAACAGGACCCAGCTGCAGGATCCAGAATGACCCTTGCCAGAACATCTACTTATATTTGGACGCAGGTCACATGACCAGGGAAACTCCCTTTCAGCTAATTGGCTACTCACAACAATCCGTCATGGGGATAATCACATATCAAATCTCAACAGGGAAATGATCACAACGTCATATGATTGTCAAAACAGTGAGAATCATAGCCCAGCCAAGTTGACACACAATCTTAACCATCACATCTGGTTTTATTTTCTCCTATAATCCCCAATGTTACATCAAGCCTTTAGTAAATTTCTACTACCTACAATAATTTGTGTCAATACTGCCTTGGAAAATAAAGGAAGGAAGTTTATTTTTTTTTCCTTGTAAGACAAAAAAGTGGATAGCACTACCGACCATTCTGACCAGGGTCGCAATAGATGGTCCTGGATAGAATGGGAGAAAAATGGGAAGCAGAACTCAAATTCTTAAAAAAAAAGAAAAAGACAAACTGGAACGGTAGAGAACAGATGACTCTCTGAGACTACTGCCCTGAGACACTCTAAACCTAGAACTAAGCCTATCCCCTGAAATCACCTTTTAGGGAAATAGCAGAGTGGCCCACAAAGGATATTATCTGTAAGATCAGAGCTCTAGTTAAAGACCGTCTGTATGAAAATGGAAGGTCAAAAATTACTCAAAATCAAAGATGAGCAGATAAGGGAGCAGGGAAACTAGAGTATTGGAAATGGAACAAAAAATAACACAAAGAGAATATTGACACATTGTGATAAATATATCACTGAAGAATTTGTGTGGAATTTGTCAAATGAGAACCTAACTTGCTGTGTGAACTTTTGCCAAAAAGTCAATAAAATATTTAAAAAAATAAACAAATGAAAAGCAATCGTTAGGATTAGGAGATGGTCCAATGAGTGAGGTGCTATGAGAAGAAACTACGGAATCACATTTTCCACACTGCCAGATCCTTAGAAATCTTAATGGATATCACACACTAAACGACATGAAAATATTGGCCAAATTCTATTTCAATATTAAAGCAAATAATGGCTCCAGAATGCTGGAGTACTTGCAGTAATTCATGTAACAGGCATATTGGTTAAAAAAAAACCAGTCCACAAAAAAGCATGTTCAAATCTTGCAGTCAATACAGTGAGACACTACCTCACGTAAATAAAAGAGCACAAGTTTTTTCAAGATCATAAACTTTAATGGTGGGAAAGAAAAGAGGGAGTTGGAGCAATCCAAAACTGGCTTCATAATTTTGCTCAGAATTCTCCTTGTTCTTTTTCATAATAACATTAGACTATTTGTTATTTTCTTTTCTTCCCAGTCTCTTAATGGGCAACTGTTCTTGATTATTTTTCTGAAAAATGGCAAAAGGACAAAATGACCTAGATGGCTAGAGTGGGGCTGAGTTGGTTGCTTTATGATAAGACAAAGATAATTATAGAAGCTTAATGATTTGTTCAGGTTGTAAATGTGGAGGATGCACTTTGTTGACCTTGATATTTTATTTTGGATTTCTAAATAATGAATAATTTGTTTTAGGACATTCAGCGGGTTTAACTGTCACATCCAAGACTTTGACCTTGTCATTTTTAAGTGCCTGGTTAGATAGAATAATCATTGGTAAGGCCAATGGGCTCCTTCCTTAAATTAAAAGGTTTTAGAATATGTTTGAACTTTGATAATATTTCCATAATTGTTTTATAAAGACTATTTTAAAGAAATATTATTTTAATAAATGTAAAAGATGAAATTGTGTATTCTCATGCAAAATAATTATTACAGCAAACTTTGTCTTATAAATGTCACTTTTTTTTTTAAAAAATATTTTATTGTACTTCAGGTGAAGGCTTACAGAACAAATACTTTCTCATGAAACAGTAGTACACATGTTGTTTTATGACATTGGTTAACAA
>NW_004443950.1:6260676-6340084 GCF_000243295.1 Trichechus manatus latirostris
TTCCAACTTTTTGTCTGTATTTTCCATGAATTTGTCTATTTTTTCCTCATGTTTGTCAGCTTTTTGCCTCAGTTCTTGGAAAATTCCGAGTATTAGAGATTTGAATTCCCTATCAGGTACTTCTAGTGCATTTTCTTCCACAGGAGAATCATCTGGTGTTTTAATTTGGATGCCTACTGGAACCATCCAGTCCTGTTTTTGTAAATGTTTTGATATTGTCTGCTGTTTTCGGGGCATTCAGTAGTCATTTTTCTCGTTTATTTATTGTAGATTTGTTTGTTTCGTCCCTTTTTTTTAAAAAAAAAAAAAGGACTATGTCTGAGCAGGTGGACTGTGTGTTCTTTGTTGTTTGCTCATCTGTGGGCACAATACTTTTCGCCTCCTTCTCCAACTGGCAGGTTCAGTCACTTAGATATGGTACAGCAGGGCAGGTCTAGCTGAAGAGGAGTTACTGGGACGGGTTGTTTGTGGCACTTGCTACAGCCACCAGGGCGGGTCGGTAATCAGTGCTGCGCAGGTTCCAGTAGGCTGTGCCTGTACTGCTTGGTAGTGTGATGTCAAGTGCACGGTGCAGGTAGGCAGGTTGCAGTGGGGAGATTGTTATGTGTGGAGCGGTTGTTTTGTCTCCTGCTGGACGCTCCGTGAGGCTGCTTTCTCGTAAGTCCATTTCCTGGTTTCCGATAGGAGTCCAAGATGGTGGATCTGCACTGCATTAGTTGGTAGGGGACCTCTGCATGAATCTCTCCTCACTCTCCATTCTCTGTCAGTTTTCTCACTCCATTTGGTGCCTGGCTGAGTTCTCTATCTCTTCATTTGATGTTTTGAGGTTTCAGGATTGTTGTATTCTCTGTTTGGCTTATAGGTTTCAGGATTGTTGTATTCTCTGTTTGGCTTAGTTTTTCGGATCTTTGCTGTGGAGGGACGGCATGGTGCTTCTGCCTAGAGCACCATTTTGCCGGAACTCTCTGTTGAGAATTTTTGCATCTGTATTCATGAGAAAGATTGATCTGTAATTTTCTTCTTTTGTGGCATCTTTGCCTAGTTTTGGTATCAGGGTTATGCTGGCTTCACAGAATGAATTTGGAAGTACGCTTTGCTTTTCTATGTTTTAAAATAATTTGAGTGGTACTGGTGTAAGCTCTTCTCTGAATATTTGGTAGAATTCTCCAGTGAAGCCATTGGGGTCAGGGCTTTTCTTTGTTGGGAATTTTTTTTTTTTTTAATTACCTTTTCAATCTCTTCTCTTCTTACGGGTCTGTTCAGATTTTTAACATCAATTTGTGATAGTTTGAGTAAGTAGTGTTTTTCTAGAAATTTGTCCATCTCCTCTAGATTTTCAAATTTGTTGGAGTATAGTTTTTCATGATACTTTGTTATGATCCTTTTTATTTCAGTTGGGTCTGTTTAGTGTCCCCCCTTTCATTTCTTATTTGGGTTATTCGCGTCCTCTCCTGTTTTTCTTTTGTCATTTTGGCTAGTTGTTTGTCGAATTTGTTGATCCTTTCAAAGAACCAACTTTTGGTTTTGTTGATTCTTTCCATTGTTTTTCTGTCCTCTATTTCATTTATTTTTGCTCTGATCTTTGTTATTTCCTCTCTTCTGCTGGCTGCAGGCTTCTTTTGCTGTTCTCTATTTGTTTGAGTTGTGTAGCTAATGTTTTGATTTTACCCTTTCTTCTCTTTTGATGTGCGCATCTTTTGTTATAAATTGACCTCTGTTCTCTTCCTTTGCTGTGTCCTATAGAATGATGTATTTTCATTCTCATTTGATTCTAGGAAGTTTTTGATTCTGTTCTTGATTTCTTCTATTACCTTGTGGTTTTAAAGCATGGTGTTATTCAGTTTCCATGTAATTGATTTTTTTCCTTGCTCTTTCTGTTGTTAATTTCTACTGTAATGGTGTTGTGATACTTTGTACTATCTCAGTGTTTTGGATTTTGTTGAGGGTTGCTTTGTGGCCTAAGATGTGGTCTATTCTGGAGAACGTTCCATGTGCATTGGAAAGAATGTGTACTTTGCAGCTGTTGGGTGGAGTGTTCCATATATGTCTATGAGTTCAAGTTGGCTGATTGTGGCCTTTATATCTTCTGTATCTTTGTTGAGTTTGTTTCTAGATGTTCTGCCCTTTAGCAAGACTGGTGTGTTGAATTTTCCTACTATTATAGTGGAACTGTCAAGTTCTCTTTTCAGTGTTGTTAAAGGTTGTTTTATGTCTTTTGGAGCCCTGTCTTTTGGTGTGTAGATATTTATTGTATATCATGCTTGATCATTCCTTTAATCATGATATAGTGTCCTTGTTTGTCTTTTATGGTGGATTTTGTTTTGAAATCTATTTTATCTGAGATTAGTATTGCTACTCCTGCTGTTTTTTAGTGGCTATTTGCTTGATATATTTTTTTACATCCTTTGATTTTTAATAAATGTATGTCTTTTTTTCTAAGGTGTGTCTCTTGTAGACTGCATATTGATGGATCCTGTTTTTTTTATCCATTCTGTCACTTTCTGTCTCTTTATGTGTGCATTTAGACCATTCACGTTCAGTGTAATTATTGATAGGTGTGAGTTTATTTTTGTCATTTTGCAGTGCTTTTTTTTTTTTTTGTGGTGCTGACATTTTGTTTGTTCCTCTTACTCTCCTGTGCTGAATTCCTTTTGTTTGTAGATTTTTTTTTTGTTTCTTTTGTTTTTGTAGATTTTGTTTTTACTGAGACTTTATATTTTTCTTCTTTATTTTGCTGAGTAGTTTTTTAAGTTTCTTTGTGCTTACATTGAAATATATCCTTATCTTCCTAAGTTTGAACCAGTCTATTATTATGTGGTATCATCTTGCCTTCCTGTCCTTCAGAAAGTTCTATACTTACACTATTTATTCCATCTTTTGTTGTTCTGACATTGTTGTCATTTGAGATTAACCTCTCTGATTCCCTGTTGTAAATCTTGTGGTTTTGAATATTCCTTGAGAGTTCATTTCCTAGGTTGGTAACTGACTGGTGCTATCATGTGTCTTAGATTCAGTCTGTGGTCTGATGTTGTTTGTTCTCAAACCAAAGGACTCCCTTTAATAATTCTTGTAAATTTGGTTTGGTTTTTACATATTCCCTTAATTTCTGTTTATCTGGAAATGTCCTAATTTCACCATCATATCTGAAAGAGAGTTTTGCAGGATATATTATTCTTGGTTGACATTTTTTTTCTTTCAAGGTTTTACATATATCATCCCATTGCCTTCTTACCCTCATGGTTTCTGCCGAGTAATCAGAGCTTATTCTTATTGTTTCCCCTCTCTATGTGATTTTTCATTTTTGCAAGCTACTCTCAGGATTCTTTCTTTGTTTTTGGTTTTAGCAAGTGTGATTATGATATGCCTAGGTGATTTTCTTTTGGGGTCTATCCTATATGAGGTTCGTTGAGCTTCTTGGATGGTCAGCTTTTCATCTTTCATGGTATTGGGGAAGTTTTCTGTCAACAATTCTCCAGTGATCCTCTCTGTGTTTTCCGTTTTCTCCCCCTGTTCTGGAATTCCGATCACTTGCAAATTTTTGGTTTTGATTGTATCCGACATAATTCTCAGGGTGTCTTCATTTTTCTTTGTTCTTTTTTTTCTGATTCTTCCTCAAACAAAGTTGTATCCAAGTATTTGTCTTCAGTTTCACCGATCCTGTCTTCCATTGTTTCAGACTTGTTTCTCAGCCCTTCTATGACACTGTCCATTTATGAAATCTTGTTTATCTTTTGGATTTCTAATTGTGGTTTTTGTATTATTTCTAGTTGTAAATTTATTTTGGCATTTTGTTCCTGTATTATTTTCCTGAATTCTTCCATTTTTGTCTGTATTTTCCATGAATTTGTCCACATTTTCCATGAATTTGTCTATTTTTTCCTGCTTTTTGATTCAACTCTTGAATAGCTATGAATATTAGAGATTTGAATTCTCTATCAGGTAGTTACATTGTCTTTTCTTCTACTGGAAAGTCATCTGGTGTTTTTTATTTTGGATGCCTACTGGAACCATCCTGTCCTGTTTTTGTATATTTTTTGATATTGTTTGTTGTCTTCGGGACATTCAGTAGTTATTTTCCTCGTTTTGATTGTCGATTGTTTCATCCTGCATTTATGTTTTATTTGTTTATATCTGAGCAGGTGGGTTGTGCATTCTTTGCTGTTTACTCGTTTGTGGATACGATATTTTTCACCTCCTTGTCTAATGGGCAGGGCCTGTCACTCAGCTATGGTGCAGCAGGGCATGTCCAGCTGAAGCAGAGTGGCTGAAATGAGTTGTTTGTGGCATGTACTTGGGCCGACAAGATAAGCCAGTTGTCAGTGCTGTGCCTTTGCTGCTCAGGAGAGCAATGTTCAGCACACGGTGCAAATAGTCATGAGGGATGGGGAGGGAGAGGTTTTGATGTGTGGAGCTAGGTTGGGTGTGGAAAAGAAGAGAGGAGAGAGAAACAGGAGCAAAAATAAAAAGTAATGAGGGAACTTGCTGTTGGGGTGGAAAGAAAAGAAATAGAGAAATGGAGAAAAACAAAAAGGAAAAAATAAAAATCAAATGCCCCCAGGGATCCCACCAACACGCTCCACAGACCGGGGAAGCGGTTCCCAAGCTGCGCAGTACAGCCTGGCTAGAAGGGGTAGAGATGATACACAGTGCCAGGTATTCAGGAGACAGGAAAATAAAGTAAGGAGAAAGAGATGAGAAACCAAGAAATGAAGAAAAATGAAAATGAAAAAAGAAAAACAAACCAAAAAAGCCCCAGGGATGCCTCCATCGTGGCTGTGCAGACCTAGGAAGTGACTGGGGAAGCAGTTCCCCAGCTGAGCAGTGCTTCACAGCCTGTCAAGAAGAAGCAAAGATGGCACACAGGGTCAGATGTTTGAGAGAAAGGAGGGGGAGGAGGTGAGATGCAGAGAAGAAACCAAAAGAGGCTGAGAAAAATAATACCAGCAACAAAGAAATGACTGTGAAGAAGCTGGCCAGTGTGGGTGGGGAGAATCCTTGTGACATAGAACTGGTGCCTCTCATGCCACAGTCTTGGCCTGGAAGTGGTGATCAGCCCATCAGGAAGCAGCAAAGGTCGAGCAGGGCGAGGCAGGGTGGGGGGTGGGAAAGTGTGTTTCGCTGGTTATCAGGTGCTCTGTCTGCTGCTGGAAACTCTGTGAATCTGCTTTCCCATACTCCCTGTCTTCCGATCTCTGACAGGAGTCTGAGGTGGCAGATCTGTGTGCTGCGTTAACTGATAGGGAAACTCCGCTTGTAACTTTCCTCGCTCTCTGTTCTCTGTCAGTTTCTTATTCTATTTGGTGCTTGATTGAGTTCTTTATCTCTTCATTTGATGCTTAGGGTTCCAAGACTGACGTTTGTCTCTGTTTTACTTAGTTTTTTGGGTCTTTGCTGTGGAGGGACAGTGTGGTGCTTCTGTCTATACCTCCATGTTGACTCCACAGTTTAGAAGGCTAGAAGTCTGAATTCAGGGTGCCAGCTCTAGGGGAAGGCTTTCTCTCCCTGTCCTCTGGAGAAAGCTCTTCTTCTGAGCTTCTGCTCCTGGACAATCTTCATATGGCTTGGCCTCCTGTATGATGTCCTTGATGTCATTCCACAACTTGTCTGGTCTTCTGTCATCAGTGTTCAGTGTGTCAAATCTGTTCTTGAGATGGTCCCCAAATTCAGATGGGATATACTCAAGGTTGTACTTTGGCTCTAGTGGACTTGTTTTAATTTTTTTCAGCTTCTACTTGAACTTGCCTACAAGAATTGATGGTCTGTTCAACATTCAGCCCCTGGCCTTGTTCTGACTGTTGATGTTGAGATTTTCCATAGATCTACAGCATTATGTATATAGAATAGTCTATTTGATTTCCATCCAGAGAGATCCACATGTATAGTTGTTGTTTATGTTGTTGAAAAAACGAATATGCAATGAAGAAGTCTGGCAAAATTCTATCATGTGATCTCCAGCATTATTTCCATCATCAAGGCCGTATTTTCAAAATACTTATCTCCTTTCTTTGTTTCCAGCTTTTGCATTCTAATCACAAGTAATTATCAATGCATTTTGATTGCATGTTTGATCAATTTCGGACTGCAGAAGTTGGTAAAAATCTTCAATTTCCTCATCTTTGGTATTAGTTATTGGTATATAAATTTGAATAAATTTCATATTAACTGGTCTTCCTTGTAGGCATATGGATATTATTCTATCACTGGCAGTGCTGTACTTCAGAATAGATCTTGAAATGTTCTTTTTGACAAAAAATGTGATGCCATTCTGCTTCAATTTGTCATTTCCAGCCTAGTAGACCATATGATTGTCTGGTTCAAAATGGCTAATACCAGTCCCTTTCAGTCCACTAATGCCTAGGATATTGATGTTTATGCATTCCATTTCATTTCTGATTACTTCAGTTTTCTTAGATTCATACCTCATGCATTCCACATTCTGATTATTAATGGATGTTACAGATGTTTTTTCTTATTTTGAGTTGTGCCACATCAGCAAATGAAAGTCCCAAAAGCTTTACACCACTGACATCATTAAGGTCGGTTCTACTTAGAGGAGGCAGCTCTTCCCCAGTCATATGTATTTTGAGTACCTTCCAACTTTAAGGGCTCATCTTTTGGCACTATATCAGACAACGTTCCACTGCTATTCAGACAACGTTCCACTGCTATTCATAAGGTTTTCACTGGTCAGTTCTTTCAGAAGTAGACCGCCAGGTCCTTCTTCCTAGTCTGTCTTAGTCTGGAAGCTTCGCTGAATCCTGTCCACCATGGGTGACCTTGCTAGTATTTGAAATACTGGTGGCATTGCTTCCAGCATCACAGCAACATGCAAGCCACCACAGTGCAACAAACCGGCAGATGCATGGTGGAATTCAGACATAGAAGGTTATATATCAGCAGTTTTTGTTCTGAAATAAGGCTTGCCATTGTGATTCAGTGTCTTGTGTAATGGACAAGATCCCCAGACACCTGTTTGCCTTTCAGTCATGACTATGATACCTCTTCCCTGACACCATGTTGACTAAGTGTATCTTGACACTTCTTGTTTGAACTTGCTCTATGCTGGGCTATCTCCAGCTGCCTTGAATGGGTTTCTAAATTTGGACTTATTCTCATAGATTTGACATTGAAAGTTTTGGAGTGAGCTCTATGCAACTTCCTTCACCATTCTTTGGCCTCTACTATAGAAATCTGCTTAGATCTTATCTCAACATATGCATCCTATTCCCCCTACCCCTGTTCAGAGTACAATCCTAAAGGGTCTGAGCCGGGGAAGCAGGTAGACTTCAAGACTCTGGGGCATCTTCATACAATTTGCCAAAGGGGCAATGCATGAGAAGGAGGTCAGATGGTTTGGATTTCAGGTTATACCTGACTACTCTGTGCTTGAAAGGATTGTCAAAGACTAAAACAGGTGCAGTAGATATCTATGATCCTGCATACCCAACATTTCTCCTGTCATTATTTTGTAGATAGTCTTCCATTTTTATAAAATTGACACCTCTCCCACCCTACTTTTGAGAATCCACAAGCTATGACTTAATTATGGACAAATTACCTAGCTATATTTTACAGCAAGCAGATTCCTATGTCCATGGAAGGAATTGAGGAAAGTTTATTTATCTTTTCATAATTGCTTTTCTCATACAAAAGAATAATGACCTGTGTCCATTGAGTTGTCCATGAACCTCTCCAGACATGGTTCCAATCTCCCACCCTTGCCCTCAAATACACCTCTATTTAATGGGTGTATTATACACTATTTTGTGATGTGTATAAAAACATGCTTCTTGTGTATATCTTCATAATGAATGGAAAGATATCCACGGGCAAAAATCATGGGAGGTACATCTTTACATTTTTCTACAGCATTATGTGTATGTATGTGTCTATGTGTATACGTGTGTGTGTGTATATATATATCATATGTGTGTATGTATATACACACATATTGCAAGCCTTCATCACATTATTACCAAAATGAATTTAAAGAAAAGCTTATTTTGGCTTTAGGTCTCCAAATTAGATTTGCAATTGTAACCTAAAGTATATTTCCTACTGGAAAATATTACAGTTTCTTTTCTTTTTCAGAAAACAATTAGTCATTAAGAATATCAAACCCCCAAGGGCAGGAAAGAATTATTCAAACTTCACCACATGTGGTTTGAAACAGGATTTTCTGAGTGGGGAGACTAATCAAGCAAACGGAATGTTCTAAATGTATTTTCTGTTAAACAGGGACTGCTGTAAGGCCAACCACTTCACACCCGTGTCTTTAGATTCATTAATTAACTAGCTGCTGTGCAAAATTCACTCTCAAGAAATAAGTTAACTCTAGATAATCCCAAAACACATTCTCTGTTAGCATTATAATATTGTCATTTCACCACATGCCCACGCTCTAAAATGGACTATCATTTTAGTGTAATGTGAAGTAAAGGGGACCATATATGACTAAATGTGTGTCTTTTATGATGCTGATTTCATCTACACAGATTTACTTTCATGATTAAATGGAATGGCTGGTTGAATCAGACAAATTTTGCGTTGTTTTCTTTGTTTAACTAGATCATTAATTCATTTAAAATCTTGGAAACAACTAAAACCAATTGCCTTCGAGTTGATTCTGACTCATGGCAACCCCATGTGTGTCAGAGTAGAACTGTGCTCCTTAGATGGCCAGGTCTTTCTTCCAAGGTGCCTCTGGGTGGACTCAAACTTCCAACCTTTCAGTTAGCCACCGAGCACATTAACCATTTGTACTACCCAGGGTCTCCTTGAACCAACTAAGCAGTATGAAATCGAGTAAAAATTTTCAAAAACAAATACTAGTTGTGCCTCCTTATGCAACAATTCAATCCTTATCTAGTTTTCCTAGCTTTTTTTCATCATCGATTTGGAGTTGGATCTGCTAGTGAATATACCTTCTTGCATAGACACATACACATAAAAAGTAATGCCAGTGTCAAATCTGATCAGAATAGAACATTCGGGAGTAAACTTTCCTTCACCATCTGGAAGAACTGAATGAAAATTAAGATAACTGTGCTCATGTTCCCATTGACAAAACTGGAAGCCATTGCCCAAGGAGAAAGACCTAGTACTTGCATAAACCCCAGGTCACAGTATCTCCTCTGTTTTCTCCTCCATCCACCATATTATTATAATCTGTAGTGTTTCTTGATCTTGGGCTCATACCCTAAACCAAAGTTCTCTTATCAAGGATTTTCGAAACTAAGATTTTGATAACTTTTATTAGAGAACTGTCCTGATGTGTTTGTGTGTGTGTGTTTTGTAAGTATGGGGTGTGTGTTTGTGGGAGAAGTGAGGACATCAGAGACTGAATACGACTCCTCCTTGCTACAACATTCCTGGAGTCATACTGTAAGAGGATTAAGACTTATACCTTCAAAGCTCTTGTTGGTATTTTCAGATGATAACTCCTTATAATGAATCATGTCTGGTGCTATATCTGGGAGCTTACATAACTACCTTGTATACTATGTATTTGTGACAATAAACTTGTCAGCTAGCCTTGGGATTGCCCCATTTCCTTTCTTTGGATCACAATTTCCAACTCTGAGGCTACTTAAAATCTTACAGTTCAAGATAAAAATAAGGCTGCAACAGCACATATATATGTAATACCAGATGGGGTGTACTTTCCAACATGGTGTTTTTCTTCTCATTCTTTGTCCTCACACTGGCATTTAACTCTCGCAGACACAGAGGTGTGAATCAGCATCACCATGTGCTATCTGATGGAAAAACAAAAGTGTGAGCTGCATTTACATACATTAACTCATTTAACAAAAGACTATGCAAAGCATTATGCTAGGTATTTTTGCGTGTGTTATGTCATTTATCTGGGAAATGCAGAAAGCACTTTTACATGCAAGAACTCCCTAACAGTACGAAATCTTGTCCAGCCCTCTCAGTTTAGTTTACATGTTCCTATGTCTCTCAGGATCCCCTCTTAAGATCAGGAAACATCACTTTGGAAGACATGGGAGTATAATGGCAGAGGAAAGAGAAAGAAAGTAGCCAAGATAGAGGAGTCAGAAAACTTGAGAATAAATGGAGATATATCAGTAAGTGTTTTTGGAAGCCGGTGTTAATTTTTTCTCATTTCATACTACTTTTTCCAATGGGATTAGCAAACCTGAAACTAATGTATTTCTCAGACTAAAATTTTTCCTTCATTTTAAGAATTCATGACAGTTTATTCTTTCTTATCTCTAAGAAGATAATACATTCAACGTAAATATCAGTGTAACTCCTGGTGCAATATATTTAACATTTAGTTTTCTCATTCAAGGTTTTTAGAAAGTTTACTGTGGAAAGATTTCAACTGCAGGTTTTCTATATTTGAAGAGTGATAATGTCCTCTTTTACCCCAAATTCTTGAAAGGCTCTCAAGTAAAAGACAGTATTTAAATTTCAAAACCAGGCCTGCAGGGCAATTCATGATCTGTCCTCTAACTACCTGTCTGGCCTCACCTTCTGTTTCGACTCCTTCCTCCAAAATTTATCTCAAATTTTAGTCTCCAGCAATGCTGAACCATTTCTAAGTAACTGAGCATAACAAGACACCCCTCCACACACACACACACACACACAGATTTTTCAATATTCTTCCCTGTGCCTAAAATTCCTTTTCTCATCTTTTTCACTTTGAAAATCCCTATCTATTGTTTCAACTCAATTCAAATATTACTTCTAAGGATGAATTTGAATCCTTCCCTGATACCCTCAAAAGTAGGGTCTTTATAGGTGTGGACTAGGTGGCACAAACAATTTGTGCTCATCTACTAATATAAAGTTGGCAGTACAAACTCACCTGGGGTGCTGCAGAAGAAAGGTCTAGAAATCTTGTCTGCTTTTGTAAAGATTACAACCAAGAAAATCCAGTTCTACTCTATAACACATGGGGTCACCATGAGTCAGAATCAACTCAACAGCAAGGAGCTTTCTTCTTTTATGTTACTACTGTATAACATGTCCACCCCAACCAATTGCCATGGTGTATAGTGGTTTAAATATTTATAAGTATGTGTTCCTATTGGAACATAATCTGGACACTGCTTTCTTTGTATCTCCAGTGTCTGATACCTTCCCTAGTACATCATAAGCACTTCATGATGTTGCTGTCTAAGCAAATAATGGAAGGATGGATGGATGATTGGATGGAAGATAAATGTAAAAATCTCAAGGTTTAAAATTTCTTTTCAATATAGACAACAAGCGAATTTTTCTAAAAGGATGATTGCAGAATGTGTGATAACCACATTTTTTTATCAAGATTAGATGGGCCCATAATATAGTTGTAAAATTTCTAAACTTGTTCACATTGCAAATATCATGGATTTCAACATCCTGAGAAAGGGAAGAAAGGACATGGATAAGAGGTATCTGCTCTGTCATAACAATCCCTGGTAATTAACTATAACACTAGATGATTTATCATCCTAGAAAAAGTAAGCTTTTGGGCACTTAAATTTTAATTTTAGATTATTTTAAATGACTTTTTTTTTTTCTATAGCTGAAC
Organism: Trichechus manatus latirostris; assembly: GCF_000243295.1. Classification (NCBI taxonomy): domain Eukaryota; kingdom Metazoa; phylum Chordata; class Mammalia; order Sirenia; family Trichechidae; genus Trichechus; species Trichechus manatus. The sequence continues at coordinate 6,272,225 of NW_004443950.1, forward strand.
TGACAGCATGTCTCTTCACCAAAAGTATTTTTAAAACAGTTTCCTAAAAACTGTAAAATAACATGAGTCCCTTTTCTGAGAATTAATAATCAATCCTAGAATGTAATTAATACTGAAAATTATGCTGTGAACTTTCATTTCAAATAATGGTAATACATACTGCAATCAGGGTTTTCTTTTCTTTTTTTTGTCTCATGCAATTTGTTTCTACCTGAAAAATAATGTTTTATTGCCTCTTTGGAAAAGAAAAAAAACAGCGCTCATTTTCCCTATGATTCCTAATTAATTTGCTTTGAAAACCTTCCTTTTTTTTTTTTTTTAACATTCTAGCTGTTTGCAATAATTACACAGAAAAACCTGATGTGAAGGTCATTCTCCAACATCTGGAAGTAAAAACAGAGATTGTTGTTTAATTAAGATAACTTGTAGATGAAATGCAAACCCTGGTGGCGTAGTAGTTAAGAGCTATGGCTGCTAACCAAAAGGTCGGCAGTTTGAATCCACCAGACGCTCCTTGGAAACCCTATGGGGCAGTTCTACTCTGTCCCGTAGGGTCGCTATGAGTCGTAATCAACTTGATGGCAACGAGTTTCTTTGTTTTTTTATAGATGAAGCAAAACCTACTTTGTAAGCAGGTATTTGATAGTAGTGTGCGTGCAGAAGTGGGGTAGCGAGGAAAAACACAGGGCAGACTATAGGGACATGAGATAAGGGGAGAAGAGATCCTAAACATAAATGCCTTACAAAATAAGACAATCACCAATACCTCTTTTGTGGATAAAGTGGAAGAGGCTTCTTAAAAATGTTATTCTCCCAAATGACTCCTCCAAGAGAGATTAAATCCATCTGTAGTGATAACCATGAATATCGAGGAGAATTTTGGTTTGTTCCAGATTGTCATCCTGATGTGGAGAACATTCGTCAAACCCCTGCAGAAGATTCAAGGTAACATTAACCCTCTTTGGTTGGTGACTTTGTTCAAGGCCCGAGGCAAGCCCAGATTCCTAGTCACTAAAGGAGATGTTTGTCACTCCTGGGGTGCACTCTGCCTCTAGCCCAGCAGCTGCTGTGTAGTGACAGATCAGTGAAGCAAAACATTATGCAGTGATGAAAAAATAGATCTTGAGCGCTGCTCGCATTCTTCTCCCTTTGTTCTGCATTAGGGGCAAACCTCTGGGATTCATTTAGCTGTAATCATTTGTTACCAAGGGGAAACTCGTCTTTCAGACAGTGATGATGGAGTCACCTTTGAAACAAGTGCAAATGAGGGGAAATAATTTTCCAATGTACCCTCTTAGGATGGCTTTTCATAAACCTGTGCTTGCTCAGAGAGGCTCCGCAGAATGCAGAACATATTCATCAATAACAAATGAGGGGCTTTGACTCTTTTTTCTTTTCTCTTTTTTTCTTCCTTCCCAGCTAGTTAATTGTTTTATCTTCTAGAGTTTCTAACAAGATTTAATTCATAAGATAAAGGGGTCTGGAATAAGACATAGATGCTTAAAGCTCCAACAGGTTTTCTGTGCAGTGATGTTCTAATGCATTTTACCACCTTGTCTTTAATTTTGCTTGATTTTATTTACCTTTGGGGAAAAAACTCCTGGTTAAATATCATGCTTTTTACTAAAAATACAAGTTTTGACTTCATTCTTTTAATTCCCTAATGTAAACTATCTGAAAATTTCCTAGGAATATTTCCTTTCTGCTTTTTACAGCTCCCTCTACAGTCAATGATTTTGGTACAGTCTTTCAGATCTCAATATAAGTAATTTCCATCTCAGCCTTGGAATGACGATCAATACTTTGTGATTTCTTCCACATAATTTAATCCATTAGATTTATTGGCAATGCCAATGCCAAACATCAAATCTTTAATGAAAATGAAGATTAATATTTGGCCAAGTAACCTCAAATCAACAAACGCCTGACGCATTTGTGTTGCCTGCATTGAACATTGATTTCTTCTGAAAAAAACCAACCCGCACAGTGGAAAACACCTGCCTGCTTTTATATCCCTTTCCACAGGAGTAGCAGGAAAGCGCCATGAAATAAGCATCAGGGAGCAGGGTGTCTTTGAAACTTGCTATTCTTTGCCTAACAATGCAAGGCCAGTTCCAAAGGACGCTAGGCATTTCACATGTATGATCCTATGTTTCTCCAAAAATATCTACTGTGTTAGAGCAGACATTATTTTGTCACACAACCAATAACCATTCACCTCTAAACTCAATGTGTTTGTTCAGTGTTCTTTTAAATTATATGCAATTTATCTACTATAGTTTGCATTAAATTGCTGTATTAGTTTTCTGAGGTAACAAATGACTACAAACCTGTGACTTACAACAGCAGACATATATTCTTTTATAGTTTTGGAGGCCGGATGTCTGAAAACAGTTATCACTTGGCTGAAATCAATGTATAGGTAAGGCCACTCTCTCTCTGGAGGATCCAGTGGAAAATCTGTTTCTTGCCTCTTCCAGCTTCTGGTGGCTAAATGGCATTCCTTGGCTTGTGGTCACATCACACCAGTCTTCAAGGCTAGCATTTTCAATCCTTTCTCAGCTGTGTCTTCACATCTCCTTCTCTATGTTTATCAAATCTCTCTCTGCCTCTCTCTTATAAAGACATATGTGATTGCGTTTAGGGCCCACACTGATAACCCACAATAATCTCCCTGTCTCAAGATTCTTAACTTAATCTTATCTGCAAACACTGGGTTTTGACATGTAAGGTAACATTCACAGATTTCAGGGATGAGGACGTGGGTATCTTTTGGAGGGCCATTTTTCAGCCTTCTACAATTACCTTGTTTTTATGTTTTGTTTTTGGAAATGTTTCATATTGTTCAATGTCACCATTAACAGCAACACAATTTTCTCATAAAACTTAGTGTTCCTCTGAACAGGCATATGCCAAGCATATAAATCTCTGGAGATTTGAGAACAAGATAACAGCTGAAAATACCTGTATTTATCCAAAAGAGTAGAATAAGATAAGTTCAAATATCTTTCACAGGAATTTCCAGTTTTCTAAGTTTCATGCTTGCCACTCACTACTTCCTGCACTCCAGGTTGTGTGGGAGGGGTCAAGGGAGAAAGTAAGGTGTTTAGATTAATAATAACAAAAACAACAATAATTATTTTTCTGACTCCTAACAACACTATAGAACAGAGTAGAACTGCCCCTCAGGGTTTCCAAGGCTGTAATCTATACAAAAGCAGACTGCCACATCTTTTCTCCCTTAGAGCAGCTGGTGGGTTTTAACTGCCAACCTTTTCGTTAGCAGCTGAGCGCTTAACCACTGCACCACCAGAGCTCCTTGGAAAGAGACTACATGAAGAATAAAAGCCCTTGAGTAATATTATTGTTTGAATTGTGTCCCTTCAAGAAGGTATGTCAACTTGGCTAGGCTATGATTTCCAGTATTGACTGGTTGTCTTCCATTTTGTGATCTAATTTTCCTGTGTTGTAAATCCTAATCTCTATGATATTCATGAGGCAGGTTTAGAGGCAATTATTTATGTTAATGAGGCAGGACACAATCTACAGGATTAGGTTATATCTTGAGTCAATCTGTTTTGAGACATAAAAGAGAGAAGCTAGTAGAGAGGAGAGGGACCTTATACCAGCAAGAAAGAAGAGCCACAAGAGCGCGTCCCTTAGACCCAAGGTCCCTTGCTGAAAAACTTCTAGGCCCAAGGGAAGACTGATGACAAGGACCTTGCCCCAGAGCTGACAGACAGAGAAAGCTTTCCCTTGGAGTTGGCATCCTAAATTCAGACTTCTAGCCTCCTAGACTGTGAGAGAATAAATTTCTGTTTGTTAAAGCCATCCATTTGTGGTGTTTCTGTTATAGTAGCACTAGCTAATTAAGACAAGTAATAAGGCTACACATAAAAATCTATGTTGATTTCCTAAGTTTTCAGTAAAATGAGAGCCCAATACAAAGTAAGTATTTAATAAACAAAGTAACAGTATTCTGTTGTGATCCATGGAGTTTTCATTGGCTAATATTTGGAAATAAATCTCCAAGAATTTCTTCCCTACATTAAGGCCACATCAACAGGAAAGACCAATTGTTGAAAGGGGACATCATGTTTGGTGAAGAGGGCCAGCAAAAGTGAGGGAAACCGTCAATGAGATCAATTGACACACTGGCCACAACAGTGGGCTCAAACATGCCAACTATCTTGGGGATGATGTAGGACGAGGCAACGTTTCGTTTTGTTGTGTATGGGGTCGCCCTGAGTTAGAGCCAACTGGACGGCTGCTAACCATAACATAAAGTAAGGATATCAGCTGTCATTCACAGTCAAATTTACATAATTACACAACAAGTATTCCCCTAAAGCAGTGACTGTAGAATTTGATCGTAAAATTCTCATGGTATCTATAAGCAAAGCCGTGATTTACTTGCAAAATTCTCAAGGTATCTGCAGATGGACTTGTAATTTATTTAAAAAAACTGACCATTCTTGAAGAGAATATACAAATGCTTCCTGACCGACATTTAGTTTTTTGTTCAACAGTATTATAGCCATCTACTGTCTATGAAGTATGCAGCATTCAGAGTAAATCTAATCCTTCTCACCAAGTTTCTAATATAGCCATATAACTAATTGTGCTTTTTGACAATCACAGATTCTAGGAGCCCAGAAAATAAATGAACAAAATGTTACAGAATTGGTCAATCCATGCTCATAATCACTATGGGAAGGAAACATCTCTTTTGACTTAGTGTGGTTTGATGGTGGGACTCTGTAACGGCCTCTAGGACCTAGGACCTGGTCTCTAGTCCTCCACAGCCACTTATTGGACATGTGATATTGAACAAGTTGCTTAATCTTTCTAGTCTATGTCATGATCAAAATCCAAGCCTTACGTATGTTAGAGGGTTGGTTCTAAAACAAGCAGAGACCAATGCGTTATCTGATTTTGAAGAACTAAGGCTGGAGTATTTCTGCATGCCAGAAATATTGCACAAAACAACTGAAAAATTATTAGATTTGCAATATGTGTTAATTAAGGATATTCCTAAATAATTACAGAGATACAAGGTATAATTTTCACTCTCTCCAAAGTGGATTGGAAAAACAAACAAATGAAAACAAACTATTTCTCTGAGTTTCTTCCATCATGGGAAGACACAGGGGCTAGGCTTCAGGTAAGACAAAACAAAACAAAAACACTGATAGATCCCAGTTAACTTCATTCTAAATCCTAGATTCATTTATGTTGTCTAGTGTTGAAGTTCCTTCAGTGATAGCCACAGAGGAGAGCAAGAAGTCTGAGTCTTTTATGAGGAAATAAGAGTAAGGATGTAGAAGTGGGGGCAGATGCAGATAATAAAGACGACAGGAGCACATGCTGTAAATGGTATAACCAACTCGTTGTTGGTTGAGTGGATTCTGACTCATAGTGACCCTACAGGGCAGAGTAGAACTGCCCCCATAGGGTTTCCAAGGAGCAACTGGTGGATTCGAATTGCCGATCTTTTGGTTAGTAGCCAAGCTCTTAACAACTGTTGTACCAGGGTTCCATAAATAGTATATGGGAGCAAAAGCCAGACATTAGATGAAACAGAAGCAAGACAACAATTAAGGATGGACCTGGAGAGTGATAGAAAATTTAAGGGTTGATTATGGCTAACCTATAAGGGCTGGTAGGACTGGTGTTCCTATAATTCTGCGGGGCTAAACTGAAAAATACAGCATCAAGATGGCTGGGATTATATATTAACAACAATCACGAAAATCTATTTAACTTGATTAGCCTTTAAAAGATTAGAATGATTAAGGTTTTGGGGAGAACTGAAATATAAGATTCCTTTCAAAGCGCAAGTAGTCACGGGGTAAAACACTTGACAGGACACTATTACAAAAGAAAATAATCTTTCCCTTAAGAGAAGTTTCTTTTCATTTTTTCCATACAATCTCTTTTACAACTTGAAATAGATAACCCCTCAGAGAGACATTTTGAGTGGCAGGTTTTGTGGTGCCATTGTAGATGTGGTGGGTGAAGAGGGGTGGAAACTACTGCCAATTCAAGTAATGTTTGGTTAGCACATAATGACCAGGCAGGTGAGCAAAGAGTGGGAGATCAATAAGCTGCCCTGTTGTTGCAAAAACTAGGATAGAGAATAAGTTTATTTTCTTCACCTTATAGATCTCAAGTTCACTTCTCTGTAGGATATGTTAAAAAAAAATCCTGGTGCAATAACTTGCATTGTATGTGCATCCTGAAGGGCAGAAACATACCAAGAAAAGGAAGTTTCCAAATTTAACAAATGACTGGTTGTGAATGGACTGTATTTCTAAAGATGAAACTGTCAAAAATGTTAATACTCAATTATAAAATAGGCCATTTTTCATAATTTAAAGAAAGACTACTTAATTCCCAGGAAGCATCCAAATTTCATAGAAATTATATATATATTTGTGTATGGAAAAATATTTAGTTTCCTATGGTTAGATAACTCCAACTATGCTGAGGCTTGTTTATTTTCTTTTATAGATTAATAAGTGAAGAAGAAAAAAATTATGTTCATTAATATACTAGGGATAGGAATTACTGTTATAACATCTAAACCCAAAAACTGGTTGCCGTCAAGTTGATTCTGACTCAGAGCGACCCTAAAGGACAGAGTAGAACTGCCCCATAGGGTTTCCAAGAACCACCTGGTGGATTCAAACAGCCTACGTTTTGGTTGGCAGCCGTAGCTCTTAACCACTATGCCACCAGGGTTTCCATATGACATCTAGAGACTTATATAGATATTATTTAGATTTTCAAAGAGCCATGGTGGCATAGTGGTTAAATGTTTGACTGCTAACCAAAAGATCGACAGTTCAAACCCATCAGCCACTCAATGGGAGAAAAATGTGGGAGTCAGCTTCTGTAAAGATTACAGCCTTGGAAACCCTATGGGGCAGTTCTACTCTGTTCTGTAGGGTCACTATGAGATGGTATCAACTTGATGGCACATAACAACAACAACATTTATATTTTCATTCATTTTTGAAAACTATCAACATTTTGAAAGTCACTTGAGGAACTACAAAGGTTGTCATGATCTAATCATGAATTTCCCTGGACTTATCATCTCGATGGAGTTCTAAGATATGCATGCATGAAAGAGAAAAGAGATTTCACAGTTCGTGTAGGAGGTGGTCACTTCTAGAATAAACAAAGGGAAATGGTTTCCAATACTGAAGTCAGGTAGTACTGAGTCTTCAAGAATGGCTAGAATTTTTCTTGACATGATTCAATGGAAATTATAATATTACTCACATAGTGTTTAACCTGATAGCAACCATGAGGAAACGATCAGACAAATCCATATTATAGGATGCTCTGTTTAAAACTGTCAGTGCTATGACAAGAAACAGAATAGATAGGGGTATTCTAGATTAAAGGACAATCCAATGTAATGTGTGGTTCGTAATTGGATCTTGGATTGGGAGGAAGCATTTTTTTGACAATAAGAAATTTTAGTATGGACTGAATGTTAAATAATATTAAATTAATGTTAAATTTGTTTGGGACTGTTTTTTTTGGACTCCTAAAATCAGAGCCTGAAGCAACAATTTGAATGTAAGTAGTTTACTTTGAAGGTGATACCAGAAAGAGAAATGGAGTGCAGAGAGAGAGAGAGGAAAGTAGAAACTCCTATAAATACTGTAATGCAGTTTTAATAGAGCTGTTTATTGTGGGCTCTATCCCTCTAGGAATTCTCTGAGGAGTTGTATCGAATGCACCGTGGAAGTGAAAGACAAGGGACTGGGACTTTATCCATTGATTTGAAGACTCTAATTGTTTGAAAATGACATTCTGGGGACCTTCTCTCATCTACTTTTCCAAGTACACAGGCTAAGGAAAGTTCTGGGGATGGAGGGAGAATTAAGATATGTGGCAGGGTGCATGAGATGAGAAGTTTTCAGTATGAATAGAATCTGTCTACTATAGCAGTAGCCAAAATCAAAACTGAGTTAAGGGACTTTGGCATAAGTCACTGATCTTATGTGCTAGAGGTGTGACGATATTATTGTGGTAATGTAAGATATTGTCCTTGTTTTTATATGAAATACTGAAATATTTAAGGGCTGAGGCATCAGGATGTCTATCACTCAATATCAAATCTTGTGTGTGTGTCCGTGCATATATGTGTGAGTGTAAAGGGAAAGTATTAAAGCCAATGTATTAAAGTCTTTTATACCATTCTTTCAACTTCAATGTGAGTTAAAAATTTTAAATTTAAAAACAAAAAATTAGGAAAAAATGTATAGAATTTTAACAGATATACTTGAAGTAGGAAAGGCTTTTGGTTCAAGAAAGCTTAAAAATGAAAAGAGTAAAAAAGCTGGGGACATACCGAAAAAAAAAAAAAAAAAAAAAAAGCCATAAAGCTGAATGCATGAATTGTTTGGAATTGTTATTTTTAAATTTCAGTATTTGAAATTTATTTTGTAATTTATGGGAGCTACTGAGCATATTAGAGAAGGACAGAATAAATATGTGTAAATGATATAGGATGCAGTCTCTATGTATGGTGGTGGAGTAAGAGGGTCATTTGTAGTACTGAAACAAAGTGTAGACTACTAGACTATTAAAGAAGTGAAGAATTAAAGAGCTAAACTCAGGTAGTAATAGTAGTTAAAAATTAAGATGAATATAAGGAAACATTATGAATGGAGAATTGATGGCTTCTCTCTGATTGAATTCCACTACAGCAAAGGAGATGAAATCTGTGGCAACTAAAGTGACCAAGGTTTCCATCTATGTGTCTTCTGGTCCCATTGCATAATTGGTGTTCAAAAATTGATAAATGAAGGAATAAAGTATACCTTGGATAATAGGGAAGAGATGTGCAGCTACAATAAAAATAGAAAAGACTAGAAAATGAAGGATTTCAAGGGAGAGAAGAAAGCCAATGAGATGTTGGATCTTAGATTGTTTTCAAGGTGAGGTCTAGTCTTTTGAATTCCTTTTAGGTTTGGCTCCCTTGAAAAGGAATCTAGGTGTAAGAATAGGAAGATAATAAAGTGTTTTATGTCCACTTATGTAAAGTCCCCTTTCCAGAGGTAGCTGGGTTAAGAACATGACTGTGATCAGAGACGTAAGATGCAAACATTTATTAATACTCACATAGCAGGGGATCCTTTGGATTGAAGGGTCTTCGCCAGACTCTTGAGACTGTGGCAAAGTATAGAGGCAAAAGTATTTATGTGGTTAAGGAGGAGGGAGGGCAAAATGGATTGGATTGCAGCCCGACTGATTTATGTGAATCACAACTGCAAGTGCAGATTCTTAGCACTTACTACGTGTCACACACATGCATGTGCACACACACAGACATACACACATCCTTAGGGGTCTCTTATCGAAGGAACACACTAGGGAGTTGGGGACAGGAGATGATAATGGAAAACTTTGGGGAGGGGCAAGTGGGAAGGCTTTTGTGGGGCTTAAGGCACTCATGTCAATGTTAACCAAAGCAAAATGAAGTTTTTTTTTAAACTAAAATGGAGTCTCTCAGACATCACAAATGCATGGCTTCCTCTTGTTACACACAGCAGTGAGCTGTTCCTTATCAAAGCAATAAAATGACAGTGGAGCAAAATTAGTATAAATAAGAGAGTTTAGCATGAAAACACAAGGATCCAAAAGGAAAGAGAGGGTGTCTAGCTCTGAGGCAGATACCAAATAGAGAACATTTTCTTCACCCCATCTCGTACTATGTACAAAGGGCAAGCTTCATAAAAGTTTATGCCATCAAGCCTATATTATCTATTTTAAAAAGTATGGCATGGCTACTTGCAAGTATTAAAGTATTGGATAAGTAGTTTAACCTCTATAAGCCCAAGTTTAGTAATCCCGAAGGTGGGAATAACAATAGTGCCTAAATAGAGGACACAGTCAAATGCCTTTGCATAGTTAATAAAACATAGATAAACATCTTTCTGGTATTCTCTGCCTTCAGCCATGATCCATCTGGCATCAGCAATGGTATCCCTCCTTCCACGTTCTCTTCTGAATCCAGCTTCAATTTCTGGCAGTTTCCTTTGGATGTACTGCTATAATTGTTTTTTAATTATCTTTAGCAAAATTTTACTTGCGTGTGGTATTGATGATACTGTTTGATAGTTTCCACTTTCCGATGGATCACCTTTCTTTGGAATGGGCAAAAATATGGATCTCTTCCAGTCTGTTGCCCAAGTAGCTGTCTTCCAAATTTCTTGGCTAGAAGAGGGAGCACCTCCAGCACAGCATCCATTTGTTAAAACATCTCAGTTGGTGTTCCGTCAATTCTTGGAGCCTTGTTTTTTCTCAATACCTTCAGTGCAGCTTGTACGTCTTCCTTCAGTACCATCAGTTCTTGACCATATGCTACCTCCCAAAATGGCTGAATGTTGACCAGTTCTTTTTGGTACGGTGACTCTGTATTCTTTCCATCTTCTTTTGATGCTTCCTGCATTGTTCAATATTTTGCCCATAGAATCCTTCAAAATTGCAACATGAGGCTTGAATTTTTTCTTCAGTTCTTTCATTTTGAGAAACGCTGAGCGTGTTCTTCTCTTTCGGTTTTCTAACTCCAGGTCTTTGCACATTTTATTGTAATACTTTGTTTTCTCAAGCCGCCCTTTTGAAATCTTCTGTTTGTGCTCATGCGGAACCCATACATAAACAAGAGGGTGTCATTCGAACAGAACAAGGGGATACTGAGCGGTTTAAAATCAGAAAAGGTGTGCACCAGGGTTGTATCCTTTCACCATACTTATTCAGTCTCTGTTGAGCAAGTAATCCGAGACACTAACATTATGAAGAAGAACATGACATCAGGACTGGCGGAAGACTCATCAACAGCCTGCAATATGCAGATGACACAACCTTGCTGGCTGAAAGAGAAGATGACTTGAGGCACTTACTGATGAAGATCAAAGACTGCAGCCTTCAGCATGGATTACACTTCAACACAAAGAAAACAAAAATCCTCACAACTGGACCAATAAGCAACATCATGATAAAGAAAAGATTGAAGTTGTCAAGGATTTCATTTTACTTGGATCCACAGTCAATGACAATGGAAGCAGAAGTTGAGAAATCAAATAATGTATTGCACTGGGCAAATATGCTACAAAAGACTTCTTTAAAGTGTTGAAAAGCAACGATGTTACTTTGAGGACGAAGGTGCACCTGACCCAAGCCATGATAATTTTCAATCGCCTCATATGCATATGAAAGCTGGACAATGAATAAGGAAGACTGAAGAAGAATTGATGTCTTTGAATTATGGTGTTGGTGAAAAATAGTGAATATACTATGGATTGTCAGAAGAAGGAACAAGTCTATTTTGGAAGAAGTACAGCCAGAGTGCTCCTTGTGAGCAAGGATGGTGATACTTCATCTCATGTACTTTGGACATGTTATCAAGAGGAATCAGTCCCTGGAGAAGGACATCAGGCTTGGTAAGGTAGAAAGTCATCGAAAAGAGGAAGACCTTTGAAGAGATGGATTGACGCAGTGGCTGCAACAATGGGTGCACACATAGCAATGATTGTGAGGATGACACAGGACCAGGAAGTGTTTTGCTCTGTGGTACATAAGGTCAGTATGAGTCAGAACGATTTGACAGCACCTCACAACAACAACAATAAATATAGGATAAACACTATTTTACTTATTTCAAAAAAGAAATGCATGCATCAGATATGATTATTAAAGCCATTTTACACATAGGAAACTCAGACACAAAGAGTTAAGTCATTCATTCAAGTCACCAGCTTGTAATGGCAGAGCTAGGATATGAAACTAGGTCTGCTCTATTTCAAGGTTTACTTTTTAAATTAATATGTAACATCCTCTTTAAAATAAAAACTGTCAGTGGAGAGTTGCTTGGGCGTGTAAACAAAGAATAAAGGAGAGTCAAGGATATCAAGGTAGAGAGTACTCATTCAAAGACTTTACTGGAAAGAGAGTGCTTTGGACAATGAAGTCCCATTTCAAGGCATTTTTTAGGTGGAAGCAGCTTAATTGAGTTTTCTTTGCCAGATGTTATGCAACTTCAGAATAGTAACACATGATCAACCCCCCCACCCCGAGCCCCTAATTTCTTATCCACCAAATCCCTTTCTGATTATAATTTTGTTTCTTAAAAGAAGCTTGCCAATTGAGGGGAGGATTGAGGTTTCTGGGCAATTATGTATTAAAGTATATATAAAAACCTAGGTATTCAGTAACACATATTTGGTTCTGAACAACTTTGTAAGTCAGAAGCACTAAATCCATCTCCTCTGAGACACTGCTAGGATAATGTTATGAGCCAAGTCAAGCTTTGTTTTGTGAGACTTCTAGTTGACCACATCCTTACACGTTGCAGTTCTTCTTACTTAAAATATTATCCCACTTTGCAGATGAATAAATAAAGGCCTAAATAGGCAAAAGAAGTAGCTCAGTGTCACACAGCTAGTTGGTTGGATGAATTGTGGTTTGAGCATACATGTTTGGACCCCAAAGTCTATCTTATCACAAAAGCACATCTAGAAAGTCCAGGTTCTCAACTTAATGCTCATGAGGACATTTGCTTCTTCCTCTTTTTCACAGCACTGATGATGGCAGAGGGAAAGGTCTTGGGATATGGTCTAGTTATTTTTTTATAGTTAGAGAAAATTCATATGAAATCTAACTTCTAGCCGTTATGCTGTCTCTTTGGGCTAACACCTCTCTGACTTGAACATGGGAAGGTGCCAAGGTTATTCACTTTTTACCATCTACGTTATTGCTAAATAACCCAGTGAAATATGCAGCTATGATCTGAGCTTATGATGCCTGTGAAAGGTCAGGACTTAAAAGTTTTTCATGTTAATTACACTCACCTTCTCACTTTACCTCCTCTTGGTCTCTTTCCTCTTCATGCGTTCATTTCTCTCAGATTTCTTCCTCTGTCACCCTTTGAGTTCTCTATGTTTTGGTTTCTTCTTCTGATATGGATAAGCTTTGGGTATGAATATAAGAGTGCAGTGAAGAAGTGAACTATTTTACCAGCGTCAGACACTTTCTAACTCCTGTTTTGCAAGTATGAAATTATAAAGCATGCATGGATTCCCAGTTTTTTAATTAAAACTATCTTTAGTGAGATAACTACTTTCTATATTTCTTATGCACTGGAATTAAACTTAAGATTGGAAGAGAGTACCCCCTACCTCTCCTTGTCCCCAAATATATCCTATTCACGAGTATTTTCAGCTGCCCCTTTAATAGTCCTAGTGACAGGCAACTTGTAACCATATCAAGCAGTCAATTTCTTCTTGGATGAAATCACAAATTCTCTTAGGATGTGCTGGATTTTACTTCCTTGTATTTGACAGCCATTGAGCCTAATTTATGATTAGGAACATTTGGAAATAAGCTCAATCTTTCTTCCAACTAAGTCTTGGGATACTACTTCTTTGAGTTATAAGTGTTGGAATGCCTTCAGTTTTCTCCATATGATGATCCTTAAAGTCAACTAAACTTCATGTTTTATTAAATCAAGGAGCTGTGAATCCACGTGTCCCTCATCCTTTCACTAACTGTTTGATCTTTCTTCCTCTCACCTTCCTCCATTTTTGTCTTTTTCTCTCTACCCCCTTTCCTTCTCCTGTCTTTCATTCTCACTCCCTTCTTTCCTTCCATCTTCCATTTTTCCCTCTTTCCTATTGTCCTCTTATTTCCAATCCCAATATAGGAATATGTATTCCCTTAAAAGAAATATCACTTGGCTGGGTTTGGGCCATAACCTCTGCTTGCCGCTGTATATATAGTCTGTAGTTCAAGAGCATTGTGTATGCTTATTCTTTTGTCTTATGATCATAGCCAACTGCCTAGTTCAGTGATATCTGCCTGCATTCTGTCTGGACCTAATGTCCTTCTGAGGAGGGGCTAATGCTGGGTTGCTGACAGTGTAGTTAGATTCTTGAATACAAGTCTTGTTAAAATAGGGGAATTTGTATAGCCTAAATGCTCTCATTGAGGGAGAAAGATATGGCAGCCTGCCTCTGTAAAGATTACAGCCTTGGAAACCTTATGGGGCAGTTCTGCTCTGTCTGAAACAGAGTCACTATGAGTTGGAATTTGACTCGATGGGTGTTTTTTGGAAACGGGTCTCATCAGTATCACCTGAAGGACTTGTTAAAACACAGTCTTACCCAGAGGACTTGTTAAAAGCTAGACTGCTGTGCCCAATGTACTAAATTTCTGATTCAGTAGGTATGTGGTGGGGCCAGAGAATTTGCATTTCTTACAAGCCCCCATAGGGTGTTGAAGATGCTCAGGCCATTGACATAGCCAGAATACTAAAACCAGTTACCTTCTAGTAAACTCTGATTCATGGTGACCCCATGTATGTCAGAGTATAACTGTGCTCCATAGGGTTTTAATGGATGGTTTTTCGGAAGTAGCTCACCAGGCCTTTCTTCTAAGGCACCTCTAGGAGAATGTAAACCTTCAACCTTTTGGTTAGCAGCCGAGCATGTTAACTGTACCACCCAGAGACTCCAAAAGTATACTAAACTGTTGCTGTCGAGTCCATTTTGACTCTTAGTGGCCCTATAGGACAGAGTAAAACTGCCTGATAGGGTTTCCAAGGCTGTAATCTTTATGGAAGCAGACTGGCACATCTTTCTCCCACAGAGCAGCTGGTGGGTTCGAACTGCAGCATTTCACTTAGCAGCTGAGTGCTTAACCACTGCACCACCAGGGTAAATAATTGCATTCAAGCAGATGAGTCAAGGGTCCAAAATTAAGATTCAGGGTAAGTTGACTTATCTGATGAAAAAGTAAAAAAACAAACAAACAAACAAAAAAACTGGAAATAATGGACTGAATGAAAGAGGTTTGTGTTCTGGTAAACCCAAGAGAACTTGGAGTGGGAGAGGGATAGGGAGTGGACAAGGAACGCCTGCTAAGTAAATCTTCAGGACTTGAATTATTAGATTTTACTCTTATCTTTAGATGATTGATTAGAAATAACCTATTTAATTCCAAGACTGTATTTAAATCAGTTAGCAAACATGCAATATAGCCAGACAAAAAAAGTTAAAGTCAACTGGAAAAATCAATGATAGAAACATCAGAAGCCCAGAGTAAGTGAATGAACTTGATTTCATTGATGCTGACCACGCACGCCTGGGAGGGTCACCTGTAGTTACAAGCCCCGCATGGGCAAGGACATCTCTCCTGTTTTGCTATTACCGATGAGCAGACTGAAGACGCAGGTTGCATCTCCTCCCTGTAGAGTCTGGCAGCTGTGGCAGTTGCTGGAAAGTGAATATTCCTGAGCTTCTCTGCATCCCAGTGGCCAAAGCAAGCAAAAGCTCACACAGAGTATGTCAGTCTCACTTTTATAGCTCTTGTGGAAAAGCCATCACAGATCGTTCCGTTCCGGGACAGAAACTATTATCTTTGTGTGTCTCTCTCAGTGTGTTTGGCATTGAGGATTCTCTGGGCCACTTCTCTTTCTTACGTTTCTTGGAGGTGCTACAAAATGAGAGAAAAAAGGCTTAACTGCCGCTTGCCAAGTTTAAAGGAGGATTGTCTTCCAATTTATTTCCCTGGGTTAGACTTCCAGGAAGATTATGAAAACTTTCGGTGCCCATTTTCAAGAGCGTGTTCAGTGTTAGAAGTCTCTGTGTCCTAAAGACTGAGGGAATTGGTGATACTACTCCAAAAGATATCAGAGAATATGAAGGGGCAGCAGTCTTGAAAGCAATACAAACTTCACAATGTTCAAAGTTGATATAAAACATTTCTCAAGTAACCTCCAGCCATTCACTGTGTTCTTCTTCCCTGATAAAAATGGAAGAAAAGACTGGAAAGGAGTTTGCTATGTCAGTGATAAGGAAAAAAAAAAAAAAAAAAGCCTTAGACCACTACCAAAATCTACAGTGCCTGTGAATACTTGGCATTCCAGTTACGTCTGGCATAGGAGAAACTATAATAAGAAATTTTATACCTGTGTGGCTTCCTGTGATTTTTAATGTTCACGGTCTCATACACAAGACTTCTCTCTGCTAAAACCAAAAAAAAAAAAAAAAAAACACCATTGCCATTGAGTCAATTCCAACTCATAGTGACCCTGTAGGACAGAGTAGAACTGCCTCATAGGGTTTCCAAGGAGTGACTGGTGGATTCAAACTGCTGGCCTTTTGGTTAACAGATAAATGCCTAACCACTCCACCATATCTCTGCTAAGAAATATCATTTCCCTCCTATTTGTTCAAACTCTCTGAATATTCCCTGTAACAGCATCTCTGAGGCGCAAAGAAGAGACAGGTAAACAGATATGTTGGCTCTTGCATTGACAGCATTTTACTGAAAGGGTGGTCTACCAAATTTCAGACCACGAGAGGCCAGTCTTTGTTCTATACCTTCTCATGACACACACTATCTAAACAATGCTTCTTTCTAAAGTCTTCTTGCAGCTCTTTCACACTCTAAGTGTGAAAATAAGAGTAACTACTGATTTTTCTCTAATTTTGTCTTTCAAAACCGGAGAATAAAGTCACCAGTCTAGAGATGCTTTGAGAAATAATTAGTATTTCTAAAGCACAGTAACCCATTGCCGTTGAGTCGATTCTGACTCCGAGCAAGTCTATAGGACAGAGTAGAACTGCCCCATAGAGTTTCGAAGGAGCACCTGGTGGATTCAAACTGCTGACCTTTTGGTTAGCAGCCATAGCACTTAACCACTACGCCATCAAGGTTTGCAAGCACTGTAGTATCTTAGGGAAAAAGGAATTACAACAGGACAGTATAATGTTTTGAGATATTTTAAAGTCAGAGTCAAATGTTATCTTTAATTTTAAGTTAGTATAATTATTAAAAAGCTACTTGTTGGGTTCCAAGCTAAAGAATGTCATCTAAAATGACCAGCAACATTGAAACCAATAACAAACAAAAAATGCACACAGCTTGGTAATAGCCTTAGGAATCATGTTTAATATACTTCTTTGGAAGACGCTACACCTAGAATCCACTATAGAATCTTCCACAGGCTTTTGTCTTCTTTGTGGCAATGAGTTTGCTTTGGAGGGAACTCAGTGGGGTTTTAGAGCATTGCTTTGTCCGCTCTAGTAAGAACCTGTTATACACCATTTGCATATATTCCAAGTAAGACTTCCATTTCATTTGGTGTGTACATTTAAAATTAATATGCTTTTGAAGAAAAAAAAAGTAATCTTTTATCATCACCATGGTTGCTGTGCTTGAAGAGTTTTTTTTTTTTTTTTTTGTCTTCTAATGAAATGTGCCCTGTATCTCAGCAATTAGCCTACTCAGCAAGTGCTGAATCTGAAGTTTTCTGGAGAAGAGGCATGATAAATATTCTTACAGTGGCTTTGTAGACTGCATTAGAGTGTTGGCAGAAGTGTGGTGTCCCTCAATGCTGGGGATAGGAATTAATCACCTAAAAGCAAAGATGTCACTTTGATGACTAAGGTGAGCTTAACTGAAATCTTGGTCTTTTCAATCACCTCATTCACATACATGCAAAAGCTGAACAGTGAAAAACGAAAACAGAAGAAGAATTGAGGCATTAGAATTGTAGTGTTAGCAAAGAGTGTTGAATGTACCATAAATTGCAGGAAACAAACAAATCAGTCTTCAAAGAAATACAACCAAAATGTTTCTTAACAATGATGATGATGAGACTTCGACTTGCTTAGTTTGGATACATTATCAGGAAAGACTAATTGCTAGAAAAAGACACCGTGTTTGGTAAAGTAGAGGGTGAGCGAAAACAAGGTAAACCTTCAGAGACTGACTGACGCAGTAGTCACAAAAATGACTCCAATGTACCAAGGATGGTGAAGATGGCACAAGACAGAACAAGGTTTCATCCTATTATACATAGGGTTGCCATGAGACAGAGCCAGCTTGGTGGCCATTAACAACAACAATATCAAAGACATATTCTGAAAACACCAATCCAACAGAAGTTAGAGGTTTTGCAACTAGACAATAAAAGAAATATTTGCTTGAGAATTTAATATGGGTCAGGTGCTTTCTGGACATTTTCTGTATTGTACACGCCAACATGTGTACCAGGTCACAATTGTTTGATATGGCTTCAATGAAAATTTAGGAGCCTATGCTGGTGGTGCAAGAGTTAAGCGCCTGGCTGCTAACAGAAAGGTTGGAGGTTTGGACCTTCCCAGCAGCTCTGCTGGACAAAGATCTGCTCTGGTAAAGATTTCAGCCTAGAAAATCCTATGGGACATTTCCACTCTTTCCTGTGGGGTTGCTATGAATCAGAATGAACTTGATGGCACCTAACAACAACAACTTTTGAACTCTAAGCTGAAATGGAAGCGGCGTATAGTCAGTGAGGCTCTGAAATTAAGTAATTTTACCATCAGAGCTTTGAACCAGCTC
Organism: Trichechus manatus latirostris; assembly: GCF_000243295.1. Classification (NCBI taxonomy): domain Eukaryota; kingdom Metazoa; phylum Chordata; class Mammalia; order Sirenia; family Trichechidae; genus Trichechus; species Trichechus manatus. The sequence goes on from NW_004443950.1 coordinate 6,290,633, forward strand.
CTTCAGGTTCGAATCCCTTCTGAGAATTTGCATTTCTAACAAGTTCCCAGGTGTTGCTAATGTTGCTGGTTAGGGACGATTTCTGAAAACCACCTGTGAGCAGTGGTGCTCAAAGTTTATTTTACGTAAGAATCACCTGGGGATTGATTAAACTAGTAGATTCTGATACAGTATATCTGGGGTGGAAATGGAAATTCTCAGCAGGGGTTTGAACCAGAAAAACTAGTTTGAAGCCCTGGCTACAGCCATATATCCAGTATGTCTTTAATGGATGATTAGTAGTGTTTTCAAGTAGCTCCCTTTTCTCCTTGATGTAGTCTATTTCCGTGGATTGGTCTGATCTATTACTAGGCTTTGGGGAAGTAATGAATATCTAAGATGTTGATTTTAATATAAAAGATCATAAAAATTAACCTGACAAACATTTTTTGGTTAAAGGTAAAAGTTTCAGAGAAATTCCACCCCCCCACAACCCTGCCCCAAGATTGAAGAATTGGGCACCTTTTACTGTCTAAAGATGTAGGAATCCTCCCTCCCTTTGTTAGGAATGGGCTGAACATGAGAACAAGGATAGTAAAATACTGTAGTGATTATTTTCTTTTTTATTCAAAATGTTCATTTTCTAAAAATCAAGATTGGAGATGTCCATTTATTTCTCTATGCTATCAAAAGGAAAAATTGGATTTATCTATCCATCCATCCATCTAACAAACCAAGCTCGCTGCCATCGAGTCGATTCTGACTCATAGCAACCCTATGGAACAGAGTAAAACTGCCCCATAGGGTTTTCAAGGAGCAGTTGACGGATTCAAACTGCTGACCTTTTGGTTAGCAGCCTAACACTTAACTACTGCACCACTACGGCCCCATCTATCTTTCCCTGAACATATCAAGTATTTCATTTTTTCAAATCTATTACCTTAAATGGCCATAGCTATGGTAAAGGCTGTGCCAGACCAACATCAAATATTACTTTATAGATGAGAACACAAGCTTAAGGTTAAGTCACTTTTTTCAACTCCTACAACTAGAATCCATATTAGAATTTGATTTCTGAAACTTTCTACTCATCACGCTAACTTCCAACATAGAGTTAGCCCAGGATTTATATAGTCAATGGTGCAATCTCTGATACACCAGTTGAAATGAGAAGAAATGTGAATAGCTGTTAGAACGATTTGCTCCACGCTGAACGGAGAGAGATTCTACCTCCAAAAAAAAAGTAAAAGCAACAATTATCAAATAAGATACATATGAAATTTTCATTGAAATATTTATTTTGATAAATAAAGTAAAAAAAGAAAAGCATATCTCAACATTTTTAGTCTTTAAAAAGCTATTGAAATAATTAACATTACTGGGGTCTACTACGCATTCTTGTTTCCAAGGTGGTGATTGAAGGAGGGCAAGTATACAATCAGGAATTCTTCACAGGGGGAAGAAAACAGCATTATTGTCAAGATTATCTAGAGCAAACTCTAAGCATAATATATTATTTCCTTGTTACTTAAATGCAGACTTTTGAAATCCATAATTGAGTTCCATTAACCTGCCAATTAATGTAATAATTAACTCATTACCCTAATGGTAGTATAATTATCTGTTAGCTATGATCATATTTTAATTATTCTAAAGTCAAAGCATAATGCTTTCATCTATGCTCCCTATTTATAATTTTCTTTCCATGCCCTTTCCCCTGCAGATTAAAAGTAGGACACAAGAAACCTCTATGACCACTTATCTCTTCGCTTCTGCACCTGTTGTTTTTAGTTACCATCAAGGTGGCTCTGATTCTTGATGATCTTATGTACAACAGAACAAAACATTACCTGGTCCTGTGCCATCTTCATGATCATTGATATGTTTTTAGTCCACACCTTGGATAGTTATTTTTCCAGAGCTAGAGTACCTCCAGCTAAAAAGTACAAGAGAATTTGAGAAAAATCTTCAGAGGATTTTGCTTTAGGACTATAGCTCTTTCCTGACTTGGGGCGGGACTACATTCTTTGTCTTGCGAGTCCTCGGCTTCCCAGATAGTATTGTCATGCAGTTGAATCATCAATGTAATGAAGAATACACGCTGAGTTAATAAGTGCCTGTCAGCTTTCTGGATGCATCTCTGGCCTGATTTTCTGGCATCCTAAGCACTTACTTACTCGACTGGTTTGGTAATCCAGCGATGTTTTTGGACAAGAAAGGAGATAATAATAATGCTCAAGGTTGATTTAGCATAGCTCAACATAACTAGAAATTTCACATAGGTGTTTTTGGACAAAGCCAAATAATCAGCAAAGTTTCAAATCTGCTGTTCCTTAAGAAACAGTGGAGACATTTATAGCAACTATTTATTGGATATGTTTAAATACTTAGTGCTGATTTTGTTTTATTGTCCCTCTGATCCCACAATAACTATAAGTTGGGTACGATTATTATCTCTGTTTTACAGATGAGACTTGGAAAGGTGATACAATTTTCCCAAAGTCAAAGAGCTAGTTAGTCATAGACATCTGGGTTCGGCTTCTCTCTATGTATTATTATCAATGTCCTCTCAGATTCGCAGCAAGCATAACTCAGGTCTGTCTTGGCTTCAGTGTCCAAGTATTTAAAAAGATCTCCAAAAAAACACCCTCCTTTCCTGTCATCTTCAACACTGACACAGCCATAAACACACACACACTACAATGCATTTCTTAAAAGATCAATAATCACAGAGGAGCCATTTTACTCTGGAGTCAAGATGGGGTTGGTGGCATTAGAAAAATAGATTTATTATTTAAAGATTGAATCATATGCACATTATTGGTCAAAGGGTCATAAGGCCTGTAAGGAAAAGCTGAACTAATGCCTTCATATTGTATTTCACAGACATAGAGACAAATTTCTACAGTGTCAGGCCCTCAGAAGTAAATTCACAGAATCTTTTGTTTGTCCTTGTTAAAGTCTTGATTGTAAAAATAAGATATTAGCTAATGCAGTTGATTGAATACGAGTGAGTGCATTCATTTTGTATCTGGCCACTGCAACAGACTGTTGTTGTTGTATGCCCACAAATGGATTCAGACTCATAGTGACCCTACAGGACAGAGCAGAACTGCTGCATAGGATTTCCTAGGCTGTAAATCTTTAAAGGAGCAGATCACCAGGTCTTTTCTCCCTTGAAGCAGCTGGTGGGTTCAAATTGCTGACCTTTCAGTTAGCAGTCGAGTGTTGAACCATTGTGCACCAGGGTTCCTCCTGCAACAGACTAAACTGAAAAACAAAACCCATTGCCATCGATTTGATTCTGACTTATAGCGACTCTATAGGACAGAGTAGAACTGCCCCATAGGGTTTCCTAGGCTGTAATTGTTACAGAAGCAGACTCGGACAGATTACCCAGTAAGCAAGGTACACACAAAGGCTTAACTTGTGCTTAGTTACTAATCTGTAGTGCACAATCTTCAGTTTTTTTCTTTTTTTACCACATCACAGATATTGTGAAACCCATATGAAATTGTGCACTACAGATTAGTAAGTAAACACAATTAAGCCCATGTGTGCCTTGCCTGGAGCCCTGGTGGCACAGTGGTTAAGAGCTCGGCTGCTAACCAAAAGATCGGCATTTCAAATCCACCAGGCACTCCTTGGAAACCCTATAGGGCAGTTCTACTTTGTTCTATAGGGTCGCTATGAGTCAGAATCGACTCAATGGCAACAGGTTTGGTTTTGCTTTGAGTACCTTGCTTACTGGTTAATCTGCCCCTAAGCAGACTGCCGCATCTTTCTCCTGGGGAGTAGCTGGTGGGTTCAAACCACTGACCTTTCGGTTAGCATCCCAGCGCTTAACCACTGCACCACCAGGGCTCCTTTGCAATAAACCACATTGTTGAAAAAAATCTAGGAAGGTTTACCTGAGACTGTAATCACTGGTGAGCATGAACCTTAGAGACTACATTTACAGGATGAGTCAAGAATGCCTTGATTCACCCAAGCTCCATCTTCTTCAAGGTCAAATTTGGTTCCAGGTTGATGTTTTGGTGAGGAGTACTGCTTATGAATAAGATGACCACAACTGCTGCCCATATATATATATAGATATTTTTTCCTGATCAGCCCAGGTAGACCTCACACTTAGTTCCTTACAAGAAGAAACTCGAACAGCAACAACAACAAATCGCATGTTTTTAACCACTTAGAGCAGCAGAGGAAAACAGCGTTTCTATTGGACAGAGCTAGTAACTTCTTCCAAGAATAAAATGATGAAATGCTTATATCAGTGCCTGTGACCCCAGGCATCAGCAGTTGTGACAATACTGATGTGTCCCAGTTGCAATGGTGCCTTTGAGTTGCATTGAAAGCTTTGCTTCTGTGTTTGTCATTGACCATTTGTCATGTCAAAAAGCATCATCGCAAGTAATCAAAACATGAATTAGAAGCGTAGGCTAGCCGAAGGGAATGTTCTGTGTGTGGAGATAGAAAGTGTAGAGCTGAGACCCTTGCTTACATATATTTGACTTTGAAGCTTATGCTTATGCCACACGAACTGGGAAATTTGGAAAAGTTACCAGACTACTCTCTCGCAGTGTTCTCAGCTGTAAAGTGAGAATCGTATTGTCAAATGCATAGGGCACTTGTGAAAATTAAGAAATGCCAGCCACTTTGCTGTGTACTTTATATGATGGTGCTCCAACGATAGTAGCTGGAATTATTAATATTGGAATAATACATCAAATAGGCTTGGAATAAGCTAGAGAAAGGCTAAGATCCTCTCAGTATGGGAGTGTACAGAATACCAATCTGTGAATATTATCGAGTTGCTATTTTTTACTTATATGAGTTAAGGCGTATGTTTACATAAGTTGGTCTCTTCCTGCTAAAATAAGGATTTATTATCCTTTGGGCTTCCCCTAGATGGGACATCTTAAATGCATTTCCTTTCTGCTGAATCAGGCCAGTATCCTGGGTTCTCCTACATGAGTGAATCTTTCCAGCAACTCAAACAAGATAGCTCGGTGTCAGTGAGGGATATTTATTGTCTAACAGCAGTAAAGTGTAGGGTTTTTAATGAAGTTCAACTATTTCTCTCGTGCATTAAATGCCAAGTGAAATGGCTGTTGGCTAACCTCAAGTTAATGAAGCAGTTCCACATTATTCCCTATTTGCTAATAAAATAGGCATGTCAGGGAAAAACAGAAAGATTGTGAAATAGTACAGAATACTATTGATGAGTTAGGTTGAATGGATGTTCTCCCTGGAATCTAACTTTCCATAAAACTGGAGGGCCTAATGTACACATGGCCCAATACTTTGTAAAGATATATTTGTAATGGGAACTTATATTAAAAGTCCTTTTGAAAGCTTATCTTCTGCAAACCATGAGTTGATAGTACGTTTAGATCATATGTTAGAGTCATTTGGAAGAACAAATAAGACATCGAGAAGCAGTTAAGGCAACACAAGAGCAAATTTCTGCAGTTGCCCTTGGATAAAAACATAGACTGTTGTGCCAGCTCTTCTAAAAATGATTATATTCAGTATTTATCAATGGCCTCTGGGTATGCCAATGAGCTAATAGTGATTTCCTTCACAATACACTCGTCACTTCCACAGTCTAAATGATGATAGAGAAGCAATATAGATATAAGCTGCTATCATCCTATCAGGTGAAATTACCTCTTCGGGACAGAAAAAGTACTCAAATGCAATGATTTAACTCTTAGCTCTCTTTCCATATTACCCAATATGAGGTCAAACAAAAATGTCTACTCTTTAGGGGGTTGTATGTGTGTGTGTGTGCACAGAAGTTGCAGAATCTATCAAGTCTAAGTCCAAGACAAAGATCAAATATTCCCTCATCTGTATATCCAGTTGCAACCCCTGTCCCCTAACCAGGATGGTACATCTTCCTTTCAGTGATACTCCATCCAGATTTACCGTATGGAATTTAGAAGAACTCTCCCAGCTGCTGGGAGTGCTAAAGGAAGAGGTCTGTTGTCTGTCAGCGGTCAGCACTCTTCGAGAGTGCCTTAATTAAAAAAAAAAAAACCTTGCCCAGATTAATGCTTCTATTCATGCCTGCATCCAATAAATGATCAGCATGGGGGTATGAATAATCACTCCCTAACTCCACTTGTAGGATTATCCCAACTCCAGATCTCCCTATGAGTTTGATCTTCATTACAACTACATTGCAACTGAGTAGCTTCTGCCGGATCCTGCTTCCTCCTGTTCTCTTTTACAGGTCTTAATCCCCAAAGCTTGTTGTTGTTGGGTGATGTTGAGTTGATTCCAACTCATAGCAACTCTATAGGACAGTACAAGTGCACCCATTGGGTTTCATAGGCTGAAATCTTTACAGAGGCAGACCTTGTAGTGGCTGGTGGTTTTGAACCACCTACCTTTCAGTTAGCAGCCGAGTGCTTAACCAGTGCACCATCAGTGCTCCTTAACCCCAAAGCCCTCCTTAGTATCCAGAATGTTGCTCTACATTTCATAGGCTGCCTACCAAAAAACCAAAACCAAACCTGTTTCTGTTGAGTTGATTCCAGCTCATAGCGACCCTGTAGAACAAAGTAGAACTGCCCCATAGAGATTCCAAGGAGTGGCTGGTGGATTTGAACCACCAACCTTTTGGTTAGCAGCCGGGTTCTTAACCACTACTCCACCATGGCTCCAGGATGCCTACAAGGGAACCCAATTTGCTATGCCTTCTGTATTCTCACAGAATTTCTGTCCATGCTTGTATTGCTATTACAACAATCTACTGCATTTTTTATAATGGTTTGTGATTTCCTATATGTCAGCTCATTAGATTTCCCTGATGCGTTGTGAGGTATGCATTATTATCCTCATATGCCAAATGAGACGTGGAGAGGTTAAGAGCTGGAAGTGTTTAATCCTAAAGTAATGATGTGCCCAACGAAATCCCTCCTGTCTCCCAATATTTGACCTTATGCATTTCCATTTATCCTATTAAGGAAAAGGCCACATCTGCTGTGTCCTTGTATACCCACTGCTGAGTCCAGTACATAGCCCAGAGTAAGTTCCTATCTTTGTGAATTTTGGGGGCTTGGGAAAGTTAATAACCTTGTTAATCTATAGTTTATTCATCTTTGAAATGGGAATAATATTACAGCCTTCAGGCTAAAACAAGATAAATTCTGTGAAAGACATAATGTTGAATTGTTTTTTATTCTATGGTAACTACTCAATTAGGCTAGCTAATATTATGGGTAGCATAAGGTAGTTGCAGTGTGAGTGTTGAAGTCAGGCAAGTCTGGTTTCCGTTTAAAAACTTTGAGACTTACTCCATGTCTGACTTCGGGTAGATTTGATGATGTCTTTAAAATGTAGATAGATCAGCCATAGGTGGTTTAATTCTCATCACGATCCTAAGATATCATCCATGTACAAATGTTAGCATAATGTCTGGAACATGATTATCCTTCAATAAACAGAAGCCATTCTACCTGGACACATGCACAAGTACACACATGCACGTGGTTGTGCTGAATAAATGCTCAAGGACAAAAGAGTTGTAGGGCAGGGAAGTTGTGAAAAAAGACTGTTAATATGTGTCAGGTACTAGATCATTCTGATAAAATATCAAATTCAATTGATAATCCTGCTGTTATAAATAAGAAAACCAACTTTCAAGAAGATACATAACTCTCTCAAGGTGACACACCTGTTAATTGAGGGAACCAGAGTTTGAACCAAGTTCTTTTGGCTACAGAGAGTTTGACGAAGAAGAAGAGAATAGAGAGAAAAAGAAAGAAAAAACTAGACAAATAGAAGGAAATAAATGAGAGGAGAAATAATCTACTTAGTTATCAATAGATGATACGTGTGTGTGTGTGTGTAACCTATCCCTAAAAGGAATGTTAAATCCTTAGTTAATAATAAACTTCACAGAATCTTATTTTCATTTATTCTTTCTCTGTCTCTAAAAATGTCCGTCAGCCTAGAGAGTTTATTTCTTTCCAGATCTCAAGATGTTGTGGTCGCCATTGATTGAAGACACCAGAATCTAATTTGCAAGAGAGTGCTTACTTCCTCATTAAGCACACATCACCATTAAATGTTCATTGTCAAGAATTCTATCAGGCTTTCAGAGCTTCCCTGCACTGCCTGTGAGGTACTCACAATGTTGGAGATTGCAGATAAAGGCACTTCATGTCTACAGGGGTAGTTACAGCCAACAGTAGAAATGCACTTTCTGGCATAATTAAGCAATTATCCAGGAGCTCAATTCTGGGTAACGTCAAGGTCATTCCCACTTCAGGCTTTTCTCAGATACATATCTTTATTCCCCCACCTTTGGTGGTTAGGGGTTAAAAACAAAAACTGGTAGAACATTATATAACAAATCTGAAGTATCTTTTATTGCTCCAACCTTGCCAGTGATGATAAGAATTGCTCATTTGATAAAAGTTTAGTTTGTAAATATTACTATTTTCTCTGTACTATTTGCCATTCCTGTGTTCTTATTCTGCACAGAGCCTTCAGGACATGTCTACTTTTTCAAGATAATGACTAAGATGACAACTGGAAATTGAATGGTACTTATATTAACCTGAAAGAGGATTTGTCCCACTAATTTTACCATCAAAATTAGGGAAACACTGCCATTATCCTTGCCAGGGGTTTTCAGCACACCAACATTAAGCCTCCCTAAAGGAATTACACCCACTCCTGACTTATCAACATGCTAAGGTTCCAAAGACCAGGTCGTTCTGTGATAATCTGGTATGTAAAACCCTTGTGATTTCCTGTCGCAGCCTCTCCTCCTTCCTGGCCCCAGCCCTCCCAGCTGGGTGGCAGTGGCCCCTTCGTACCTGTGGCACTGCGGTCAGGGGCTCTCCTTCGCTCTGCTCGCTGGAATGCGAATCCATGCTGGGGACTGCTGGCAGGGCAGCCTCAGCTGCCCAGCTTCCCAGCTTGGGCTCTGCAGCGCACTCAGCGCGGGAAGTAGGGTGGCTTGGGCTGGGCGGTAAGTGGCAACCTCGGCCAGGGGATGGCTCCTCAGAGGCAAGTGCCTTTCCACCGCCAGTGCCCCACTACCAGCGCCCGCTGGCCAGTGCCTACACGCGACGTAAGCATGGTGCAGAGGGTGCGACATGCCTGGAGTGCATAGGGAGGCACAAGCTAGGAGGTGCCAGAGCTTCCGGTGCCCTGCAGGTTCCAGGCTGGGGTTAAACACCCTAGGGGTGGCTCCACTCCCTCCATATGTCCCGGACAAGCTGCACAGTGAGGGTAGGGGGTTCAGCATGGTCATTAAGGTACAAAATAGTTGGATAGTAGATGTTTTACTATTGTCGTAAATGTGAAACGTCGGATAACAAAATAGTCTATTATAAGTGAGGCATAGGTGTACTACATTTGAAATGTGAGTCTTCATATTTACTAATCAGTTGCTGTCGAGTAGATTCCAACTCATGCTGACCCCCTGTGTGTCAGAGTAGAACAGTGCTCCACAGGGTTTTCAATGACTGATTTTTCAGAAGTAGATCACCAGGCCTTTCTTCAGAGGCACCTCTGAGAGGACTTGAACCTCCAACCTTTTGATTAGCAGCTGAGTGCATTATCTGTTTGCACCATCCAGGGATTCCTAACCAAACCCACCAAACGGTTGCCATCAAGTCAATTCCAACTCACAGCCACTCTACAGGACACAGTAGAACTCCCCCATTGCGTTTCCAAGGAACAGCTGGTTGATTTGAACTGCTCACCTTTTGGTTAGCAGCCAAGCTCTTATCTACTGCACCATCAGGCCTCCATTCCAGGGACTCTTAAATATCCCCAAATCATAGTAGTTGAGAATTTGGACAATTATTAAGAATTCCATAATGTTCTTTCAAAAACAACAGTGGTCTACTACGAGAAAGTCAACTCCATTTGTTTACACGGAAAAGCTTACCAACAAAGGGATTTTTTGTATGTACACTCACTGAGCAAACCAGTGTATATTTTCAATATAAATTTTTACATAAAGTATTTATGAATTCATTTTCTTATTAAATAACCATTTATTATGAGTCTTCAAAATAGACACTGGACTAAGTCTGAGGAATTCATAAATGGAAAGACAGAAACTCATACCTTTACAGAAACATTCATCTACATATTTATATGTTTATTAACTTATTTAAAAATAATTTAAGTGACTACTATTATATGAAAGGGGTCCTGGTAGTACAGTGGTTAAGCACTTGGGTGCTAACTGAAAGGTTGGCAGTTTGAACCTTCTTGGTGGCTCTGTAGGAGAAAGAACTGATGATCTGCTTCCATAAAGATTACAGCCAAGAAAAGCTTATGGGCAGTTCTATTCTGTCACCTGGGGTCGCTGTGAATTGAAAATCAACTGGAAAACACCCAGCAACAAAAACTATTACATGAGGCAGATGCTATCTTGGTGAACAAGACAAAGTATTGGTACAAAAGGAGTTTATTCTAATGAGAGGAAGCATAAATAGAAAAATATATGTGTATATATATGATGTAAAGATGTCTTTCATATAGTGAATGATAATAGTTATAATAACATGACTATAAGTGATATGCACTTATTATAAGACATAGAGAACATGATAATTGCAATTAATTATTATTGCAAGTGTTGTAATAGAGGAAAACACATGTTTCTATGGGAGTATAGACAAGAAAGTAAAGAATTGTCATATTTAACCTGAGACTTGAAGTATGACATTTCCAAAGAAACAAGCAATTATTATAGGGAGAAGAAATAGTGGGTTTAAAGCTACCAAGTCCAGACAAAATGGAGGGTTGGTAGAAGTGCTAGTAGCTCCACAATGTCTGTCATTACCTTCACTCCTTCACAAAGGTCCTTAATGCCTGTGTGCCTCTCTCCCTCTTATCATACTTACCTGGCAAAATATTCCCCCAGAGGAGAAGTCTTATGACTACACTAAGTGAGTTTTGCCGGAGAAAAATACATTTAGTGGTGCTAAATAGTCTTACTTTATAAACTTTGTGATCAAAAATATTAAAAAAAAAAAAATACAGTGTTGCTCAGCAATCCAACTAGCAAAACCAAACCTATTGCCATTGAGTGAATTCTGATTTGTAGTGACCCTACAGGACTGGATGGGTTTCCAAGGCTGTAATCTTTATGGAAGCAGACTGCCACATCTTTCTTCTGTGCAGTGGCTGGTGGGTTCAAACCACTGATCTTAATCAGTTAGCAGCTGAGTGCTTAGCCACTGCACCACCAGGGCTCCTATTCCAACTATTCTTCTCTTTTGTTTGTTTTCCAACTCTCCACACCTTCTCAGCTCTCAAGTCTCCCATGAATTTTCTCATCCTCACTTTTAGCTAGTGACTCAACTCATAATCTACGGAGAAAATGAAAATAAACCAAAATTGCCTTCTATTTGCATCACATAACCAGCATGCCTTCATCTGTACCCTCCCTCGTTGTCTTCCCTTTTGTTCTTTTGAATAGAACATCTCTATCAAAAGCCAATCCCTCCACTGTTCTCTGAATCCATAGTCTCATGTATTTAAGTTGAAGCTCTCTTTGTACCAGGGGAAAGAGTAGATGACAGGGCAGTGAACATTTGTGAAATACCAGAAACCAGGAGCTTGGTCACAGTCCAGTTCAAATGTAAAGAAATGAGTTAGATATGTGTAACCATGCGTGTGCAGGCATGTGTGCATGTGGAGACACAGAGACTACCAAGAAGTCAGATACCAGTCATTTGCTCTAATAACCATGTTCTTTGCACTCTCACACCTTCACACGTCTCTGCCGGGTCTGCTTTACTTACAGAGATGTTTTTAGCATGATGCTAATGAAGTTTAAGCTTCAGGATCCCTTTCTTGCATGAGCCTTACCACAACACATAGAACAGACTCTAACCATATGCGTACATCCATAATCAATTTTGTATTTATAACTTTGCATTCTTCTTAACGAGGATTTTCCAAAGTGCATAAGCTTCAGGCTCCAGAAAACCAGGATCCAGGCGTGTATGTGTCACATAAAGCCCTATGCCCTCCAACCCAGACTGGGTCAGTCAGATACGGTCTCCTGAAGATATGGAATAGAGCACCCTGCTGAATTAGCAAATGCTGGGCGCTGAATTTTTTTTTAATGAAATTTAGTTTTTAGAACGGTTTTAGATTTACAGACAAATTGCAAAGATGGCATAGACAGCCCCATATTCTTGCACCCATATCCTTTGTTATTTACACCTTACATTAGTATGGTACATTTGTTAAATTAATGAGCCAGTACTGATATAATATTGTGGACTAAAGTCCATACTTTAACCCAATTCCCTTAATTTTTATCTAAATCCTGTTCCAGGGAGCTATCCAGGATTCCACATTACACTTAATCACCGTGTCACCTTAGGCTTCTTTTGGATGTGACAGTTTTTCAGACTCTTCTTGTTTGCGATGACCTCAACAGTTTTTAGGATTACCGGTAAGATATTTTGCAGAATGCCTCCCAATGTGGGAGTTTTCTGATATTTTTCTCATGATTAGACTGGGACTGTGAGTTGGAATTGACTCGATGACAATGGATATAGATAGTTGGGGGGAAGACTATAGAGATAAATTGCCAATTTTATCACATCCTGTCAAAGATATGTACTATCAGCATGACTTACTGCTGTTGATGTTGACCTTGATCACCTGGTTAAGGTAGTCTTTGTCAGTTTTCTCCACTATAAGACATGCTCCTCTGCCCTTTTTCTAAACTGTACTCTTTGGGAGGAAATCACTAGGTGCAGCCCACACCTAAGAAGTGGGGAGGTATGCTCCATGTCCTTAAAGGAAGAGTAACGACAAATTATTTGGAATGCTTCTGCACTGGAGATCTGTCACTCTCTCTCATTTATATCAGTATGGACTCATAGATATTTATCTTATACTGTGGATTATAATATTATTTTGTTTATTTTGTGAATCAAATAGTTTCAACTTTGGCCATTGGGAGCACTTTCATTTGGCTCCTGTGCCCCTTTGACATACACCTTCTATTGTATGTGTGTGTGTGTGTGTGTGTTAATCACTTCCTTACTTTCCTAACTCATCTCATCTATTTCTTGCCATAATGCTAGAATCAGCCATTTCTTTTAGGATCTCTGGTTCCTTTTATTGGAGAATGGAATTAGAAACCAAGATCTGGGCTGGGTGTGCTCATTGCCACTGGGATTTGTACTTCTAGGATAATTTAGCTGATAGAGCAAAGAAATGTTAGTCTACTAACCTATATATATAAATGTCTATAAATATTTCTGTATGTATCTATCTGTTTTCATATAAAGCTATAAATGAGTCCAAACTGATTTCTCCAATGATAATTCATACCACATGGATCATTCTAGCTTCCATCTCTTGCTTATCTTTGAACTTCCACAGCAGTGAGAAACTTGGTTCCCACCATCCACTATCCTTTTAATCAGTTGTTCAGTTCCAGTATTTATATATAGCAGTCTCAGCACTGTTAACCTGCACTCCCGTGGAAAACAACTTCATCAACTAGAGTACAGTGCTTAAGTACGGCTTCTTTTACCTTTAATTTTACAGACTTCACTCGTTTCCAAAGTTACTTAGGTCTGCACCCCCACCCCGCTCAATGATGTTGCTTCATACGTTTTAAATAACAGTTGATTTGTTGTGACATGTTCTGCATTCCTTGTTGAGATTCTTCCTTCTCTAAATGATTATTTTTGAATTTGTGTACATTAAGGTTGCTCTTTGTGTTGAAAATTTCAATGAGTTCTAGCAGATGCAGAGTGTCCTGTATTCAGAATTACAGTACAGTACAGAATATTTTCATTACCCTAAAAAATTCTCTGTACTTCACCTATTCAACTCTCCTCTTTCCACCCAAACCCCTGAAAACCACTCATCTTTTTACCAACTCTATAGTTTTGACTTTTCATATAATGGGAATCATACAGTATGTCACCCTCTTCACACTTTTTTCACTTAGCAATGTGTATTTAAGATTCATTTGTGGAGGTTTTTATTTTCCTTTTGTGGTTTGGGAGCTCACTTCTTTTTATTGCTGAATAATATACCATTAAAAAATGTACCACCATTTGTTTATTCATCCACCTATGGAAAGGGACATATTGATTGCTTCCAGTTTTTGCTGATCATGAATAAAGCTGCTAAAACATTCATATGCAGGATTTTGTGTGGACATAAATTTTTTAATCAGTTGGATAAAAAACCCAGGAGAGCGGTTGCTGCATCGTATGGTAAGACTATGTTTAGCTTTGGAGCCCTGGTGTACTGGTTAACAGCTACAGCTGCTAACGAAAAGGTCTGCAGTTTGAATCTACCAGCTGCTCCTTGAAAACCCTATGAGGGCAGTTCTACTCTGTCCTATAGGGTTGCTATGAGTCAGAATTGACTCCACAGCAATAGGTTTGTGTTTTGGTTTTGTTTAGCTTTGTAAGAACCTGCCAAACTGTCTTCCAAAGTGGCCATATGCAGCAGCAATGAAATAAGAGTTGCTGATGCTCTGCATGCTTGCCAGCAATTGTTGTCAGTGTTTGAATTTTAGCCGTTCTAATTGGTATATAACGGTGTCTCATTGTTGTTTTATTTTGCAATTCTCTAATGACAGTGTTGAACATCTTTTCATGTGCTTGTCTACCTTTGGTATATCTTCCTTGGTGAGGAATCTGTTTGAATATTTCTGCCCATTTTAAAATAGTTGTTTGTTTTCCAATTATTGAGTTCTACGATTTCTTTGTGTATTTTGGGTGCATTCCTTTATAACACATGTACTTTGCTTATATGCTCTTCCAGTTTGTGGCTTGTCTTTTCATTCTCTTATATATTAGTTTATTGCCTGTTTTGCTTGTTAGAGTATAAGCTTTATAAAGGTAGAAATATTATTCAGTACTATAGCCCCATCATCTGAGACAATATTGGCCACATGTAGGTAATCGATATTTACTGAAAGAATGAATTGCTTTTGTTTGTGAAAAGAGTTTTATCCAATCTATATGTGTTTATTAAGTGCCTATTCTAGGCTAGGCTTAGGAATAAGTATGAAATAATAAATAAATCATAGTTTAAGTTATTGAGCACCTACTAAGTGCTAGGTACTGTGCAAGATACGTTACTCACTAAATTTTCACAATCACCCAATGGGGTTTATTCTATTATGATCTTAACTTTCATATGAAGATTCTGAGGGAGAGAAAGATTAAGAAACTTGCTCAGAATCACAGTTATTATAAATGACAGAGGCAGATTTCAATCCCAGATTCTAGCCAGGAGTCTTATTCTTCACACTATAATTAAAGCAATTGAGAAAAGAGGTGAGGTAAATACATAACTAATCACATTGAAATACAGTGAATAAATAACAGAAATATAACTCAAAGATCTACGGGATCATTACAGATTAATTGTGGGTAACTGCACTTTTTAGAAGTTAGTACGTTCCTTATCTTTCTGGAGATAAAGACTCAGCATATTTGAAGGCAACTTTCCGGGGAGACACAAATCCCCATATCTGAAGGAGATTTTCTATATTCTAGGCACTCTGAAAATAGTGCCAGTAAAACCCAAACCAGTTGCCGTCGTCAGTTAGGACACATGACGATCCCATGTGTGCAGAGTAGAACTATTCCATAGGGTTTTCAAGGCTGTGACCTTTCAGAAGCAGATAACCAGGCCTATCTTCCAAAGCACCCCCAGGTGGTTGGAAATAACAAATTTTGGTTAGTAGTTGAGTGTTTAACCATTTGCGCCACTTAGGAACTCCTGAAAATAGTGCTGGAGGGTCCCAGACTTGCCACTGTCACGAAACTAGTTTCGATAATGTGGTGTATGGATGATAGACCCCAAAATAGCATCCAAAACCAAACCAGTTGCTGCTGAGTTGATTCTGATTCGTAATGACCCCCTGTGTGCAGAGTAGAACTGCATTCCATAGGGTTTTCATGGCCGTGACCTTTTGGAAATAGATCATCAAGCCTTCCTTCCGCGGCACTTCTGTGTGGGTACAAACTCCTAACTTCTTGGTTTGTAGTCTAGCACTTAACCATTTGCACCACCTGGGGACGTACAAGTACAGCATCAGAGTATATGGGTTTCAAGTTCACTATTCTTTCCCTCTCATCAGTCCTGAATTACTGTTCAAAACGGTTTCACAAATTATCTCTGCTCACCAGGTGTCTAAGGGCAACAGATCATAGACCTCTTTCCAATCTCCATCCCTTTCCCTCATGATGGAGGAGGTACTTCATTCTTTTGTATCAAATACTGTTTGGCTCATACAGTCTAACTTATGGAACTAGATTCTGGAATAGAAGCTTGAATTTGCAAAAATTCCTCCTATAATTGTCCTACTATTATTTTTTCTATTTTCTGCACAAACACTACCATGAAGAGTAGAAAGGTGTTATCAAAATTTATTAACAAGACAAATATTTTGTTATGCTGTTCTTTATGCTCTAAAAATTTATAAAATTGATATTAAAAAATAACCAGTTTCTCCTTATGCATCTAAGGACAGTTAATAATGTCAAATCCCCAATTATAAGGATATATGTTTGAGAGCCCACATTTAATTGCATTCTTGTAAGTCCACTTGAAATAAATAGAAATAACAAATGGACTTAGTTACTACTTTTGCATCAAACAAATTCCATTGCTTATACCTACTAAAAGATTAATTATCAACTGAGAGCAATGTGAGCCATATTTATTTTAGTAATATATCTGTATTACAAGCTTACCAAATTCTCCTTAGCTCACTGATTTATTTGCATAAACTTCAGATTATTGTCTAAGAAAAAATATTCAGACTACCAAGCATCTCAAAAAAATATGAACAAAAGTTTCTTTTTGTCTCAGCTTCTTTTCTTCAATCGAGGTGAGGTAAAATTCAGATTTATTGAACAAAATTACTATCAGCACAGTTAGAACTGTCTAATTAGAAATCTGAATGTAATTAATTTGTAGATTAGAAAATGTATTATGCATGACTTCTCCAAAATTCTCTTTTTCAATGGCCATTCATCTTTATTTGACTATTGGACCACGTTATACATATAATGTAAATATATGTATTACATGTAAATTGAGAAGTCCAATTGTTCCAAGAGGACCAACTTTTTTTTTTCTGTCTGA
This sequence comes from Trichechus manatus latirostris, assembly GCF_000243295.1. Classification (NCBI taxonomy): domain Eukaryota; kingdom Metazoa; phylum Chordata; class Mammalia; order Sirenia; family Trichechidae; genus Trichechus; species Trichechus manatus. The sequence continues at coordinate 6,307,745 of NW_004443950.1, forward strand.
GAAAAATAGTGGTATTTGGTGCTGTTCAAAGTTAAGGAAATGTTACTTCCAACTGTCGATCACTGAGGTTTCTATATTCTCTATTCTTGCAGGGTTTTTTTCCTTGTTGTATCAATTTCACTTTTTCATATTCTTCTAAGTCACCCAACCATATGTGGGATTTACAGCACAAGTTAATTTCTTTGGTCATCCAGAGGACCATATATGAATGAATTAAGAATTTGGTTCAACAAAATATTGGAAATATATAACTTAGGAGCACAATCTGACTTAGGACATTTTACTTTGAAAATAATATAGCAGGAAAAACTTCAACCATTTCCACTAAGCAGTGGCATGATCTTTCTTCTTCCTTTACTGTGTAAATATTTATGGATGGGTTGTTCTGTTTGTTTGGTTTATACTGAACAAATAGAAAAAAGCACAAAATACATTTGATTAAAACGATGTTATATACATACATGGATAACAGAGCTGGTTAACACATAATTCACGGGAACACTTGAGTTATATATGTTAGAACTAAAGCAAGCAGATCCTGGGGTAGCATTGAAACTTGTTATTGGATGTTTTAGATAATATTTATCTAATCGACCACAGATTAGATGATATTTATTCTTACTTTTAAATATAAAATGATAATGATTGCATATATACCCATTGTCCAAGATTATCAGATCTCAATATTATTCACATATGTGAGATTGAACTCCAGTTAGCAATTTTACCTTATCTTTAAATATTTAAGCAGGCACACATACACACACAAGCTTGAGTGAGTGTGTGTGTGTGTGTTTCTATCTTGCCAATTATGAGTCAATGGAGGGGAGGAATGTTAGCACACTGATACTTAAATGTGAGAATTAGCTCATGTCATATGCAAAGGCTCCCATTTTGTCCTCACCACAATATTTTTTTCTATTAAGATTGGCTAATTGGTATATATAATCTTCACAGTTTAATTCTTAGTTACATCTGTTATTCTTTATTGCATTTTGAGGCATTTCCACTGGCTAATGTTTTGGATATTTATCTAACTGACCACAGATTATATGATATTTATTCATACTTTTAAATATAAAATGACATTGATGACATATATACCCATTGTCCAAGATTATCAGATCTCAATATTATGCATAGCCTAGTTTTTACAGTATATTCAAGAGTCATTTTTTTACTGCCCTCTTGGGTTGCTATAGGGTTGCTATGAGTCCAAATCAACACAGCAGTGGGCTTGGTTTTGGTTTTAGGCCTTCTGTGGTGGCATAGTGGTTAAGAGCTACTGCTGCTAACCAAAAGGTTGGCAGTTTGAATCCACCAGGAGCTCCTTGGAATCTCTATGGGGCAGTTCTACTCTGTTGTTATGGGTGAGAATTGACTTGATGGCAACTGTTTTTTTTTGTTTGTTTGTTTGTTTGTTTGTTTTTTTAAATAAACATTTAGCGACTTGACGGCAGTAGGTTTTACAAACAGTAAGTATAAATTGCTATGAGATTTTGTCACTAGGCTTTCATTAAAGATGTGTCTATACTAATATACAGTGGCACAACCAAAACTCATTTGATTTTGCCAGATCCTATAGTTAACAAGGAGCTCCGGTGGTGCAGTGGTTAAAAGCTCAGACAGCTAACCAAAAAAGTCAGCAGTTCGAATCCACCAGCCATTCCTAGGAAACCCTGTGGGGCAGTTCTACTCTGCCCTATAGGGTCCCTATAAATTGGAATTGACTCGATGGCAAAGGGTTTGGTTTTTTGGTTTTATGGTTACCAAATGCAAAGAATGGACCATCCATTGTTTTTCAAAAATTATGCACTCAAAGGGAAGATTGACTTTTCATTAGCCCTAACAAAATCTGCTGTAAAATATGATACCTGCTTGGTGTTTTTCACATATATGTTACTGCCCACAAGTTTTATGGATCAATTTAAATGCTAAAACCTTCCAAATGAAAAAGGAATTCAGAGATACTTGAACATATATCAAATTAAATATCTCAGGTGAATCAATAGAAACTTATTGCAGGCATCATATTTCTCAGGATGGCATTAACCTTCTAATTTCATCCATGATCCTAACACCTGCTGTCCTAAATTCTTTTGCAAAAGAATGGTAGAATAACTTCATAGCCATGGAAAACGGCTTAATTGTCATAACGTCTCTAGTTCCTCTGCGAAATCAAAGGTTTAATTTGCTTCTGCTGTAGCTTAATTTCCTCATGACTTTTTAAGGTACTGATAGTCAATGGAGAAAAGGCAGGCAACATGTTAAAATGTCCTGAAAGCAGCATCCTATTTTAAAACAAAGACATATATTCTAATTCCAATGACAACGATAAAGCACTCCAGGGTGTGCTTTAATAGGCCATTAGTTTTCTTCTCTCGGGTGGCTGAAATTCTTTGGCCTATAGCCTTCTGCTCCCCTGAGTCTCTGGGCCTCTATTAGACCCATTAAAAACTCCACGAACACGGTTTTTTGTCTAATGTGATTGTTATAAAAATGTCCAAGTTACATGTTTATTCCCCCATTCGCAATGGCACTGGCATTTCACTTGCCTGAATGTTGACATGCGGTCTCCAGAAAATACTGTGCAGACGTTCAATTAGAGGGCAAAAAAAGATTTTCATGCCTGTGTCAGCAGAGGCAAGGGGAAGGAAGAGAAATGTCTGAGTGATTTCATCGGGAGTAATTTTCACATGTGCCAAATGTACAGTGGTTTGAAAAGTGTTGTCAAATTTCCACAAATCACAAGTTTGATAGATGGTCCTTGGTCTAGCTTTTCGAAGTTAGCTTCCACCATTTCTCCTCGGGGGTAACCAGAGCAACTCTTTGTGTGTATGTGCATGTCTTTACTGCTTTAATACAAATACATTTTATTTTACAGCCCTGGTAAGAATGCTCTCTCCCATTGCCATTAAGTTGATTCCAAAGTATGGCAACCCTGTAGGACGGAGTAGAACTACCTCACAGTGTTTCTTCAGCTATTAATGGGAGCTGATTGCCTTTCTCACATGGAGCAGTTGGTGGTTTGAACCACGGACCTTTCGGTCAGCTGAGTGCTTGACCACGCACTACCAGGGCTCCTTAGTAAGAATGCAGACCCCTGTAGTGAGGGAACACTGACTTGGCTCCCAGCACCAAAGAATGAAGAGGCCTGGAGTGGTATATTGTCCCCCACCCAACCCCCCAACAAATACGCTTTGGTAAAAGTATCCTTCCTTGTTAAAAATGGCTTTGGTGGAGACACCAGTGTGGCCCCTAGGGTTGGATTACCCAATAAGCAGGGTAAGCACATGCTTAGGGCATCAACAAAACAGGGCCACCATAGATACCAAAGCAAACAGGACATAAGGAAAAGTGAGCGCCGCAGCAGAAGGGAACTGGAAGGGCACTGAATGATACCATTTTAAAATTTTGTATACTATAACAATTATATCTTCCTTTTCATTTCTAACTGATTCGGGTATAACCTCACATTCAGTTCTCTCTCAAGGACCACATAAGAATGTGCCTGCAGCACCATGATCTCATAACTCCTGCACGTGTTGAGCATGCCTTTGTATTTGTATCAAGCTCTTTGCAACCTATCTCGTCCCAGTCGGATATCAGCAGTAGTCCAATGAACTGTGAAGACTTAATATCGAAGGACAGTAAGTGAGTGCCCACGTTTGTAAGCATTATTTCAAGAGGAAAAACACTTGTGGAGATCTGAGAAGGCCTGCCAACAAATATCATAGGACAAATGAATGAAATTATTTCCAACGGCTGTGTAAGTACTATTTCTTTTGACTATCTCAGACCTGAAGAACAAAATTACATGTTCCAAAGCAATTTTTTTACTTACTAAATTTGAAATATAAATTTTTGTATTAATGTCCTAATTCAAATGTAAATTTTATTTTATAAATTTTACTTATTTTCAATTACTCCAATTCGTTAGTTACACTAGAACCAAATTTTAAAAGTGACATAATTTTATTTCCAGGCAAAATGAAATGGCAGAAACTAAGTGGAGTACAAAAATGAAAGCTTGCAGAAGATAAAAAGATTTGTGAATCTCCAAAGACAATTCAAAAATTAACTTTTAAAAATGTAATGAATCAGAAGAGACTTCTTCCATTGAACACTTGAGTTTAATGGGTGCAAATGTTGTACTAATACCACTGGTGCTGAAATTACTTATCACTATATGAATACAACAGAATTTGTTCCAACTTCTGCATCTGTTTCTTGATGTTGTTAAAAGAATTAATAATGGTATAGAAAGTGAAACTATTTTAGAATCTGAAATTGTGGCATCTGCAGACCCCATAAATAGCAGAAATACAAGTTTTGCTTTGCAGAATAATTTTTCTTCTAACGATGTAAATTATTGAATTGAAAGAGGGCCAAGGATTGTCAACATCATAGTGGACCATTTGAAAATTCATGTCAAAAATTTATGGATGGTAAACAAACAAGATTCTGTAGCTAGAATATATTTCTAGGGTGCAAAGCTAATGGTGAAAATTATAAGGAGTGACTACTGTATTCTTCATCAGTTGGCTCTGTGTATTATTTTGTTTGCAATCTATTCAGTCGTAAATCATAAAATTCTCCATTTGCTACGGATGGATTTAGTGATTGACTCAACTCAAATATGATTGACAAACATGAAAACAGTTCAGTTCACAGAGATTGTATGTTGTTATATTTAAACTGAAGTCATGGTTTTGGCTTAACTCATGAACTGGAAACACAAGAAGAAAGTCAGTATTGGAAAGCCTTTTTGCAAAGCCTTGTTGTTGTCATTGTAACAATCGCTGAATTTGGACTATCATTTTGGAAGAGAAATGGAAATTTTTTGCGTTTACTTGACTTTGTTGCTCAGTTTGATCCATTTTTAGCAAGTCACATCTCAAAATACGCTAACACAGGAAAGGGCAACCCATCATATATGTCTAAAACAATGTGTGAAGAATTAATAAACTTTAGTAAGTGATAAAGTTGGGTCAACTATTTCCAGTGAAATGAGTAAAGCTCGATATTTTAGTTTGTAGATTCCACTCTTAATCTTTCTCATACAGATCAGCTAAGTATTGTTTTGAGATATGTATCTCCAACAGAGGGAAAACCTGTCAAGAGATTTGTCACATTTACTAGCTTAAAAATTCATACTGGTGAAAAATTGCAGATCAAGTACTTCAATATATGTGTGAAGTTTACATAATTTATTTTTCTAAGTTCAGAGGCCAGTCCCGTGACACTGTTGTCAATATGTCGGGGAATTGTAAAGGTACGAAACAGAAAATTTTAGAACGTAATGAATATGCCATTTCCATACCATTTGCTATGCATTTACTTAATCTTGTAGGACATAGTGCACTAGATTGTTGTCTGGAAGCAGGTGATTTTTTTTTTTCTTACTGTTTAGTTACTGTACATGTTTTTTGCTGCCTCTACTCACCAATGATCAGTTCTTAAAACATATTTAGGCAATGATCAAGTATTAGAATGTCTTTCTAATACATGTTGGGAAGCCCATGCTGTAGGAAAGAGTGCAATCCTGGAATCAGATTCTAGATGTCTTAGAAAATATTGCTGAAGATAAGACACAAAGGAGATACCAAAAGAGAAGCTGCAAACATCTCCAACAAAATGCAAACACTGGAGTATGTATTTATATTGGTTACGTGGAATGATATATTGCATAATTTTTATCAGACAAGTCAAGATCTCCAAGATTCAGAAGTAAATTTAAAGACATGCACAGATCTTTACCAGTCATTAACAGGGTATTTATGTAATTTAAGAGAAGATTTTGAAAATTTTGAAAGCACAGCAAAACAAAAACTGCCAAATACTGATTATCAAGCAGTTCACCATTGCAGAAGCATTAGAAAGAAACTTCTGATAGAAGTGCTTCAGAAGTATCATTGAGTGCCTGAGATCAATTTCTCATAACCACCCACTACACCATCGACACACTTGAATCTTGCATGAAAAGAAGGGCAAAAGGGTATGAAATTCTTTCAAATAGATTTTCCTTTTTAGACAGCGTAGATATACCTGATGAAGAATTCATGAAGGCATCCAAGAAATTAGTGTAGACTTATCCCAATAACTTAAACACAAAACTTTATAGAGAAGTATGACAGTTTCATTCTTACATGAGAACTACTTTTGCAGATTCAGGAAAGAGAAATTTTACTCAAGTAGACATGTATGATTCCATAATAGAAAATACAGTGCATATCTCCCAATGTTGAAGTTGTTTGTGCATATTCCTAACTTGAATGATCACAACTGGACAACAGAACATTTTCATCCCTAAAGAGACTCAAACACCCTCAACATACAACGATTCAAGAAAGACTCGATTATCTTTATTATGAATAGAAGTAGATATTGTTCATCAGCTTAATTGCGATGAAATAACTGAAGAATTTGTAAGAGCACAGATTAGAGGAAAATGTTTTTAATTATAACATGTTAAAGATGAAAGACCTAACTAAAAATAAAATATAGAAATTTGTTGTAATATTTGTTTTCAGAACACTAAATTTTCTTTTATGACATATTTTTCATTTGTTCATTTATAATTATAGCATTTATTATGAAACATGCATCAAAATTGAAGTATGAACCATTTAAAGCAAAATTGGTGAAAGTCAATTTTTTTGTTATGCGAGATCAACAGAATTTTACATTGACTGTTGAAACAACTAAGTTCACTGACTCATTTTCTTTGTTTTAGAATATGTGGAATATTCTTTTTGTAGACAATGTATTTAGTAAAAATATTAGTGCCCCACATCCACTAAAAATTTTTATAATCTAGTTCATCTCATTTGCTAAAATGGCTTGTGCCACTTTTGTATTCAATCCCTAATATTATAGTCACATTTAAAGAGAAGTTACGTCATGGATAGCTAAGACACACACACGCATATATATTCATGTATGTATATGTATATAACTCACATATCTTGTTCAAATACATGAGTAAGCAAAGTAGGGGGCACCACAGATTGTCAATGCTTAGGGCCCTCACGTGCCTTAATCCGGCTCTGATGACCCGCTTTCCCCTTTCAACACTAGAGTTTAATCCATCATGCTCCATGAACTAATCAGTGTTAAGTGTGATCCAAGATACGACAGACACCCTTCCCTACAAATCTGTTACCTAGGAACTTGGAGAAATAAATGATTTCTTTTGAATCCCTAGTTTTAAAATGTCAGCTTCAGGTTTGTAGTGACCGTTGTTCTTTCCTACCTGGTAAATCACCTTTTCTGCTTCAGTTAGGTAGTTTTTTTTTTTTTTTCCCTGATTGAATTGAATGCCTATTAACTAATGTATTAGACCTATATCCCCATCAGCACTGAAATTCTCTCTTTTATTTTTGGTTTATTTACATGTTACATTTTATCCAAATCTTTCTCCCAACTTTTCCTTCCCCCATGAGATATTATATTCATATAAGGACATATTTTCTTCCTGCCTTTTCTTAATTATTATTTTTAATAATGTGTTTTTAGTGAAAGTTGACTCAGCAAATTAGGTTCCCATTTGACAATTTTGTATACAAGTTTTCTATTAACATTAGTTATATTTTTGACAATGTGTCAACATTCTCTTTAATTGTGTTCTGGTTGGTTCATTTCCAGTACTCTAGTTTTCCTGCCCCCTTATCATCTCATCTTTGTTTTAGAGTAATTGTTGACCTTTTGATCTCGTATGGATGGTTTTTTTTAATGGAGCACCATATTTTGCTACGTTTCTCATTTCCGAATTGATGCATTATTGCAACTGCAGTCAATAATGAGGTCTCATCTGGTTCCAACAATGTTCAAATTGCTGGCCAGTAATGCACGTAAATGTCACAGGAATTAAAAAGGTGAGCTACACAAAGACTCTCAAGAGTAACTGGGTAGGACACAGGGGTTGTCATGTTTATCACATTGGAATCATGAGCTCTGTGTATTCCTCCTGTGCGGACAGTCCAAGAACTTAGGGAAATATGTTACAAATGGCCACATTATAGTTGTAGCAAGGAAAGAGAACTGAAGGTAAGCCAGGACAACACAACAGACATTAGAAAGGACTTCCTGGAGTAATCCTGCATGCATCCTATTCTTACTATATTTTTTCTTAGGGAAGTTATTGTCATTAAATAATGAAATAGCTGATTCTATTCACCCTAATCCATGTCACTCAAAATTGCCTATATCATGAGAGATTCCACTGCAGAACAAGGGTCTGCCATTTGGACCTCATATCTGGAGCCTGTACTTGAAACCACTAATCTGTTTTCTTTAAGAACATCATTATCATATGTGTGGAATATCTCATGATCTACATGACGCCAGCCTCTCATTGTAAATAAATTTTAAGCGCTCCATAGGTTAACTAATTACTCTTTGTGCTTTTTGTGCTTTCCCTTGCAACCTCTCATACGTAGACAACACGTGTCAATATTTTTTTTAAGTCAAGCCATCCAAAACCCTCCAAATTTGTGCAGATTCTTTCATTTCAGTGTGAGGTGGTGACAAGGAGGAAAAAGAAAAAATGATGTTACCAATGTGGATGTAAAAATTGTTTTCTTCTTGTATCTATTTTCTGCCTAAGATTCTGGTACGATGATAAATGGGGAAGTTTCTTAAAAGTGCGATTTGTGAAGCCTGACCATCAAATTTTGATATGGTGGATCTGGGTTGGGACCTTGGAAAGGATAGTTTTGACCAGCGTCTCAAATGATGCAGGAGAGACACAGATTATGGGGTTGGAATTACTGTTCTATACAAGTGGTTCTCCAAATTGATGGTATATTAGAATCACTGGAGATGCACTGGTGCGTAGACTCCACTCTCAAATGTCCTGATTTAAATGGTCAGTTTCAGGACTGTAAAAAGCTCCCCAGGTAATGATAATGTGCAGCCAGGATTGAGAACCACTGTTCTCGTGCTACTTATTGATTAATTGATTAACTCTAGGAGTCCATTAAGGCAACTCATCTCTCTCAGGAGTTAACCATTAGCTTAGATATAGTTTAAACTTCAATGCAAACTCCATTTAGTGTCAGAGTCTTCATGAGCTCAGATTTCCAGCCCTATGTTATTAGCTAGGGTCAAAACATTTAAAGATAAACATGTATTTGGAAAGGGCTATAAATCTAATACCACTAGCAAAAGCAGCTGGACTCAAGCCCATTAAAAGGCATGGAAATTCAGCCTAAAATATTGAATAGAAACAACCAGTATTTGTTTCTGGATGAGTCAAGAGAAATGACAGGCAATTTCAACTCTTGGCACACACACTTAGGTTTATTAGACAACACAATTAATCCAGAATGGGTAGGAAGAAGCTTTCTTTGATGCTTTTTCAGAAGTTTTCCGAGAGAGATTTGTAGCTCTAGCTCTCACACTGTTACCAACCCAGTGCTCCCATGGGATTTTATAACTTCTTCCAACCTAGACTTCTGCCAAAAAATTTCAAAACACGTAATTAGCAAATTTTTTGGAAGAACTTAATATCTTAGTATCACTCTAATATAGAAGGTATTACAAGTGTTAAAATGGGTATATCCTTTAACTTAAAAAAATTCAATAATTTTGGAAGGAAAGGGAAGATAGATTATTCCTATGAAAATGAATTATTTATCCACCCATCCAAACACATGCACACACACATTTGTGTATATATTTATCAAATAGCTAGTTATAAATATATTAACTGCATTGTCCGTCTCGAAAATTGAAAATGGGAGAGTGGGATATTCTCAGTATGTCGATAAATCTTGGCTTCCATCCCACACAAACTTTCTATTTACACCCCGTTACCCAGTATATTTCTAAGCTCACTATCTCTGTATCTGTTAAATGAAGAACAGTTTCCGGAACCAAGGAAATAAGACCAAACAATTGATGCATTGAATTATGGTGTTGGTGACGAATATTGAACATAACATAGACTGCCAGAAGAACCAACAAATCTGTCTTGGAAGAAGTACAGCCAGAATTCTCCTTAGACTCTAGTATGGTGAGACTGCATCTCACTTACTTTGGGCATGTTATGAGGAGGGACCAGTCCCTGGAGATAGAAGACTATGCTTGGTAAAGCAGAGGGTCAGCAAAAAAGAGGAAGACCCTCAACGAGAGAGATTGACACGGTGGCGGCAACAATGGGCTTTAACAATTGTGAGAATGGCACAGGACTGGCCAGTATGTTGTTCTGTTGTACATAGGGTCACTCTAAGTAGAAACCGATTCGACACCTAACAACAACAACAATAATATGTAGCTATATAAAATATAACAATTTTAAGACTGGTAAAAGTGTTCTAGGAATTTACTCATTTCTCATGATTTCCCCAAATACAATTTACTTTCTAGCATTCCCAACAAAGCACTCCTCCTAACATACTGCCATGTGTTCTACATTATATTGCATGGTTTTTCCCTTACACCCACTTATCCATGAGAAATACTTTTACTTACAGGTCAAGTCTTCAGCCCACCCCTCCTGAATCATCATGGAGAAGTAAGAGATAACTCAATATAGAACTGAATGTAGGAGAAAATAATTAAGTGTTCCTCACCCCATGTGAAAATTGTTCTTTGGGTACACTTCTGGTATAGACATTGTCTTGCTGTTTTGTAAGTGTCTGTGTAATGGCTTTTTCTGCATTCTAGAGTATAAGCTGCCTGAAGGGTTTTATATTAGACAATCGAGAGTTCTGAACATTGTCCAGCACATAGAAGACATTCAGTAAACTATTCTCTAATAATGAAAGATTTATTCAGCAAATCCACAACCTATACTGTAAAATTGCTGAGGGCAGAAGACTCAGCATTCAAAATACTCAGCAAATGGCCTTTTTAAAAACACTTCTGTAGTCGTTTATATAGTGAAATTAGAATTAGATGATATACTCTTTTATATTTTCAGTTGGAAACATGGTGTGATATATTGTTAAAATCAGAATATCACTACACACAATCTCTTCTTAGATATCTTGGGTTGCTAAAAACTTTCTATTGAACTACACCATTCTTTGGGGGGGGGGAATTAAAATCATCCAATTAGGTTTTTGTCACATCATATCAAATGTTACTTTCAGTTGTATGCGGTTTTAAGCCAGATTTACATAAAATCATACTATGTTGTCTCTCACATTTCAGAGTTTCTCCACCTCACAGTTATTGACATTTTGGGTGCGATAATTATTTGTTGTGGGAGGCTTTCCTGTGTACTCTAAGATGTTTAGCAGCATCCCTGGTCTCTACCCACTAGATGCCCAGAGTACTCCCCTACCCCTCCCACACCCTCCATCCCTGTCATGGCAATCAAGTTTCTAGACATTGCCAAATGTCCATGAGGGACAAAATTTCCCTTGGTTAGAACAATAGATATAAAACCAAATCCATTGTTGTTGATTCCAACTCATAGCAACCCCATGTATTATGGATTAGAACTGCTCCATAGGGTTTTCTTGGCTATAATCTTAACAAAACCAGATCACCAGATCACCAAGCCTTTCCTCCACAGTACCACTGGGTGTGTTTGAATCACCAACTTTTAAGTTAGTACCCGTTGCCATCAAGTTAATTCCAACTCATAAAGACACCGTAGGACAGAGTAGAACTGCCCCATAGGGTTTCCAAGGAGGAGCTGGTGGATTTAAACTGCTTTTCTTTTGGTTAGCAGCCAAACACTTAATCATTGCACCACTAGGGCCCCTTTAGGTTAGTAGTCTAGCACGAACTGTGCCACCTAGATCCCTAGATATAGATATATCTGTAAAGATGTTTACAAAAATAAACCAGGACCTACCTATCTTGAATTCCAGACTGTTCTTGGTCCTTGTTTGGTTTCCAGTAATCTCTAGTCTTTAAAGCTCCAATGCTCCTCCAATATATGCCCTCTGCAACCATGACCAAACTTCAAGAATTTAGACACCAACCTCAGGATCCAGTAATCCCACTACTCCAGGAAGTTACTTGGAAAAATCTTTTCAATATAATAGTCTCTATTTGATTTTAAGATTGAATGACAGCTTACATAAAGTTTTGTTCTTGCAAATATCTGAGAAATATTATTCAAGCATGTATTTTGGTACCTTTAATGTTTCTTGTCACAGAGTTCAGCTAAGACTATAACAGCCTTAATCAACTCATTAGTAAATTCTAAAAGAGATATAGTCTTGTTCTGTACTTTATTATCCACACAATTCTTCAAAAATTCCTTCCAGGTTATTTGACTGGAAGAATTGTTCTGTGACTGAGTCAGATATTCTCCCACTTTCTGGAAAAAAGTGGGTGAAGGGTGAGGAAGAGATTTTGAGCATGAAGTTATTTTTAGCTGTTTACATCTCTTCATTGTTCCCAATTTTATCTTGTCTCCCACACCTGCTTATTTCTAACTAGGCTCTGGTTTCCAGAACACAAAAGCCCAGGGCTCAAGCCGGCTAAAAGGCTGATAATATTCGTCCATGAGTAAATTTTGACCGCTGCAAGACAAACCCAAAATAAAAGCAAAAAACACAGACACTGTCTACCTCTGGGGTCACTTTATCAACTTTCCTGCCTTGACCATCCAGTTGTTGTAATGTAATTTTATGCTTATCTACAGTTATTTTTAAGAATTAAAAACAGTACAAATTGCAACAAATTATACAACTCGCTGGCTTTTACTGAAACTTCAATTCACATCAAACTGACAGTTGAAAGAAGGCAATCTTTCCCATCAGCCTACAAAAGCGCATCTAAAATGACCTTTCTGAATAACTGATGAGGACTTTTTGTCTTTGTTGCAACTTTCTAAAGTAGGCACACCGCGCTGTAGCCAGAGTACTCCCATGAACTCTGCACAGTCTAATTTGCCACCATTCCTGTCAGTTTTTCTATAAGTGGTGACATTTTTTAGAAATCTCCACTAAAGCCAGAATACATGCGGGAGTATTAAGACATATTCTACCTGTTTTATTTAATTTCAAGTTAAGCTCACTGGTTGATAATGTCCAATATGCTGTATAGCTAATGATGAAAGTCTACATATAGTGTTCAGTTGTTCTGTTCACACAAGGTTAGGAAAATACTAATCAAAGGCAAATGATCCAGAGTCGGGGCTTCTATAGTCCTTCATATTTGAAGATAGTATGAATTTCTAATCTCTTAGTTATACAATAATTTGGTTCTGTAGAGTGATTACAACTCCTTGTACATTCTATGACCTGCATACTATATACAAGAAAGCAGGAAATAGCAAAATAACTCACGTACAGTTCTCTTGAAGCCCTGATGGTGCTAAGCGCTGGCTGCCAACCAAAAGGTCAGTGGTTTGAACCTACCAGCCATTCCGAGGGAGAAAGATGTGGCAGTCAGCTTCTGTAAAGATTACAGCCTTGGAAACCCAGTGGGCAGTTTTACTCTGTCCCACAGGGTTGCTATGAGTTGAATCTATGGGCAGTGAGTTTAGTTGTGGGGATAATTTACTCAGCTAAACTGCAAACTGTGCCCATAAATTCCAGCTAGTCATATGCTATTAGTTTATTGAGTTAATGGTATATCTAATAAAAAATATAGAAATATTTCTCATAAAAATATAGAAATCACCTTGCCTTAGTCATAACCCATTGCCATCGAACTGAATGCAACTCATAGTGACCCTACAGGAGAGAGTAAAACTGCCCCATGGGGTTTCCAAGGAGTGGCTGGTGGATGTGAACTGCCTACCTTTTGGTTATCAGCCAAACTCTTAACCACTTTGCCACCAGGGCCTTAGTCATAGCCCTAGGAAATTTTTTCAGTAAATAATAGATATAAATGTAACTGTGGATGAAGATAATCTATGACTATGTCACTCTTCCTATAAATATGTTATTAAATATTTTCACAAAATAGAGGTTATAATATATTCATAGTTTTATAGCCTTTAAATTATTTTGTGAAATATTTCAAACGCATTCTTATCCAGCTCCTGACTATACTGAATCTTAACATTAAAAACTTGACCAAACCCCTTGCTGTTGAGTTGACTCTGACTCATAGTGACCCTATGAGACAGAATAGAACTGCCCCACAGAGTTTCTAAGGTTGTAATCTTTATGGGAGCAGATTAGCCATATCTTTCTCTCTCACAACAGCTGGTGGGTTCAAACCGCTGAACTTTTCGGTTACCAGCCAAGCACTTAACCACTGTGCCACCAGGGCACCTTCAAAAAACTAGGCTATGTTTACTGAAGTTCCACTCTGTTTTAAAAAAGGAAAATACATGAGCTACAAATGGAGACCCATGTGGGGAAGAAATGAAAAAAAAAAAAAAAACCCTTAGAATCTATTACCTTCTATGCCACCCTCTACCAAGCTAATCACAAACATACATTTAATGTTTATAATTCCCATACATGTTTTAATATTTAATATATATTTACATATTCCTAAACATAATAGAGTCTTGTTTTTCAGAATTTAAAAGTTTAAATAAATCATACTTCATATGGCATTCTACAACTTGCTACTCCTCCTCAACATTAGGTTTTGAAGTTTATGTTTTGCTCATAGATATAGTTCTAACTCCGTGGTTCTCACACTTTTGTTGGTATCAGAGTCACCTGAGGAACTTGGAAAAAATACAAAAACCCTATTCTACCGCAATGACTAGAGCTCTGGTGGTACAGTGGTTAAGAGCTCGGCTGCTAACCAAAAGATCAGCAGTTTGAATCCTTGGAAACCTATGGGGCAGTTCTACTATGAGTCGCAGTCAACTCAGTACCAAGGGGTTACTGCAATGAACTTGGGTGTCTGTGTTGTTTATTAGTTCTCCAGTGATTCCAATACACACAAAAGTATGAGGACCACTACTCCAGGTTTATTTTATTGCCCATTATATTGTATTTCCTCTTATGAATATACCACAATTTATCCATTCTCCTTTTGTTGAACATGGTTATTTTTTATTTTCATTTTCCAAATAGTATACCACGATATGAATGCTAAGAATTGCAACATGGCTTTCTGAATTTATTATGCCAGTTTACACTCCCTCTAGAGTAATCAATTAGTTCTGGTTTGCCTGGAACATTCCTGGTTTTAGTATAGAAAGTCCTGTGCCCTACCTGGGCAAACTTGTATAGTTAGTTGGTGTCTTAGTTAGCTAGTGCTGCCATAACAAAAAGTACCACAAGTGGGTGGCTTTAAAGAACAAAAGGTTATTTTCTCACAGTTCTGGCAGCATAAAGTCCAAATCAGGGACTCAGCTATGTTGATTCCTTCTGTGGGCTTCTCACCTAGTTTCTGGTGTCCGCTGGCAATCCTTAGCATTCCTTTGCTTGGAGATGGGTCCTCACGTGGCATCTGTATCTATTCTGCTCTTTTTATATGACACCACTCGTGTTTCTGTGTCTATTACGTGTGTCTTACGTGTTTCTGTATCTATTCTTTTTTATAAGACACCACTCGGATGTGATGAGGTTTAGGACCCAGCCTACTCTGATATGTCCTTATTACATAACAAAGAACCCTGTTTGCAAAATCCCTATTTCCAAATAGGGTTGTATTTTACAGGTACAGGGATTAGGATTTCTACATTTCTTTTTGGGGGACACAATTTAGTCCATAACAGTTGGTCATGCTAAAGAGAGTGGATATCTTTCCATACACAAGGATGTTAGTATTGACACACATGAAGGAAAAAAAAATGGCCATATAGATGGATGTGTACAGAATGGTATCTAATTTTTTTGTTATCATTCATATTTCATTGCTTAGAAGAGTGACTGATTACTTTTTAATGTCCGTTTTTCTTGAGGTTTCATCTTCTATAAAGTCTTTGCCGTTTTTGTAATGTGCTTATTTTCCATATAGATTTTTATGAGTTTTTTAAATACATTTTCAACATTAAATATTTATCAGCACATGCATTGCAAGTATCTTCTGCCAGTCTGTACCTTGTCTTCTACCTTTCATTTTTTCACAAATGTTATTTTTGACATAATCTAATTTTTCTACCTTTATTGCTTTATGAGTTTTTCGGTGTAAGAACCTCTTAGGTGCGCTAAGGTGATAACACTATTTTTACAGATATTTTTCTAAAACTATAAGTTTTACTTTTCACATTTAGGTATTTAATAGAACTGTGTGGAGGTAATTTTACACTTTTATATATAAATAATTATTCAATACTGTATATTGACATTGCACCTTGAGAAATTGTTAAAAGCATGTACTAGTTCTAATAGTATATTTGAGATTCTTGTAAAATTTTTATAGACCTGATCATACTATTTGCAAATAAAGATAGTTTTATTTCTTTTTTTCCAATCTATATGTCTTTTACTTCTTTTCCTGCTTTGTTGCATTGGCTACTTGCTCCTGTACAATGCTGAATAAAATTTGTGAGGGTTTACATACTTGCAATGTTCCCGATCTTAATAAAAAACATTCAGTCTTTCACCACTGACTATGATGGTAACTACAGTGTTTGGTAGATGCCTTTATACAAATAGGGAAATTCTGTCCCTAGTTTGCTGATAGGTTTCTTGTTGTTGTTTTTAATCATGAATGGTTGTTGAATTTTGTCAAATATATTTTTTTATATGTTGAGATAATATGTTTATTCTCATATATTCTGTCAACATGTGAATTATTTTGGTTGTTTTTGTTTTGTTGTTATTTTTGATTTTTAATGTTAAACTAACCTGTATCCATAGGATAAATCCTGCTTGATTATGCTGTGTTACATTTTTATATATTGATGGATTCATTATATACTTTTTATTAAGGGATTTTGCACCTATAAGAGAGATTGATTTACAATTTTATTCCCTCGTAAGGGTTTTTCCTGGATTTACGGGCATAACATTGTCATCAGATAATGACCTGAGAATTGTTCCTACCCCCTTATATTCTGAAAGAATTTTATGAGTTGATATCATTTCTTCCTTAAATGTTTGATAGAATTCTTCATTGAAGACATTTAGGCTTGAGGTTTTTTGTTTGTTTTTGTTATTAATCACAAACAATTACATATTTGTTATAACTAAGAGCTGGTTAAATTTCTTTGCTCATCATTTCCATCTCTCTGATGCCTTTCATGTGAGTTTACTTTTACTTACGTTAAAAATACTTCCTTCAAGTTTTTTTTTTTTTTTTCCCACTGTTGTTTAAATTTCTGTGGGCAGAAAACCTTAGTCTGTGTATGCCTGCAAATGTCTATTTTGTCCTCTCCCATAAGGGCCAGCTCCTGAAATTGAGGCTGTGTTGGTAAATTCCAAGAACATATTTATACCCATTATTTCAGCCTTATCCCTGGAGTCAGGGAACTCCCACTGCAGACCTAGACTTGTAGCAAATAGAGCAATTTTCTTTCTCCTTTACTCTATGGATCCTAAATTTTATAGTACTGCATGTTTGCAGACACGGAACAGCAAGACCATAGTTTTTTTGTTTTTTGTTTGTTTCCCCCCTTGTTGGTTTTTGTTAAGCGTCTGGTACAAAAATATACTTTGCTTGTATTTCAGTGCAGCTGTATCATTTTGGTTTCTTTTGAAAAGTCATCTATCTTTGCTAAGTGTTTGGATCAGAGAATCTGTGTAGGTATTCTGTTTACTATTTTGACCCACAAGCACAACACAGAATTTAACAGTACACTGAACAAACTATTTGGGTATCACTTACACAGGTTAGTAACTAGATTGTATCTTTCACTGTAAGCTTACCTAGAATTGCTACGTGTATTTCTATATGCTGGATAAAAGACAAATACTTATTGAATGCTGTTGTTGTTGGGTGCCATTGAGTTGGTTCTGATTCATACAATCCCTATGGGACAGAGTAGACCTGCCCTATAGGGTTTTCCAGGCTGTAAACTTTACAGGAGCAGATTGCCAGGTCTTTTCTCCTGTGGAGCTGCTGGTGGGTTTGGTTAGCATTAACCATTCTGTCAACTCTTGTGTCACCAGAGCTCCTTACTTACTAAATGGTTACTGTATATTAACCTTGAATTTTTTCTTCAGTTCTTTCAGTTTAAGAATCAAAGTCAAGCGTGTTCTTCCCTTTCGGTTTTCTAACCCCATGTCTTTGCACATTTCATTATAATACTTTACTTTGTCTTCTTGAACTACCCTTTGAAATCTTCTGTTCAACTCTTTTACTTCATCGTTTCTTCCTGGTGCTTCAGCTACACTATATTCAAGAAAAAGTTTCAGAGTCTCTTCTGACATTTGTTTTGGTCTTTTCTTTCTTACCCATCTTTTTAATGACCTTTTACTTTCTTCATGTATGATGTCCTTGATGTCTTCCCACAACTCGCCTGGTCTTCAGTCATTAGTGCTCAATGCATCAAATCTATTCTTGAGATAGTCTCCAAATTCAGGTAGAATATACTCAAAGTCGTATGTTGGCTCTCTTGGACTTTTTAAATTTTCTTCAGCTTCAACTTGAACTTGCATATGAGCAGTTGATGGGCAGTTCCACAGTTGGCCCCTGGCCTTGTTCTGACTGATGATACTTCGCTTTTGCATTGTCTTTTGCATGATGTAGTCAATTTGATTCATGTCTTTTCTATCCAGTAGGTCCACGTGTATAGTTGCCATTTATGTTATTGAAAAAAATGTATTTGCAATGAGGAAGACATTGGTTTTGTAAAATTCTGTCATGCAATCCAGAGTGATTTCTGTCACCAAGGCCATATTTTCCAATTACTGATCTTTCTGCTTTGTTTCCAGCATTCACATTTCAGTCATCAGTAATTAATCATTGCATCTTGATTGCATGTTTGATCACTTTCAGATGGCATAAGTTGGTAAAAATCTTCAGTTTCCTCATCTTTGGCATTAGTGGTTGGTGAGTAAATTTGAATAATAGTAATATTAACTGGTCTTCCTGGTAGGAGTATGGATATTGTCCTATCGCTGACAGTGTTATACTTCAGGATAGATCTTGAAATGTTCTTTTTGAAGATGAATGTGAGGCCATTCCTCTTCAATTTGTCGTTCCCGGCATAGTAGACCACACAATTGTCTGATTCAAAATGACAAATACCAGTCCATTTCAGCTCACTAATGCTTAGGATGGAGCCCTTGTGGCACAGTGGTTAAGAGCTCAGCTGGTATCCAAAAGGTCAGCAGTTCAAATTCACCAACTGCTCCTTGGAAACTCTATGGGACAGTTCTACTCTATCCTATAGTTTTGCTATGAGTTGGAATCTACTCAACAGCAATGGGTAATGCCTAGGATATTGATCTTTATGTGTTCCATTTCATTTTTGATGATTTCCAGTTTTCCTAGATTCATACTTTGCATATTCCACATTCCGATTATTAATGGATATTTGCAGCTGTTTCTTCTAATTTGAGTCATGCCACATCAGCAAATGGAGATCCTGAAAGCTTTACTCCATCCATATCATTAAGGTAGACTCTACTTTGAGGAGATAGCCCTTCCTCAGTTGTATTTTGAGTGAATTCCAACCCAAGGGGCCCATCTTCTGGCATTGTATCAGACAATGTTGTGCTGTTTATAGGTTTTCACTGGCCACTTTTATCAGAACTAGACCACCAGGTCCTTCTTCTTAGTCTGCCTTAACCTGGAAGCTCCTCAAAAACCTATCCATCATGGGTGACCCTGCTGGTGTTTGAAATATCAGTGGTATAGCTTCCAGCATCACAGCAACATGTAAGCCACCACAGTACAACAAACTGACAGACGAGTGGTGAAATTCTGAAGAATTTTACGGTGAAAATGTTGAATGACGCAGGAAGCATCAAAAGCAGATGGAAAGAACACACAGAATCACTGTACCAAAAAGAATTGGTTGACATTCAACCATTTCAGGAGGTAGCATATGATCAAGAACCAATGGTACTGAAGAAAGAAGTCCAAGTTGCACTAAAGGCATTGTTGAAAAACAAGCCTCCAAGAATTGACAGAATACCAATTGAGATGTTTCAACAAATGTTTGCAATGCTGAGGGTGCTCACTTGTCTATACCAAGGAATTTGGAAGACAGCTACCTGGTCAACCGACTGGAAGAGATCCATATTTGTGCCCATTTCAAAGAAAGGTGATCCAAAGGAATGAGGAAATTATCGAACAATATCATTAATATCACACGCAAGTAAAATTTTGCTGAAGATCATTCAAAAGTGGCTGCAGCAGTACATAGACAGGGAACTGTCAGAAATTCAAGCCGGATTCAGTAGAGGATGCAGGGGATATCATGGCTGATGTCAGATGGATCTTGGCTGAAAGCAGAGAAAACAAGAAAGATGTTTACCTGTGTTTTATTGACTATGAAAAGGCATTTGACTGTGTAGATCATAACAAATTATGGATAACATTGTGAAGAATGAGAATTCCAGAGTACCAATTTGTGCTCTGCGGAATCTATACATAGACCAGAGCCCTGGTGGTTTGGTGGTGAATCAGTGTTTCAAAAAGAACAAGAGGATACTTTGTGGTTTAAAATAAAGAAAGGTGCATGTCAGGGCTGTATCCTATCACCATAGTTATTCAATATGTAAGCTGAGCAGATAACTTGAGAAGTTGGACTGGGTGAAGAAGAAAACGGCATCAGGATTGGAGGAAGACTCATTAACAACCTACGATATGCAGATAACACAACCTGCTTGCTGAAAGAGGACTTGAATCACTTATGATGAAGATCAAAGACTACAGCCTTCAGTATGGATTATACCTCAACATAAAGAAAACAAAAATCCTCACAACTGGACCAATAAGCAACATCATGATAAATGGAGAAAAGGTTGAAGTTGTCAAGTATTTCATTTTACTTGGGTCCACAATTAATGTCCATGGAAGCAGCAGTCAATAAATAAATAAAATAACATCTGCATTGGATAAATCTGCTGCAAAAGACTTCTTCAAAGTGTTGAAAAGCAAAGATGTTACTTTGAAGACTAAGGTGTTCCTGACCCAAGACATGATATTTTCAATCACCTTGTATGCATACAGAAGCTGGACAATGAATAAGGAAGACCGAAGAAGAATTGATGTATTTGAATTAGGTGTTGGCAAAGAATATTGAATACACTATGGACTGCCAGAAGAAGGAACAAATCTATCTTGGAAAAAATAAAGCCAGAGTGCTCCCTGGAAGCGAGGATGGCGATAATTCATCTCACGTACTTTGGACATGTTATCAGGAGGGACTGTTGCTGAAGAAGGACATCATGCTTGCTAAGGTAGAGAGTCAGTGAAAAAGAGGAAGTCTCTTGACAAGAAGGATTGACACAGTGGCTGCAACAATGGTCTCAAATGTTGCAATGATTGTGAGGATGGCACGGAACCCAGCAGTGTTTTGTTCTGTTGTACATAGGGTCGCTATGAGTTGGAACCGACTCTGTATCACCTAACAACAACATGTTAACCCCTCTTCTGAGTGTTTTACACATATTAACTCATTATTCTAGCAAAGATCCTATGAAATAGTTACTATTATTATCCCTATTTAAAACATAAAAACTAAAGCACAGAGTGATTAGATAATTCTTCCAAGGCCAGGAAGGCAAAGTTGCCCACCTAGGGTTCATACCTAGATTATCTGACTAAATCACTTAGATATTTGATGTTTGATTAATTTTCTCAGTGACATCTGCTCACCCTGGTCTGTCCATGTCATGGCCAACCCTGCTCTGCTGTACCAGTTCCTGGGTTCTTAAGAGCACGGACCATACTTTGTCTCATTATTCCCACCACTCAGCACTCAACTTAGCACTATCTTGGAGCACTGCGTGCAACTGATGTGGTTAAATCAGACCTAACTAAGGAGTAGGATTATTTTCTGAGAATTCACTTCAGATACTGGTAAAATAAGGACAATTCTTTTCACTGAATTCTCTGGAAGACTATTTGTACTTATGAAACATTTTAAATCTATATATACATATATAGATATTTTAAAAAAGACTGGCCTCTGGAGACACTGTAAGGAGACATTTGTTTTTAGCAATATTTTATGAAGATTTAGGAGGAGAAGTTTTGGGACGATAAATCATTGAAGAACACTCATTGACAGCAAAAATTCTCTTTTTCAAGAGATGTGTAAGAAAATGGAACATGTTTCAATTTCTCCCCAGATAGTTTGGCCTTTTCCCAGCATGAGTTCCATGTAACTTTATGCATATGATCTATGGGTGGGGGGAAAAAAACAACACCCCGCATGGACACATATGAAAAAAATCTTGTCTTAAAACTCAGTGCCCTTCTGGTTATTTAAAATTAAAAAAAAAAAAGCAATATATGAAAATATTTCACTCTCTCCTTTGCCGTCAAGAATATAGTGACAACTTCAAAATGAGCATTGTCTGGGAAATGACTGAAGGACAGTGAGAAAAACTTGTGGCAAGGGGATTTAGGATGTACATCTGTGGGAAGCTATGTCAACATCTATTTTTCAAAAATTTTTTAAAAGGAAAGAAAGGATGTTTACTAGAACAGAGCAATTAGTGGCCACTTTTCCAGTTTTCTTGCTGAGAAGGCAGCCTTGTCAACTGTCTTATTACTGCAGAAATAGTCCCTATGGTCAGTACTTGTCTCCTGGGCTGCTTTTGTCTACAAATTGATATGTTGTTCTGCATTAAATGATCCAGCCCTGAGAGTGCCTTGGGTTCTACACTCTGACATGGACTTATCAGCATGGGAATGTGCTATGGCAGAATCACTGCTTGGAGAGAACTATCTCGTTTATGAATGAGGCTCCACTGACAAGGCAAACTGTGTAAAAATACCTTAATATTTGGACAGTGAGGTGGAAGTCACCATGTTTTCAGGGAGGCTGGGGTATCAGTTGAATCATACTTCTCATATTAACAGATTCTAGCCCCAGCCCAGAGAATTGAATAGTCCCATTCTCTCAAGATGCATTTATAATTACTGGTGATTGGAATGAGAAAGTTGGAAACAAAGAAGAAAGATTGGAAGTTGGAAAATATGGCCTTGGTGATAGAAACTACTCCAGATTACATGACAGAATTTTGCAAGACCAACGACTTCTTCACTGCAATAACCTTTTTTCAACAGCAGAAACAGAAACTATACACACGGCCCTCACCTGAAGGAAAACACGGGAATCAAATCAACCACATCTGTGGAAAGAGACAATGGAAAAAGCTCAATATCATATGTCAGAACAATGCCAGGGGATGACTGTGGAACAGATCGTCAATTGCTCATATGCAAGTTCAAGTTTAAGCTGAAGACAACTAAAATAAGTCCACAAGAGCCAAAATACAACCTTGAGTATATCCTACCTGAACTTGGAGACCATCTCAAGAAGAGATTTAACGCACTGAACACTAATGAACGAAGACCAGGCAAGTTGTGGAATGGTATCAAGGAGATCATACATGAAGAAGGCAAAAGGTCATTAAAAAGACAGAGAAGAAAGAAAAGACCAAAATGAATGTCAGACGAGACTATGAAACTTGCTATTGGACATAGAGTAGCTAAAGCAAATAGGAAAAAATGACGTGAAAGAGCTGAGTAGAAGATTCCAAAGGGCAGCTCTAGAAGATGAAGTTAAATATTATAATTAAATATGCAAAGACCTGGAGTTAGAAACCAAAAGGGAAGAACACGCTCGGCATTTCTCAAGCTGAAAGGACTGAAGAAAAAATTCAAACCTCAGGTTGTAATTTTGAATATGGGTAAAATATTGAATAATACAAGAAGCATCAAAAGCAGATGGAAGGAATATACAGTCATTGCACCAAAAAATATTGGTTGACATTCAACCATTTCAAGAGGTAACATACAATCAAGAACTGATGATACTGAAGGAAGAAGTCCAAGCTGCACTGAAAGCATTGGTGAAAAACAAGTGTCCAGGAATTGATAGAATACCAGTTGAGGTGTTTCAACAAAGGGAAGCAGCAGTGGAGGTGCTCACTCATCTATGCCAAGAAATTTGGAAGACAGCTACCTGGCCAACTGACTGGAAGAGATCCTTATTTGTGCCCATTCCAGAGGAAGGAGATCCAACAGAATGTGGAAATTATTGAAAAATATCATTAATATCACACGCAAGTAAAATTTTGCTGAAGATCATTCAAAAGTGGTTGCAGGGAACTGCCAGAAAAATCAAGCAGATTCAGAAGAGGACATGGGATGAGGCATATCATTGCTGATGTCAGATGGATCTTGGCTGAAAGCAGATAATACCAGAAATATGTTTACCTGTGTTTTATTGACTAAGCCAAGGCATTTGACTCTGGAGGTCATAACAAATTATGGATCACATTAAGAAGAATGGAATTCCAGAACACTTAATTGTGCTCATGCAGAACCTGTACATAAACCAAGAGGCAGTCCTTCCAACAGAGCAAGGCGATACTGCATGGTTTAAAATCAAGAAAGGTGTGTGTCAGTGTTGTATCCTTTCACCATACTTATCCAGTGTGTATGCTGAGAAAATAATATGAGAACCTGGACTATAAGAAGAAAAATGTGGTATCAGGATTGGTGGAAGACTCATTAACAACCTGTGATATGCAGATGATGTAATCTTGCTTGCTGAAAGCAAAGAGGACTTGAAGCACTTACTGATAAAGATCAAAGACTTCAGTATGGATTACACCTCAACATAAAACAAAAATCCTCAACTGGACAATAAGCAACATCATGATAAATGGAAAAAAGATTGAAGTTATCAAAACCAAGACAACAAAACCCTTTGCCTTCCAGTCAATTCGACTCATAGCAGCCCTGTAGGGCAGAGGAGAGCTGCCCCATAGGGTTTCCAAGGAGTAGCTGGTGGATTCAAACTGCCGACCTTTAGGTTAGCAGCCAAGCTCTTAAGCACTGCGCCACCAGGGCTTCAATGTTGTCAAGGACTTAATTTTACTTGGATCCACAATCAAAGCCCATGGAAGCAGCGGTCAGGAAATCAAGCAACATACTGCATTGGGAAAATCTGCTTCAAAAGATCTCTTTAAAGTGTTAAAAAGCAAAGATGTCACTCTGAGGGCTAATGTGCCCCTGACCCAACCCATGATATTTTCAGTCACCTCATATGCATGTGAAAGTTGGCAGTGAATAAGAAAGACCAAAGAAGAACTGATGCCTTTTAATCGTGGTGTTGCTGAAATACATTGAATATACCATGGACTGCCAGAAGAAGGAACAATTCTCTCTTGGAAGGAATACAGCCAGAGTGCTATCTACATACTTTGGACATGTTATCAGGAGGGACCCGTCCAGAGAAGGACATCATGCTTGGTAAAGTAGAGCGTTAATGAAAAAGAGGATGACCCTTGATGAGATGGATTGACACAGTGGCTGCAACAATGGGCTCAAGCATAACAAGGATTGTGAGGATGGCACAGGACTGGGCAGTATTTTGTTCTGTTATACATAGGGTCGCTATGAGTCGGAACCGACACGATGGCACCTAACAACAACAACAACCACCTTCTCTCTAGTATGTCCTGAAATAGACTGAAGCTCACATCAGTTTGATGTTTGCCTCTCTGTAAGTGAGTGGAAGAGGTGGTTAAAAAAAACGCTGTGCAAAACCAAACCTGTTTCCCTGACCTGAAATCCTGACAGACACAGGAGATGCATTCAGAACCCTGTAAACTAAGATAGATAACTAGATCGCTAGATAGCTGGATGGATGGATGGATAGATAGATAGCTATCATCAAGTGGACTCCAATTCATGGCAACCTTATGTACAACAGAGCAAAATCCTCACAGTCATCAGCATGTTCGAGTTCATCATTGTGACCACTGTGCCAATCCATGTCACCAAGGATCTCCCTAGCCCTTGTTGGCCCTCAACTTCACCAAACTTCGTGTCTTTCTCTAGTAATTTATCCCTCCTGATGACATGTCTGAAGCAAGCAAGTCAGAGACTGTTTTATTGCGATCTGTAGGGTTTTATTGGCCAATTTTCAGAGGTAGATTGCCAAGACTTTCTTGTTAGTCTGCCTTAGTCTGGAAGCTCCACTGAAGCCTTTCCATCATGGGTGCCTGCTAGTATTTGAAATACCAGGTAGTATAGCTTCCAGCATCACAACCACATACAAGCCACCACCGTATGACAAACTGACAGAGGGATGGTGGCTGTAAACTAAACCCAGTGAGAAGTTTTGCCTCTATTGTCATTAGCGAAACCGTCCCTGATTAGATCAAGTTCCAATGTATGAAAAGGGTTGCCCCTGAAATACTTTTATAGATAGTCATTCCAAAACCTCTAACATAACTTCAACACGTAGTTGATAAGAATTGACACCACATGTAAAAACACCATAATTTCTGAGGCTTTTTTGGTGAGACATAATAGTTGAATGACCAACACTCACAGAGCATTTAGATCTGTTACATATTGAAATACCTTCTGATCTTAAAAACCAGGAAAAGCAGTAGTAAAAACTGGCTGTTGTAAAATTTTCCCCTGCGATACCTGGATCATCTGGGTAATATGAACTTAGCAAAAATGAATGCACATGTAAACTTTCACAAAAGATACCGTTCTCCTATAGACGAGTTTCTATACCCTACTTCCTTCATTCTTCTGATATAACGCAGATGCTAAAGTGGAAGATGGCATTCTGATGCATAATTCATAATTGTTAGCAAGTTTAAATAGTCAACTTACCAATCTGGAGGATGTGGAAGTAACATTATATTTCCCATAAAACTTCAGATATTGATATGTGTCCATAAAACAAAACATAGATGCAATAAGGCTCTATTGCATCTCTGTGTTGTTGGAACTGGGCTAGGTGGAAGGAAAAAACAGAGTAGGGGCAGAGAGAAGGGGGAAGGGAGGGAGGAGAGAAGGAAAGGGAGGGAGAGGGGAAAGGAGGAGGGATGAAGGAAGAGGGAGAAAGGGAGAGGAAAGGAGGGGAGAGGGAAGGAGGGAGAGAAAGAGGGAAGAGAGAGATTGGTTATCATAGTTAAAGATCTAAGAACCTAGAAGTAATTGGAAGGAAAAACAGCACATAAATGTAATGCTTTAATCATCAACAAGCTGGTGCAAGAAACCACTCCTTCACCTTATCCTTTCAACGGCAATGTGAGCTAGCCCCTGGCTGGTGGCATTGTCTACGTGTGAAGTTACGAATATCCACAGTAAGAGTTATGGGGCTCAAGCCAGACAGTAAGTGGTGAAGGTAGAATGAGAATCCACACTATCAGAATCCCAGTCCAAGGACAGCCACAGGAGGAGTCATAAAACATGCAGTCCTTGAGGATCAAATTTATGTTATAATTGTAGGAAACAAACCCAAAAACATCAGATTACTGAGTGGCTCAATAATATCACTTTATCTGTCTCTATAACTAGAATGGATACCTAAAGAGAGCATGGACTTTTGTCTGCTTTGCTTAACACAGGTGATGGCCAGCATCTAGAAGGCACACAGTACATATTTGCTGAGTGAACAATGAATAGTAAGAAATGTTTATGCTTTATCTTCAGCAGAAATGTGGAGGCATGAAAGAGTGCTTGGTACATTGCATGGTATACCATTAACGCTTTAGGACAAGGAGTGGAAAGTTTGATAACCAGGTGGTGCTCCTACTTCACCTTGACTTTGGGTTAATCAAAGCTACAATATTTTATTTGTAAAAAGAATTATTAACAATACATGTTCTGGCTTTCAGTGATGATGTGTTCAGATATCTGTTGTAAACTAAATCTTAAATTCTGAATCATACTGTAACATCCATTCTCAAAAGTAGTACAAAATCAGAAAAGCATTCCCAAACAGACAAGGCAATGAGTTCTTTAGAGATATGCACTGTGTCTCATTCCAACTTGTATCACCATCACTTGAGATCCTTAGATGATGCTCACTCAACTGTATTGATAAGGTAGTGGTGATCATGATGCATTATCATACGTGTATATGTATATGCTCTCACAGTTTTAGAAAAATTACCACACTATGCTGTCTAATCACAGATGATTCAGATTCCATTAATATGACAGCCAAAATATTAACGTGAGATTTACTGAATATGAAACACATATGGTTTCTGTATTTTAATTACTCATAGCCTAATGCAAACTCAAGTCTTAGGTAATTTTTGTTTTGTTCTACTTTGTCAAGTTTCACCCATTTAGCATGAAGCTCAGAACTCATTTCAAGCACAAGTTGTCTTATCCTAAAGCTTTTTCTTTTTGAAAGTTGTATTTTAATTTCCTTTTATTGGGGAGGAAAATGTACATTTTCAAGATGAGAAAAATGTGTCTGAAGCTTCTCAAATAATATACTCACGGCTGAGAATAAGCAGGAGCGATTAGAGCTTCAAATCAGAAAACTTCAGAGAGCCAGAAGCCATCAAAATGTGCAGCTTTAATGAAGGATTTCTCACTCATTGCTGTATAGCAATCAGCACTGATACACTCTCTAGTTTTTTCCAAAGCATGTATAATTGAGTGAATGATCTAAACCCCCCCAAGCAGGCAATAATTATTCCTCTACATTGATGCAAAATCACTGGGTCCAACACTTCATTAGAATATACCATAATCCCTTGTTCTTGTCTTAACCTTCTCTGTGAAAAATCTAATTCATCCAAAACTGACACAGTGTCCTGTTGGTTATGCAAATAGTTGCAACGCGGGAGACAGAGTTTCAAACCACTCTTCTATCTTCAGTCCCATGTGTGGGGCTCTTATCCAAATCTTTAAATAGAGCCTATGAGTTCTAATAATTATTCAACTAACATATAGAAGCTCCCTTTGTGCCCCCTTTTGAAAATGTGCTTATCTTTTTCTGTTGCAGAAAAGAGAGGGAGACATTGACAGAGAGATTGAATGGCACTGCCAACACCAGAGGAATAGCTGGAAAAGGGAGCAGGAGGGCACTTCAGTGCAAGGGAAATGATAAGGCAAGTATAAAGCTGCCAGGGGGAGGATGTCACCTCCATCCCTCTCCTTCTCTCCGTTCTAGTAGTCCAAGTGTCCTTTCCAAGGACCCTATCTTTGCATTACACTAGAAAGAGTAAGACTTTGGGGCCATACCCACCTAAACTTATGTGCAATCTCTCTCATTGACTAGAAGTGCATCCTTGACCATATTACTTAATATCTCTGAGCCCATGAAAGATGGGGATAATATGTCCTTGGAAGTCTGTAACACCTAGTACCAATACCAGGCATGTAGGTGCAGCCGTATAGACCATTTATCTGATAAAGGAAATTCTCCCCTCCCTGAAAAGCACTGAATATTTTTAGAATGCCTTCTATTTCTAAGGGAAGGTGATTTGATCGCCATGATGCATAGAAACTTAGAAATGTGATTGTTGGACAGGGTTGGGGATAAAGATCCTTCTAGAAAAGCATATACCTTTGATCCTGACTCATGGTTTCAATTTGCTCTTTCCTAATTCAGTAAGATCAATTCAAAATTGCTGCTTTACACCTTTACTCAGCTTTCTTTTGACCTCTGGGTCAAGATTAGGAGACCAGTGACAATCTAATCCCCCATGTTTTTAATCATGACAATAAAAACAATGATGATTATACGCTTTAATGGGTGCATACTACGCGACCTATGTTCACTGATGTGTATTAAGTAAGTTATTTAATCCTCGTGACACACCTCTGACCTCAGTGCTCTTTTTGTCCTCACTTTGCCAAAAGGGAGATGGAAGCTTAGAGACATTAAATGATTTGGTTGAAGACACACAGTCAAACTCAGGCATTCTAAATCTGTTGTTTATGTTCTCAACTAACCTTCTCTCCCACTTGCCTCTATTCCACAGGTGGTTTTTCTTGCTCAGAATGGTAAACTCTCTGTCTGATCTTGTTCTTTGTGCCACAGAGGAAAACTGCCACCATGAAACCAAACACTGTCTTTCAGAAGGCAGCAGGAGAGCTCTCCACTTGCTTCTGGCTAGACTGAACAACCTCACTGGCTGTTTGTAGGAGTGATTCTCCACCTTGGCTGCTGTCTTAGTTATCTAGTCCTGCTGTACCGGAAATGCCACAAGTGGGTGGTTATAAAGAACAGAAATTTATTTTCTTACATGTCAAGAGACTAGAAGTCCGAATTCAGGGCACCAGCTCTGGGGGAAGTCTCTCTCTCTACTGGCTCTGAGGGAAGATATTTATCTCAGCTTCTGTAACCCTAGTGTTGCTTGGTTCCTTGGTGATCTCCATGTGGCATCTGACTTTACCCCATTTGTGCTTGCTTGCTTCTGTGAATATCTCAAAACTCATCAGGTTTAAGACACAGCCTACACTGATATGGCCTCATTAACATAACAAAGAAAATCCTATTCCCAAATGGAATTACATCCACAGGTATAGGGGTTAGTATTCTACCACATAATTTGGGTGGACACAATCCAATCCATAACAGCTGCAGAGTGGAATCACCTAAGAAGCTTTAATATTGGTACCTGGGCCCCACCCCCCAGGGTTCTGATTTAATTGGTCTGACCTAAGCATCAAAGGTTTTAATAAATCATCAGGCAATTCTAACATGAAGTCATGCTTGCAAAGCACCACTCTACAGGTTTGGGTCTCACACACTCTACTTTCTTACTCTGCAGCTCGGAGGAATCCTGATCTCAAATACCCAGAGAATGACAGGAAAGCACTTGTAGAAGTTATAGAACTCGCTTTGCAGACAGCTAAAAGCTCAGGGCCAGCCCTACCGACTGACTGGGTGTATCCTGCTTCTGAATTAGAGGTATGTGGCATTTGAGTTGTGTAAGAAATCTGGGTTTAGAAAGCATGAGAGAGTAGTAATAATAACAACAGTCAACATTTATTGAATATTGTCAATGCTAATCACTTACATATATTATTAAGTGGCATTATTCCTTTTTTATTCACAATCCAAAGCATAGAGAATTGTAGCTATTTGACCCAAATCCAACAGTTAATAAGTGTCAAAGACAGGTGTACCACTTATTGTGGTGACTTCAAACTCCTATTTTAATTTCATGATTAAGGCCATGAAGTAGGAAAGGATGAGTATGTTTCAGACTAATCGTTGCATAACTGAGGGAAAAAATTATTCAGGTGTTACTATACCTGTAGCCTGATGGGTCTGCAGGTGGCAGAGGGAAGTGAAGAGGGAGGAATAGATTTTAGTTCCTGTCAACTCTAATTTGGAGCGAAGCCAGTTACCAACAAAGACATCTACTCTTGGGTGCTGGAAGCCAAATGTGCCAGAGCTGGACTGGGAGTTATTCCAAGGAGAAGGGCCAAGATATTAGCCACAGGACAGGGATCAAAATGGGGAAGATATGGGATGGAGGAGCACTGGGCAAGCCAGAGAGTCAACTTTGGCAAAATAGCACCTGCAGGTATTTGGTAGCCAAAGAGAGGAATTTGTTTTAAAAATAAAAGTTGGCAAGGCAACCAATGAGCTACTGAGGAGTGAATGAACGCAGGTTGTGTTTATGAATGTCCTTTGGGTTTTGTCTCCCTGTGCTTGGGTTTACTTCCTATATAAAAACAAATAAACAACAAAACGGTAAAAGACAATAACAGATAGAAAGTAGAATCTTGGAAATTTAAGAAAGTGAAGTCCTTTCATGAATTCTAGGATATAACAATGGTATATGAGAGAAAACACAAATCTGGATACAAGCGTTTATTCTCCAGAATAGCTGAAGCAGAAAGTCGTCCCAGGAAAAGAGACAATGGACCCCAATCAAGAAGAAAGTACAGCAACAGGCATCCAGAGATGCTGATTGCACAATGTTGTTGTTGTCATTAGGCACTGTCGAGTTGATTTTTAACTCATAGTGACTCCATGTGACAGAGTAGAATCGCCTCATAGGATTATCTAGGCTGTAATCTTTACAGGAGCAGAGAGGAGGTGCTGGGTGGGCTCGAACCATCAATCTTTGGGTTAGGAGCCGAGCACTTAACTGTTGCACTAGTGACTGAAATTAGCATCGCTGGGCATTTTTAATGACTGCAATTTTTCTCCTGATAACACAGACTTGTCTTACATGATCCTTAGGAATATGAGGTGGCATCTACAGCAGATGAATCAATTGCAGACTTGGTACTGCTGTAGCTTGTTCACCAAGGTTTTTTTTTTCCAGGTCTCTGCACCCTTCTCAATGTCCAAAAATATTTTAACGTGAAGATTTGTCAGGATCAGAATGCAAAATATGAAACAATAAGCTAAATGTGGGATTCTCGTGTGTGCGGTGGTGGTAGTTTTTAGTGACCGTTGAGTCACTCCTGACTCATGGCCATCTTATGTACAACAGAACAGAACTTTGGTCCTATGTTTGAGTCTATTGTTTAGGTCACTGTATGTGGAAAGGGAGCTCCAATTAGGTTTTTGGATAAAAATACAACTGAGAAGCAAGGTGCTTTGGTGATAGATACATTATAATTAATCTATCAGAATCACCA